>NC_079190.1:307502736-307831676 GCF_029499605.1 Hyla sarda | reverse complement strand
GCTGCATGTGGTGTGTCCTTTACTTCCTGCCGTACCCAAACTCTCCCTAACCCACCACCTAACTAAACTAAAATATAAAATAAAAGTAAACTAAAAAATTAGCTTTTTTTTTTCTCTTAAAAAAAATATTTTTTTTTAAAAAGGGGATTTCTAGCGCAGTGATGTGCGCACTGATTAGTGCTTGGTGGCTGCAGGGGGCATAGAAGTCAGTGGGGGGGGGGTTTCCTGCCACTCAGCCTAGAACAGTGGCTGGTGGCACATACACAGACCCCCACACGAAAAATAAAATAAGCACTAAAACACGAAAAAAAGCACCCGCCTGAACCTAAAAAAAAAAAAGCTGATCAGTGATAAATCACTGACAGCAGTGGGGCAGGCCGCACACACTGGTACCATCTGTCCGCACAGGCCTGCTACTGGTGGCACGGACCAACTATAGGTGCAAAATATATATTTATATAAAAGCCACTTATAATCCCCGATAAAGCGCCTGCACCACAAAAAAGCTGATCAGTACTACGGGACTGATCAGCAGTGGGTGGGCAATTAGCTAATGGTGGCGGGCTGCTCTTTTATACGGAAGAGGGCACGGCCACACAATTGGCAAAAAAAATAAAAAATCTGAGCCGGTCAAAGGCTGGGGGCTGACCGCAGCTATCCTGTAGGGCCCGGGTCACTCTGCTAAAGGTGCTGTGGACCCGCGGACGTGGTGCACTGCAAAAAAAAAAAAATATTTTTTTGCCGTTTTACCAGCTAAGCTCTGTCCCTGCCTAACTAGAGCTTTCCCTAATCGCTAATGTGCTAGAGCGCACAAAACAATGCCAGATGGTACTCTGAGGGGGCGGGGGGTATATGGCAGCACGGGGCTCCATCCTGCTCCCCAGCTCACAGAAGTGTGTTGGGCAGAACGTAGCAACATGCTCCTTCACCCTCCCCCCTCTTCCCCATACTGCTGTGATTGGTGCTGTCCTGGGGGTGGCAACACTGCCACCTCCCAGTACAGTACGGAGGGTGATTGGTGGTGTATATTACACCACTGGTCACCCTCCTTTTCAGGGTCATCGGGTCAAGTGACCCGAATGACCCTGCATCGCCGGTCTAAATTGACAATCAATCTGCAGGGGACCCCCCTCGCTGATTTGCCGGAATGCCTGCTAAATGATTTCAGCAGGCATCCCAGTCCGATCCCCGAGCGGCAGAGACCAGAGAAGCGCACGGCTTACCTGTACGCCCCTAGTCGTTAAGGGAACGGGGGCGTACAGATATGCCCTGCATTCCTAAGTGGTTAAACTATCCTTTCCCTCAGCAATAAATCATGCTGTACTCTGAATGGCAGCATTCAGTGATTAGATCTATGCAGACAAATGGCAGGGCTGAGGAGACTGAGAATCTTGACTGAGCTTCTTTCACGGCACCCAGTGGGAGGGGAGGTGTCTCTGTACAGCCAGAGCTCTAGACCAGACCGAGATCATATGGTGTTGTCTTGAAGGAAGGGGGCTAGCTCTCACTGAGGAGACGAGGTGGATTTGATAATGACCTATTTCTCCCACTCCCTGCATGTAAGTGACATCTGAAAGAGGAGAACTGCTCTATATATCTGGATGGGCTATGGGTTTAGTTCCTGGAGTACCCCTTTTAAGGGATTAAACACTTGATTAGTCCCCTTAGGTGACTTTTAGGAGGAATCATACATTTTCTCATATAGATCACTGCAGTTCTATTGAACTCCACTGATATGTGCTCATTTGGTTGTGCCTGCTCCAGGCAGGCTCAATCAAATTCAGATCCAAGGCAGCCAAGGGATGAGAGGAAAGCCCTCCGGCTACCTTCAGTGGATCGCCTCCACCCCCCCCCCCCCACCACCACCACCACCCGTCTATTGCACTGTGGGTGGTATGATCCACCCCACTGTACCACCAGGGATGGTTTAAAGGCCCCTTTAGACTCCGCTGTCAAATTTGATAGCTGTCATCTAAAGGGTTAACAGCTGGTTGTGGCGCCCCCAGCTACTGGAATCAGCTGGGGGCTGCCAGGTGTGGAGTAGACATGAGACAGGAGCCCACTCCATACACATTGAGTGCCAGCGTAATAAAATGAACGGGGAAAGTCGTCCAGCCCTGCTCGCCCAAAGCAGGGCTAAATGCATGAAAAATACACCTGCCTCGGAATTGCATGTCTCGGGCAACGGACAAAAGGATTTCAACATATCAGATTAGAAAAATGGGGCCAGTTGATTTAGGCCGAAATTGACTGCTTTCTTAAAGAGAATCTGTCACTAGCATCTCTGCTGAAAATGTGCAGCATGTTTGTACGGAAAACACGGAAGGACATTCTGTACATTTGAATGATCTGGTGGGCTCCATGAGCTCTTGAAAATGCACTGCCAGGCATTTCCGAGAAAAATCCATAGACTAGAATAGACTTGACAGAAATTCTGCTCTGTGCACAGTGCAGCAGAATCCCTTTAACCCCCCCAGTTTCGCAGTTCCAGTTTAATTCGTGAAATCTAAAAATTGTAATGTAGTACTTTGGGGCCCTAAGAGCATTCCCAGACCCTCAATACACTTTTCTGCATGTCTGGCTCCAATTTAATGATTGCATTGTTATGACATCACAGGGCTTACACATTCAGCATGTAGCAGATATAGAGCAGGTCCTGATCGGGCAGTGACTGCTGTTGTTTTTGGAGATCTCTGCTCATTAGTAACTGCCCGACCTGGAACTGTTCTATATCTGCTATATGAAGTACATGTGTGGGTACAGCTCAGCAGTGTAGGTTAGAGAATGTGGCTAAAGATCTGTGGTGGTGATGATCATGTGGCAGGAATGGACAGAGCAGATCTGGAATGTGGCAGGAATGTTCCCTGTATAGAATGGAGCTCAGGTCCATGTATATTTATGAAGGGTGCCTTGCACAGGGCTGAGCTGGGCTGGCCAAAAGATTGCACCAAGATGCTGAGAATGCCGTTCATTTGCACATTGGGCTTTTAAACCCTGGAATGGAACTCGGTAGGAAAAAAGGTAAACAGCATTGGAATCAACATAACCTGGTATTACCCTGTACCAGAAAGTTAATGTGGCCGACATTAATGACAAATTCCCTTTTAAAAAGTTTCTTCTCTTATAATTAAACACAAATGTTTCCAACTTCATAAAAATGTACCTTTTTAAAGCGCATTTATCACCTAAACTTTACCCATAGGCATATTTCTTTCACTGTGTTCTGTGAAACAAACCTGTATATGCATGGGATTTTTTTGTCTAGATATTGCACATATATGCTTTCCAAGATTAATGGCTTTAATGGACATGGGTTAAAGTAGCGATGACATTGACTGCATGACAGCTTCCCCCCCCCCCCCCCTTTCTAATACTAAGAAGATTGATAGCCTTATAGGGGTATTTCCCCCAAAAACATCTTATCCCCTATCCTCTGGTGCGACACCCCAGTCATCTGTGCATGGAGCGGACTCTGCTCTGTGTCGGATGACTGGCAACTAGAGCTGCCACACTCTAGCTACGTACTAGCCATTATGTCCCCTCCCATAGACATGAATTGAGTGGGCGTGGTGTGACATCATGAACAGGGAACCTCCAAGCTTTCTTGTTCCAAATGCCACCGCTGCCGGCCTGGAAATCATGGGGTCCCCACTGGCGAGACCCCCATGATCAGACATGTTAGAAGATGTTTTTCAGCGGAGTACCCAATTAAGTGTATTCACCATGCCATTTCTGTTTCAAGGGTTTTTACTTTTTTCCCTTTTGTCTTTTTTTTAATTTTTTTAATTTTTATTTTTTTCATCAGATGTGATATGGGTTATCCTTAGTGTGGAGGCTGGTGGCCTCCTGGGTGTCACTCAGCAACTCTCATCCTTTGAAACAGAATTCAACACTCAGCCTCATCGCAACCTTGGTGGGGATTTTAACCCCTTTGCTTCACCTCAGAAGAGTCGTTCTACAGATGGAGAAAACATGAGTACCTGGACATCTGAAACAGAGACTCCTGAAGAAGAACAGAATGGACTTTCTCAGACATCTGTAAATATTTGTACGGATCATCAAACCAGCCATTCTGTAGCAACATATAGAGAGGTGAGGTAAAATAAAGAAACATTAATACATTTCATAAGGCACTAAGAACAATGTGCTCTTTGAATGCTGTCAAGTATTTCTCTGCCATGAGCTCAGTGCCTGCTTTACTTCATGCTGTATACATGAGGAATCAATGATGTACTAATAGTCAGCCGACAGAAAAAGGTGTGAAAACATTCTTATTGGTCTGGCAAATTTTTGTATAGAAGTAGAAAAATAGATCAGAGATTGGCGCTTTGTGTATTACACTTTAGTAAAGAGAAGAGCCCCTATAGAGGGGAAAAGTCTTCTCTGTAGATTTTCTGCTCACCTTAAGCACACAGATAATGTGCATATAACCATGTTAAGGGGTGCAACAGAAGATGTGAATCTTGTGCAAGCACAGAGGTCCCCAGGATGATCCTCAGGATGTCCTGTATAGGTACTGGAGAGTTAACATAGAAAATTACCTCCCCCCCCCAGGTGTTCAAAGATTCCGGAATTGGTGCAGTCCAGGCAGCAGGATAGGATGAATGTTTAACTTCATTATGTACAGCAATAATGCGTTTCGGGGTATTGTACCCCTTCTTCAGATTGACAAAGTACATATAAAACCCCATGCATGAGGGATTTAAACGGGTACATCATGTATGGTGTATGCACTTTGTCAACCTGAACAAGGGGTGTGATACCCCGAAACGTGTTGTTGCTGTACATAATAGAGTTGAACAATTATCTTATCCTGCTGCTTGGTTTGTGTCAAATCCTGGAATCTTTGAATGCCTCCTGGGCAATTTTTCGTGTTTAACCCTCCTGGTAAAATATTTGTCCAGCTTGATTTTATAAATATGAACATCCTTTTGGGCTGTGCACCAGTTCTAGTTTTTGCAGTGCTCTGGGAACTCAGAAGAATCGAGGTTGCTGACCATTTCTGACATCTGTGTATTAAAAGCTCTTCATGGTGCTGCACCCAAGATACAACAGGTTTTGGTAAGAGTTTACAAGCTACTTGTTACCAAACAACCTGATGGTATTTCAGACTTTTTCTTAGTTTGCATGAATGCCTATGTTTAGTCACCTTCTCTCCACACACACAGACCCACTGTTCATCTCTTGTTTTGCTCTCCTTAGAAATCTGAGCAGAAATTTCTCCATGTGTGTGTAAATTTTTAATTTTTTTTGCAATAAATTTGAACTCCTTAAGGACACAGCTTATTTTGGCCTTAAATGAAGACTGTCAGCTTTCACCCCACACTACTAGCCAGTACCGCTGGTTAGTGCAGGGGGGGGACCCCTGCACTAACCAGCGGTACTGGCTTGGTAGTGCGGGGGACAGACACTGATCAGTTTGTCCCTTTCCATGCCCGGATCCGCCGAGCCGTTCGGCAGTAATCTTCTATTTTCGGAATATGCAAATGAGGTGCTAACTGGCACTGGCTGGGCTAACTGGCACTCTGTCAGTGCCGCTGGCCGCAGCACCGCCCGGCTCCTCAATATTCCTCCTCTCCCTCTTCTCCCCACTCTGTAATGAAGAGAGAGAGGAGGAATATTGATGAGCAGGGCAGTGCTGCGGCCAGTGGCACTGACGTCAGAGTGCCAGTTAGCCCGGCCGGTGTCAGCACCTCATTTGCATATTCTGAAAATAAGAAGATTACGGCCAAATGGCGCGGCGGATACGGTCATGACCAGCGGATAGGGCCAAACTGTCCAGCGTTCCCCCGCACTACCAGCCAGTATCGCTGGTTAGTGCGGGGGGAGAAAGCTGACAGTTTTCCTTTAAAGGAGTAGTCCAGTGCACACTTTTCTTATTTTATCCGGTCCGGGCTGCAATAAAAAAAAGCTTTCTCTTGCCTGCCTACGCGCCCCCAGAGCTCCGGTACAGGTGTTCCACTGGGCTGTTTGCTTCTTACTTCCAGTTAGCCCGGCACGTCACACGGAGCTTCAGCCTATCACCAGCCGAGGCAGGACATCGCTGCGGCCAGTGATAGGCTGAAGCTCCATGTGACGTGTCGGGCAAACAGGAAGTAAGAAGCAAACAGCACGGCGAGCGAACACCTTTACCGGAGCTCCGGGGGCACGTAGGCAGGCAAGAGAAAGCTTTTTTTTTATTGCAGCCCGGACCGGATAAAATAAGAAAAGTGCGCTCCGGACTACTCCTTTTTAACAATGTAGGCAATTTTTATTTTTGCATTTTAGTTTTTTCCAGCTTTCCTTCTAAAAATCATAACTGTCCTTCGTAATGACATCGATCATTTTTATTATAAAATGTATGGCACAACCAAAAAAATATTTTGTGTGGGAAAATTGAAAAGAAAACCACAATTTAGCATATCTTTGAAGGTTTCATTTTCATGCTGTACACTTCACAGTAAAAATTGTTTTCTTTATTCTGTGGGTCAATACAACTAAAATGATACCCATGATTACATACTTTTCTATTATTGTGCAGCTTAAAAAAAAATAAAAAAATAAAATAAAACTCAAACTTTTTAACCCCTTAAGGACGCAGCTCATTTTCACCTTAACCCGTTTACGCAAAATCAGGTACATGTACCTGATGATTAGCGGTGACTTCCCGCAACATCAGGTACATGTACCTGATGACTTTAAACTGCCACAGCGCCGCCAGGCGCTGCGGTAGTTTTGCGATCCCGGCTGACATACTATGCCTGGTAACGGGAGTCACGATCCAGGGACCAATCGCAATGGTCCCTGGTCCAGGATCGCTGCTATTGGTCAGCCTGTGTGACAGCTGGCCAATAGGCAGCGTTTTAAGCCCCGGGAAACATCGCTCCTCCTGCTGGCTGTCTCCGACGCTTCAGTGTGCTGAGACAAGCGATCGGAGCAGCTGCGCATATAGGAGAGCCAGAGAAATACCACAGATTGCCCCCATATATAAAGAAAAAGCCCCTATTAACCCCTTAAGTGACAGTGGCAGTGAGGCAGGGAGGTGTAGGAGTGTAGTGAAGCTGCCAGCTGTCAGTGTGTCACAGATCGTCATAATCACTGCTCATCCTGTCAGTCACAGTTAACCCCTTCACTGCCAGATCTCCCTCAGTGACTCTCAGTTAACCCCTTCACTGGCAGTGGCAGTAACTGTCAGCCCTCATCCTGTCAGCTGTCAGCTGTCATCCTGTCAGTCCGTGATCATCCTGTCAGTCCGTGATTGATCATCCTGTCATCCTTTAACCCCTCCACTGCCAGATCGCTGCCAGATCACACTGTCCATTAACGCTTTCACTGCCAGTGGTCATCTTGTCAGTTGTCATCCCTTTTTGTTCCGTTGGTTCATAAAAAAAATAAAAAAAAAAACAACAAAAAATACACTTTTAGTTAGCATATAGGGAAAGTCTGAGGTTGGATTCGCCCTTATTAGGGCGAGTGCTCTGTTAGGCAGGGTCAGTCTGTAGAAAGTAGTCATCCTAAAGTTGTCCGTGATCATCCTAAAGTTGTCATCCTAAAGTTGTCAGTGATCATCTGGTCTGTACGTGATCATCCTGTCAGTGATCCTGTAACCCCTCCACTGCCAGATCGCTGCCAGATCACACTCAGTGACCTATCCATTAACGCTTTCACTGCCAGTGTGTGTCCTAAACAAAAACCAAAAATCTACAAAAATGACAAAGCGTTTCTACAGCGCAGAAGAGGCCTTTGAGATACTGTTTGCCGATTCTGGCTCTGACAGCAGAGAGGATCTTGAATTTTTAGCATCCTCATCATCCTCATCTGATGAATCCCCTGAAAGGCGCCCTGGGCCTAGTGCACAAGAGCAGCCAAGTGTCCAAACATGGATCCCCACTAGTAATTTTATACCCCAGATCCCCAATTTTACAGCCACCCCAGGCATCCATGTCGACACAACAGGGTTTCGGGAAATACATTTTTTTAAATTGTTTTTCTCGGATGACCTTATCAACCTCATGGTGGCAGAAACAAATTTGTATGCAGAGCAATTTATTGCACGCAATCCCAGCAAATATTATGCTAAGCCCCACAAATGGACCCCTACTGATGCCACCGAAATGTACAAGTTTTGGGGACTGTTACTCAATATGGGCCTTTGCAAAAAACCCACCATCAGGTCCTATTGGGTGACAGACATCCTATACCATACCCCTCTTTACCCCCTTGTTATGTCTAGGACTCGATTTGAAATTCTATTTAGATTCCTCCACTATAACAATAATGATGAATGCCTACCCCAAAGTGACCCCGCCTTTGATAGGCTATTTAAAATTCGGCCCTTAATTACTCATTTTTATTCTAAATTTTGTCAAGTGTATACCCCCCAAAAACAGATTTCAGTGGACGAATCTCTGGTCCATTTCAAGGGCAGGCTACGTTTCAGGCAGTACCTTCCCAACAAAAGGGCTAGGTACGGAATAAAGCTGTACAAGTTGTGCGAAAGCGCCACAGGATATACTTTTAGGTTTAGGGTTTATGAAGGAAAAGATATATCCATTCAGCCCCCAGAGTGTCCCCCTGTGTTGAAAACAAGTGGGAGGATAGTATGGGATTTAATCCATCCCTTACTGGACCGCGGTTACCACGTATATATTGACAATTTTTACAACAGTGTCCCCCTTCTGAAGTCCCTTGCTGCCAGAAGTACAGCTGCGTGTGGCACCATCAGAAAAAATCAAAAAGACCTACCTACTTTTATTTCGACACCAGTGCCCAGAGGACAAAGTAGGGCTGTTTGTACGGACACTCTGATGTTGCTGAAATACAAGGACAAACGAGATGTCCTTGTGTTGACAACACTCCATGGTGACCAATCAACCCCAGTCCCAATCCGAGGAGCCACAGAGCAGACCATCAAGCCTGTGTGTATCCAGGATTATAATAAATATATGGGAGGGGTGGACCTTTCCGATCAGGTCCTGCAGCCCTACAGCGCCTTAAGAAAATCTAAGGCATGGTACAAAAAGGTGTCCGTGTACCTGACCCAAGTTGGGCTGTATAATTCCTTTGTACTCTATAGGAATGCTGGTCACAGAGGGACCTTCCTAGAATTCCAGGAAGCCGTCATTAGATCTCTCGTATTTGGGGAGCAGGAAGAAGAGGCCACCACTTCTTCCCAAATGGAGGTCTCAAGAATTGTCCGTGGGCAACATTTCCTTGGCAAATTGCCTCCCACAGAAAAGAAAAGGAGACCCCACAAACTTTGTCACGTCTGTTATGCAAAAGGGGTTAAAAAATATACAACCCATATTTGTGAAACGTGCCCCTCTAACCCAGGCCTCTGTATTGGCGAATGCTTCCAAGCTTACCATACAGCCCCTGATTTGAAAAAACTGTAAAAACAAAATACATTTCTCATACTCCGTTTTTTTTGTTTTATTTTATATCCACTTTTTCCCCATTTTACCATCTGAAATTCCCTTAAAAACAAAAAAAATTCCCATTATATCCCTAGATGAATACTTTCATGAGTAACATAAAACAAGGAAAAATTCCCACTATATCCCTAGATGAATACTTTGATGAGTGAAATCAAACAAGCAACAATTTCCATTATATCCCTAGATGAATACTTTGATGGGTGGAATTTTCCTCAAGGAGGCACTCATGTTCTTGGATCTTTTGTGAAGGGCTTTCTAAAAAAAAACATTTAGCACTTATTTCCCTTCATATATTATGTCAAAAAGTGTACAATAGCAAAATTGATGCTCTGAAATCCTCTGGGGACTGCTATCGTTTTGGGACCTGCTATGTGTCCAGACTTCAAATTAGGACCACAACGGGGATATTTCTGATCACAGAAGAAATGGGGTTATAAGTTTTGTGGTGCATTTTGTTATTTTCATGTGCATAGTACAAAATAAATTACTTTAAAATGACACAATGGGGGAAAAAAAAGAATTTTCCCTTTTTTCCTCCTGCTTTGCATAAGTTTGCTCCAAAAACTATGAGGTCAAAATACTCATGACACCCATGGGTGAACTCCTTAGGGGGTCTAGTTTTCAAAATGGGGTCATTTTTGGGGGGTTTCTATTGTTACGGCAGATTATTCCTTTGGCAAATGTGCAATGGGGCCTGAGACATTCCCAAGCAGAATTGATTCTCTGAAATCCTCTGGGGGCTCCTATTGGTTTGGACCCTGCCATATGTCCAGACTTCGAGCAAGGACCACAACGGGGATATTTATGATCACAGAAGACATGGGGTTATATGTTTTGTGGTGCATTTTGTTATTTTCATATGCTCAGTGCAAAATAAATGACTTTAAAGTGACACATTTGTGCAAAAAAATAAATTTTTCATTTTTTTCCTCCTTATTTGCATAAGTTTGCTCCAAAAACTGTTGGGTCAAAATACTCATGACACCCATGGATGAATTCCTTAGGGGGTCTAGTTTTCAAAATGGGGTCATTTTTGGGGGGTTTCATCATTTTTATCATAATGAGATTTTACAAACGTGGGTTACTGCATGAAAGAAAAAGGCAGTTCAAAATTTAAAAAAATGCTAATAAAGTTTGAAGTCTTATAAAGTATTAAAAAAAATTTTTTTTTTTAAACTGATGTCAAAATAAAGTAAACAAATGGAAATATGTATCTGATTAAAAAAATTTATAGTTTATAGATACCTACGTAATATATAACAGTTGAAAGTAGCAAAAACGTAATTTTTTTCAAATTTTTCGCGAATATTGATGATTTTCGCTAATTTATAAAAATGTTATCACTTTTTTTTTTACACTTAAATGAAGTACAATAGGTCACAAAAAACAATCTCGGAATTGGGTTGATAAGTAAAAGCATTCCAAAGTTATTACCACATACTTGTAGATCACAGACTTACTTGTAGATCACAGACTACAGAATAGCATGCAATGTCAGGCTGCTGCTTCCAAAGCCGGCAGGATATTGTCATGTATAAAAAGAGGCATGGACTCAAGGGACAGGGACATAATACTCCCCCTTTATAAAGCATTGGTACGGCCTCACCTGGAATATGCTGTTCAGTTTTGGGCACCTGTCCATAAAAGGGACACTGCGGAGTTGGAAAGGGTGCAGAGACGCGCGACTAAACTAATATGGGGCATGGAACATCTTAGCTATGAGGAGCGATTAAAGGAGTTACAATTGTTTAGTCTTGAGAAGAGACGTTTAAGGGGGGATATGATAAACGTATATAAGTATATTAATGGCCCATACAAAAAATATGGAGAAAAACTGTTCCAGGTTAAACCCCCCCAAAGGACGAGGGGACACTCCCTCCGTCTGGAGAAGAAAAAGTTTAGTCTCAAGGGGCGACACGCCTTCTTTACCGTGAGGACTGTGAATTTATGGAACGGTCTACCTCAGGAACTGGTCACAGTAGGAACAATTAACAGCTTTAAAACAGGATTAGATACATTTATGGAACAAAATAACATTAATGCTTATGAAGAAATATAAAATCCCATCCCTTCCCCAATATCGCGCCACACCCCTACCCCTTAATTCCCTGGTTGAACTTGATGGACATATGTCTTTTTTCGACCGTACTAACTATGTAACTATGTATAAAGAGAGACATGTCAGATTTGAAAAAAAGGCCTTGGTCATTAAGGTCAAAACAGCATGTTGAGTAAAGGGGTTAAGGACGGAGCCATTTTTGGGAATTCTGACCACAGTCACTTTAAGCATTAATAACTCGAAGATGCTTTTTTGTGACCTATTCTACTTTATTTTAGTGGTAAATTTTCGTTGTTACTTGCATCCTTTCTTGATGAAAAATCCCAAAATTTCATGAAAATTTTGCATTTTTCTAACTTTGAAACTCTGCTTGTAAGGAAGATGGATATTCCAAATAAATTTTATATTTATTCACAAATACCATATGCCTACTTTATGTTGGCATCATAAAATGGACATATTTTTACTATTTAAAAAAAGGGCTTCAAAGTATAGTAGCAATTTTCCAAATTTTCATGAAAATTGCTAAATCAGAAGGGACAGATGTTACTGAACTACAACTCCCAGCATGCCTGGGCCGTCTAGGCATGCAGAGAGTTGTAGTTTTGCAACATCTCATCTGGAGGGCTACCGTTTGGGCACCACTGTAATAGTGGTCTCCAAACTGTGACCCTCCAGATGTTGCAAAACTACAACTCCCAGCGTGCCCAGAGAGCCTGGGATCGCTTTACCTCCTTGATGCTCCACGCCGTCGCCTCCCTGCGCCGCTGATCTCCGCTGATGTCACCGACGATCGGCGGTCCCCACGGCATCTTCTTTGCAGGTAGTGGCCGCCATCTTCTCCCCCTGTTCTGCCCGACATCCAGGGGTGGGCAGAGCGGGGGTTTCCATGGCAACCCCCCGTCTTCAACTGCCATTGGTCAGCACTCACTGCTGACTAATGGCAGGGGATAGGAAGAGGCTGCAGCACTACAACCTTGCTCCTATCCCTCAGGATGATCGGGACTGTCACTGACAGCTCCGATCATCCCTATTTTCCGGGCAATCGGGTCACCAGAGACCCGATCAGCCCGGAATAGCAGAAAATCGCATATCTGAATTGACATGCGATTTTCTGCGATCGCCGAGTTGGGGGGGGTCAGGACCCCCCTCGGCGATGTGCCGGGATGCCTGCTGAATGATTTCAGCAGGCATCCCGGTCCGGTCCCCAACCGGCTAGCGGCGGGGACCGGAATTCTCACGGGCGTATCCATACCCCCTACATCCTTAAGGACTCGGGATGCAGGGCGTATGCATACGCCCTGCGTCCTGAACAGGTTAAAGGGGTACTCTGCCCCTAGACATCTTCTCCCAAGGATAGGGGATAAGATGTCAGATCGCCGCGGTGCCGCTGCTGGGGAGCCCCGGGATCCCCGCTGCGGCACTGCGCTATCATTACAGCACAGAGCGAGTTCGCTCTGCACGTAATGATGCGCAATACAGGGGCCGGAGCATCGTTACGTCATGGCTCCACGTAGTCCGCCCCCTGCCATAGACTTGCATTAAGGGGACGGGCCGTGATGTAACGAGGGGCGGAGCCCTGACGTCACACGTCTCCGTCCCCTGTATTGCCAGTCATTACGCACAGAGCGAACTCGCTCTGTGCTGTAATGATAGCGGGGTGCCGCAGTGGGGATCCCTGGGCTCCCCAGCAGCGGGACCGCGACGATCTAACATCTTATCCCCTATCCTTTGGATAGGGGATAAGATGTCTAGGGGCGGAGTACCCCTTTAAGGACCAAGCTCATTTTCACCTTAAGGACCAGAGCGTTTTTTGCACATCCGACCATTGCCACTTTAAGCATTAATAACTCTGGGATGCTTTTACTTTTCATTCTGATTCAGAGAGAGTTTTCGTGACATATTCTACTTTGTTAGTGGTAAATTTTCGTCGATACTTGCATAATTTCTTGGTGAAGGATTTCAAGATTTCACTAAAAACTTTTGCATTTTTCAAACTTTTAAGCTCTCTGCTTGTATGGAAAATAGACATGTCAAATAAATTATATTGATTCACACATACAATATGTCTACTTTTATGTTTTCATCATAAAGTAGACAGGTTTTTACTTTTCTAAAACATCAGAAGGCTTAAGTTCAGTAGCAATTTTCAAATTTTTCACAAAATTTTCAAAATCTGAATTTTTCAGGGACCAGTTCAGTTTTGAAGTGGATTTGAAGGGCCTTTATATTAGAAATACCCCATTATAGAAACTGCACCCTTCAAAGTATTCAAAATGACATTTAGAAAGTTTAACCCCTTAGGCGTTTCACAGGAATAGCAGCAAAGTGAAGGAGAAAATCCAAAATCTTCATTTTTTTTTTTTTACACTCGCATGTTCTTGTAGACCCAGGTTTTGAATTTTTACAAGGGGTAAAAGGAGAAATTCCCACGGGTGTACAGGTATGCCTTGGCTCCCTGGTACTTAAGGACAGAGGGCGTACCTGTACACCCGTGGGAATTTCGGTCAGTCAAATATGTTTATAATTTTATTTTTATATGCTTTTTTGGGATAAAATGGGGGAAAAAGGGGCCTTTTTTTTTTTTTATTCTTTCATTTTTTCACCTACAGACCCATATGAGGTCTTTTTTTTCCGCAAACGATAGTACTCTATTATGGCATCTTTCAAAGTGTATGGTGCAACCAAATAAATATTATTTGCGGGTGGAAATACATTATCTTCTGTAGATTTTTATTAAAATGATACCCAATTTAAATAGTTTACTAGCTGAGTACCCGGCGTTGCCCGGTTTTTCCTTCCTAATCCTTGTTGAGGAGTAAGCTTTTGACTTCATATCCCATCCTCCTATATTGTTGTCATATCCCAACCCTCCTATCCCGACCCGAGGGTCAGGATTTTTAATATGTGTACCAGTTATTGAAATATCTCCAGTTGTACGGAAGTTATGTGGGAACATACATTTCCCATTGATTTGAATGGGACTTTAAACAAAAACCCCGACCCTCACAAATGGGGGTAGTTAAGGGTTAAATTAACTATCCTATATTTTAAGTGGACATATAAGTAACATGTGACCAAGTATTATCGAAATATCTCTTGCGTTTGGAAGTTATGCAGTAACATATATTTCCCATTGACTTGTAATGGACTTTAAACATAAACCCCGCCCCTGGCAAATGGGGGTGAGTAAGGGTTAAATCACCTATCCTATGTTTGTTGTTGACATATAAGTAACTTGTGTGCCAAGTTTCATGTTAATATCTTTAGCCGTTTGGACGTGATGCTGGAACATACACACATACACACACACACACACACACACACACGTCCTCCTATCCCGTCCTCCTATCCCGTCCAGAAGATGACATTTTTAAACGTATACATTTTCCTGCATGTAGTTATGATTTTTTCCAGAAGTACGACAATATCCAACCTATATAAGTTGGGTATCATTTTAACCGTATGGACCTACAGAATAAGGTGTAATTTTTACCGAAAAATGTACTACGTAGAAACTGAAGCCCCAAAAAGTTACAGAATGGCGTTTTTTCTTCGATTTTGTCGCACAATGATTTTTTTTCCCCGTTTCGCCGTGAATTTCTGGGTAAAATGACTGTCACTGGAAAGTAGAATTGGTGATGCAAAAAATAAGCCATAATATGGATTTTTAGGTGGAAAATTGAGAGGGTTATGATTTTTAAAAGGTAAGGAGGAAAAAATGAAAGTGCAAAAACGGAAAAACCCTGAGTCCTTAAGGGGTAAAAAAAAAATGCTAACTTTCTTTAAACAAAATTGGTATGCATAAAATTGTAATTTTCTGACCCCCTAAAACTTTTTTTTTTCTCCTGTATACAATGATTTGAGGGCTATTTTTTTGCGCCGTGATCTGAAGTTTTTATCGCTACCATTTTTGTTTTGATGGGTATTTTTTTACATTTACTCTGTTACCCGTGCAGGATCATAAACATTATATTTTAATATGTAACACAGCGTATATTCGGCACCGCACAAACAGGTGGATCCCTTGATTATAGTTGCTGGATCCTACACACCTTGAAACACACTGCCCCCCCCATCTGCATAGATTGGTAGTGCTCATGTAACAGTAATGAAGTGAATCACAAAAATATACTTTCAAAGAAAGGAAGACCGGAGCACATACCAGTATTGTTGCTTGCCGTAATTCATAGCTTCAGTTTCGGGGTGTGCGGTAGAGGGAATGGGAGGGTGTAACTGCAGCGGGAATGCGCTTTATCAATCCCCGCTCATTCCAACGTGACACGGACCGTTGCCTGACGTTCCACTTCCCGCTGTGGGTCCACCTTCCCATTCCCTCTACCGCACACCCCGAAACTGAAGCTATGAAATAAAGAAATTACGGCAAGCAACAATACTGGTATGTGCTCCGGTCTTCCTTTCTTTGAAAGTATATTATATTTTAATAGTCTGGACATTTACGCACACAGCAATACCAAATATGTGTTTTTTTTGTTTTTTTTTTCCCAAATGATAAAATAAGGGGGATTTGACTTTTTTTATTAGGCGTGTGGGGGTTTTGTATAATTTTAGAAACTTTAAGTCCCCATAGGGGACTTTTATATGCAATCATTAGATTGCATGTACTGTATAATGCTATGGCATAGCATGATACAGTGTGATCGGCAATCCACTGGCTAGCTAGGCTACATCATTGAATTGGTGGTTGTGCGGCAGAAGGCAGGTAAGGGGACCCCCCTCCTACCTTTTTAGCCTATCGAATGTGAGCTGCTTGCATCCTTTACTTTGACTTTAGACGCAGTGATCGGCATTGATCACGGCGTCTAAAGGGTAAAGAAGTAGAGCAGCAGAGGATTGCTGCTGCCCTGCATATGCAGTGAGGCTACTGATAGTAGCCAAGACTCAATGCTCTGAAGCAAGTGCAGCTCCCCGGCTCGTTTCAAAGCGGCTTAAAGATCCAGGGCGTACATATATGCCCATACCTGTATGCCCTTGGTCCTCAACAAGTTAAAATAGAACAAAAATGTTGAGGTCAATGGCATGAGAGGATCCGAATACTGTGATCTAATGAAAAAATATATTTTTATAATAAATATAAGCGATAGAGACATAAAAATGTACATTGTCAAGATTAGGTACTGAGATAGCTGGGACCCTGGGCTAATAGTGTGTGGTGCCGATCGTTGTGCCGTGCGCTATTAACCCTTTAGATGCTGCGATCAAATTTGATCTCCGTGTCTAAAATGAAAGTGAAAGCTTCCTGGCAACTCAGTCGGGATGATCGCGATGTCCCAATCAGCTTGCACGGGAGCGGAGGTCCCCTCACCTGTCTCCGTCATGTCCGATCGGCAAGTTAATAAAGGTCCCTAATAAGTTTGAATCGCCCCCCTTTTCCATAAAAAAATGTAAATAAAAAAAATATCGGTGTTATCGTCGCGTGTGGAAATATCTGAATTATAAAAATATATCTTTAATCACGTACACTAAAAAAAAAAAATTCCAAAGTCCAAAATAGCGTATTTTTGGTCACTTTTTATATCATGAAAAAATGAATAAAAAGCGATCAACAAGTCTGTTCACTACAAAAATGGTACCGATAAAAACTTCAGATCATGGTGCAAAAAATTAGCCCTCATACTGACCCGTATGCGGAAAAATGAAGTTATAGGGGTCAGAAGATGAGAATTTTTTTCCATAAGTATGACAAAATCAAACCTATAAGTAGGGTATCATTTTAACTGTATGCAACTACAGAATAAAGATAAGGTATAATTTTTACCGAAGAATGCACTGCGTAGAAACGGAATCCCCCAAAAGTTAAAAAATTGTATTTTTTTTCCCTCAATTTTGTCGCACAATGAATTCTTTTTCCGGGCGCCGAAGTCCACTTACCCGTCGGCGATGGCAGCGAGACGCGATCGGCGGTGGCAGCAGGCGGCAGTAGAGGACGGCTATGCGGCTCCCTGGATCGTGCAGAAGCCGGTGAGTTACCTAGCAACATCTAGAGGGCTACAGTTCCAGATCACTATACAGTGGTCTCTGTACTGTAGCCCTCCAGATGTTGCAAAACTACAACTCCCAGCATGCCCAGACAGCTGTTTGGGCATGTTGGGAGTTGTAGTTTTGCAACAGCTGGAGAGCTCCAGTTTTGGAGATCACTTTGAAGTGATGTCTAAACCTGCCCTATAGATCTTGCAAAACTTCACCTCCTAGCATGCCCACACAGCAGTTTGTTGTCTGGGCATGCTGGGATTTGTAGTTTTACAACATCTGGAGGACCACAGTTTGGAGATCACTGTGCAGTGGTCTCTAAACTGTAGCCCTCCAGATGTTGCAAAACTGCAAATCCCAGCCTGCCCAAACAGCTGTCTCAGCATGCTGGGAGTTGTAGTTGCATACCTCCAGCTGTTGCATAACTACGTCTCCCAGCATGCCCTTCGGTGATCAGTACATGCTGGCAGTTGTAGTTTTGCAACAGCTGGAGGCACACTGGTTGGAAAATACTGAGTTGGGTAACAGAATGCCTCCAGTTGTTGCAAAAGTACAACTCCCAGCATGCACGGTCTGTCAGTACATGCTGGGAGTTGTAGTTTTGAAACAGCTGGAGGTTTGCCCCCCCCATGTGAATGTACAGGGTACTTTCACACAGGCAGGTTTGCAGTAAGTTTCCTGCTTCAAGTTTGGGCTGCGACAAATTTACTCACCGTAACCCGCCAGTGCGAATGTACTCTAAAAACACTACACTACACTAACACAAAATAATAGGTAAAACACTACACATACAGCCCCTTACACTGCCCCCCCCCCCCCCCCCCCAAAAAAAAAAAAAATTTAAATGAAAAACTTATTGTACAGCAGTGTTTCCAGAACGGAGTCTCCAACTGTTGCAAAACAGCCACTGACTGTCCAGGCATGCTGGGAGTTTAGCAACAACTGGAGGCACCCTGTTTGGGAATCACTGGTGTAGAATACCCTTATGTCCAACCCTATGCAATCCCTAATTTAGTCATCAAATGCGCATGGCGCTCTCTCACTTAAGAGCCCTGTCGTATTTCAAGGAAACAGTTTAGGGCCACATATGGGGTATTTCTGTACTAGGGAGAAATTGCACTATAAATTTTGGGGTGCTTTTTCTCCTTTTACCCATTATGAAAAGGAAAAGTTGGGGTCTACACCAGCCTTTTAGTGTAAAAAAAAATTAAAATTTTTACACTAACATGCTGACGTTGCCCCATATTTAATATTTTCACAAGCGGTAAGAGCAAAAAAAAAAAAAATTTGTAACTCCATTTCTCCTGAGTACGGAAATACCGTATTTATCGGCGTATAACACGCGCTTTTTAGGCTAAAATTTTTAGCCTAAAGTCTGTGTGCGTGTTATACGCCGATACACCCCCAGGAAAGGCAGGGGGAGAGAGGCCGTCGCTGCCCGCTTCTCTCCCCCTGCCTTTCCTGGGGTCTAGAGCGCTGCTGCCGGCCCTTCTCACCCCCTGGCTATCGGCCAGGGTATTACCTGAGTCGGGTCCGCGCTGCTGCAGGCCTCCGGCTATGCGCTGAACGGCGCGGTGCATGATGTCAGTGCGCCGCGCCATGCATAGCAACGACGCAGGGGACGCACGCCGGAGGCCTGCAGCAGCGCGGACCCGACTCAGGTAATTATGCCACCGGGGATGGGGGGAGGCAACGGGGCAGCGGCGCCGGCAATGGGTGCCGCTGCCCCTTCTCTCCCCCTGGCTGTCGGCGCCGGCAATGGGGCGCCGGCACCGATAGTCAGGTGGACAGAACGGGCAGCAGCGCCGATAGCCAGCGGGAGAGAAGGGCCGGCAGCAGCGCTCTAGACCCCAGGAAAGGCAGGGGGAGAGAAGCGGGCAGCGACGGCCTCTCTCCCCCTGTCTTTCCTGGGGGTATATCGGGGTATACACGCGCACACACGCACCCTCATTTTACCATGGATATTTGGGTAAAAAACTTTTTTTTACCCAAATATCCTTGGTAAAATGAGGGTGCGTGGTATACCCCGATAAATACGGTACCCCATATGTGGGCGTGAAATGGTCTGCGGACGCACAACAAGGCTCAGGAGTGAGAGCGCACTATGTACATTTGAGGCCTAAATTGGTGATTTGCACAGGGGTGGCTGATTTTAAAATGCTGGTGTTACCCTAAATTTTTCATTTTCACAAGGGAAAATTAGAAAAAAAGCCCACAAAATTTGTAACCCCATTTCTTCTGAGTAAAAAAATATCCCATATGTGGATGTAAAGTGCTCTGCGGGCGAAGTACAATGCTCAGAAGAAAGGGAGCGCCATTTGGATTTTGGAGAGAGAATGTGTCTTAAATTGAAGGCCGTGTGTGTTTAAAAAGCCCCCATAGTGCCGGAACATTGGACATGTGACCCCATATTGGAAACTACACCCCTCACGTAATAAAGGGGTACAGTGAGCATTTACGCACCACAGGTGTCTGACAGATTTTTGGAACAGTCGTCCGTGAATATGAAAAATTGTATTTTTCATTTGCACATGCCACTATTCCAAAGATCTGTCAAAGGCCAGTGGGGTGTAAATACTCACTGCACCCCTTATTAAATTCTCTGAGGGGTGTAGTTTCCAAAATGGGGTCACATGTGGGGGGGTCCACTGTTCTGGCACAATGGGGGGCTTTGTAAACATACATGGCCCCTGACTCACATTCCAAACAAATTCACTCTCCGAAAGCTCAATGGCGCTCCTTCTATTCTGAGCATTGTAGTGCGCCAGCAGAGCCATTGACATCATATTTGTAACCCCATCCATACTCAAAAGAAATGGGGTTACAAATTTGGGGGTCATTTACTCCTATTACCCCTAAATTTGGGGGGTAAAAGCAGCATTTTAGTGAATAAAAATTCATTTACACATCCTACTTTAACCCCTTGAGGAAGGAGCCCATTATGACCTTAAGGACGGGAACATTTTTTGCAAATCTGACCACTTTCACTTTAAGCATTAATAACTCTGGGATGCTTTTACTTATAAATTTGATTCAGATAGTGTTTTTTTTTTTTTTTTTATTATTTTTTTGTGTGACATATTCTACTTTATGGTAGTGGTAAATTTTCCTCGATACTTGCATAATTTCTTGGTGAAAAATTTCAAAATTTTGCATTTTTCTAACTTTGAAGCTCTCTGCTTGTAAGGAAAATAAACATTCCAAATAAAATATATATATTGATTCACAAATACAATATGTCTACTTTATGTTTGCATCATTATAATCCTACAAAACATCCGCAAAATCCAGTAATTGCTACCCGATTAAGTATACATCCTACAAAAAAAATGGTAGACTTTAATATTGTACAATATAGACATAATCTTTATTGAGAACACATACAATATATAAAACATACATATAACATACACAGAACACCACAGGATGACAAACTCACAGGTAAATGGTGGAGTATACTGGGCGGGGAAATAAAATATTTTCCCCTGGGACCATTCGGCTACTATTCTATGGTCTAAATGTAAACAATAGGGCAAGGGGACCACAGGGACTTAGTGCAAAAAAATATCCATGCAAGGCAAAGTGCAAGATACCAGTATTATACAGCCTGGATAAAGTGCTAAAGTGCCAAAATAGCTGCCATACAGAAGTAGCCTAATGGTCCCAGGGGAAAATATTTTATTTCCCCGCCCAGTATACTCCACCATTTACCTGTGAGTTTGTCATCCTGTGGTGTTCTGTGTATTTTATATGTATGTTTTTATATAACGTATTTTTCGCCATATAAGACGCACCCAATTTTAAAGGAGGAAAATCTAGGGAAAAAAAAGATTCTGAACCAAATACTGTAGTAAAATATTTTATATCAGTATAGTTCCCCTACAATAGTTGGCAGTATAGTTCCCCCACAATGGTTGGCAGTATAGTTCCCCCACAATGGTGGGCAGTATAGTTCCCCCACAATGGTGGGCAGTATAGTTCCCCCACAATGGGTGGGCAGTATAGTTCCCCCACAGTGGGTGGGCAGTATAGTTCCCCCACAATGGTAGGCAGTATAGTTCCCCCACAATGGTAGGCAGCTCCTCCCCTCTCCCCCCCACAATGGTTGGCAGTATAGTTCCCCCACAATAGTTGGCAGTATAGTTCCCCCACAATGGTAGGCACTGGCAGCTCCCCCCACAATAGTTGGCAGTATAGTTCCCCCACAATGGTAGGCAGCTCCTCCCCCCCCCCCCCCCACAATGGTTGTCAGTATAGTTCCCCCACAATGGTTGTCAGTATAGTCCCCCCACAATGGTTGGCAGTATAGTCCCCCCACAATGGTTGGCAGTATAGTCCCCCCACAATGGTTGGCAGTATAGTCCCCCCACAATGGTTGGCAGTATAGTTCCCCCACAATGGTAGGCAGCCCCCCCCCCCACAGACATACAGCTTCCAGCCATATACAGTGTACGGCTGGAGGCTGTATGTCTGTACTGCTGCCCCCACAGTGTTCCGGTCACTGCTCCTCTGGCCCGGTGTCGCAAACTACTGCTATGGCCTATGGACCATAGCAGTAGGTGCCTGGACCGGAGGAGTGGTGACCGGAACGCTGAAGATTACACACCGCCGGTCACTTACCAGGCCCCGGTCGGCGCGCGTCTTCCTCCGATCCTCCTGTCCTCCGGCGCCTCTATGGTTGTACGCACGGGACGTCACTGAGGTCCCATGCGTACAACCATAGAGAGGCGGAGGACCGGAGGAGGACGCGCATCGGCCGGGGAATGGTTAGTGACCTGCGGATATCCTTATGTCCCGAAAAGATTTTTCGGGACATAGGGATGTCCGGCATAGGAAAACCTATGATTTTATCTGCCCGGGCCGGCTCCTGTGTGCGGCTGCAGGCGGGGGCCGGCCAGAGCAGGTAAAAACTAATACTGTATATTAAAAACTAGGGGGCCTCCAGCTGTTGTGAAACTACAACTACCAGCATGCCCAGACAGCCTTTGCCGGTCCGGGCATGCTGGGAGTTGTAGTTTCAGAACAGCTGGAGGCACCCTGGTTTTTAGTGTACAGTTATTAGTAATTCACTTGCCCGGCGCCTGGAACTGTATGTTCCAGGCGTAGGGCAATAAACATAGCCGGTGTGAGGTGAAAAATTCACCGGCGGTCATGAGGCTGCTGCGGGTGGGGAGCGGGTAGTCAGCGCTGTACTGCACCGCCGCAGCCTCTGTACTTACCGCTGACTTCCCGCAGCAGCCTTGGGCGTATATTCGCCGTATAAGACGCACCAACTTTTCCCCCCACGTTTTGGGGAAGAAAAAGTGCGTCTTATACAGCGAAAAATACGGTATTGTATGTGTTCTCAATAAAGATTATGTCTATATTGTACAATATTGAAGTCTACCATTTTTTATTTTTTTTTTGTAGGATGTATAATGCTTGCATCATAAAGTTGACATGTTTTTACTTTTGGAAGACATCAGAAGGCTTCAAAGTTCAGCAGCAATTTCCAATTTTTCACAAAATTTTCTAAATCGGAATTTTTCAGGGACCAGTTCAGTTTTGAAGTGGATTTGAAGGGCCTTCAAATTAGAAATACCCCACAAATGACCTCATTATAAAAACTGCACCCCTCAAAGTATCCAAAATGACATTCAGTAAGTTTAACCCTTTAGGTGTTTCACAGGAATAGCAGCAAAGTGAAGGAAAAAATTCAAAATAGTCATTTTTTACACTCGCATGTTCTTGTAGACAGTTTTTTAATTTTTACAAGTGGTAATAGGAGGAAAGCCCCCCAAAATTTGTAACCCAATTTCTCTCGACTAAGGAAGTACCTTATGTGTATGTCAAGTGTTCGGCGGGCGCAGTAGAGGGCTCAGAAGGGAAGGAGCGACAATGGGCTTTTGGAGAGTGAATTTTGCAGAAATGGTTTTGGGGGGCATGTCACATTTAGGAAGCCCATATGGTGCCAGAACAGCAGAAAAACTACACCCCTCAAGGCACGTAACAAGGGGTCCAGTGAGCCTTAACACCTCACAGGTGTTTGATGACTTTTCGCTAATATCGGATGTGTAAATGAAAAAAAAATTTTTTTTCGCTAAAGTGCAGTTTTCCCTCCAAATTTACCACTTTTACAAAAGGTAATGGGAGAAAATGCCCCCCAAAATTTGTAACCCCATCTCTTCTGAGTATGGAAATACTCCATGTTAGAACTTAAAATGCTCTGCCGGCGCACTACAATGCTCAGAAGAGAAGGAGTGCCATTGGGCTTTTGGAAAGCAAATTCGTTTGGAATGGTAGTCAGGGGCCATGTGCGTTTACAAAGCCCCCCATGGTGCCAGAACAGTGGACCCTTCCACATGTGACCCCATTTTGGAAACTACACCCCTCACAGAATTTAGTAAGGGGTGCAGTGAATATTTACACCCCACTGGCTTTTGGTAGATCTTAGGAACAGTGGGCTGTGCAAATGATAAGTTAAATTTTTCATTTTCACTGACCACTGTTCCAAAAATCTGTCAGACACCTGTGGGGCGTAAATGCTCACTGCACCACTTAATACATTACATGAGGGGTGTAGTTTCCAAAATGGGGTCACATGTGGGGGGGTCCATTGTTCTGGCACTATGGGGGCTTTGTAAACACACGTGACCTTCAATTCCGGACAAATTTTCTCTTCAAAATCCTAATGGCGCTCCTTCTCTTCTGAGCATTGTAGTGCGCCAGCAGAGCACTTTACATCCACATAAGGGAGCATTTTATTACTCAGAAGAAATGGGGTTACAAATTATGTAGGGCTTTTTTTCTATTTTCCCTTGTGAAAATGAAAAATTTAGGGTAACACCAGCATTTTAGTGAAATTATTTTTTTTCATTTTCCCATGCAAATTTAATGAAAATTCATCAAACACCTGTGGGGTGTTAAGGCTCACTATACCCCTTGTCACGTTCCGTGAGGGGTGTAGTTTCCAAAATGGGGTCACATGTGGGTATTTATGTTTTTGCGTTTATGTCAGAACCGCTGTAAGATCAGCCACCCCTGTGCAAATCACCAATTTAGGCCTCAAATGTACATGGTGCACTCTCACTCCTGAGCCTTGTTGTGGGTCCACATTTGGGGTATTTCCGTACTCAGGAGAAATTGCGTAAAAAATTTTGGGGGTCTTTTTTTCCTTTTACTGCTTGTGAAAATAAAAAGTATGGGGCACCACCAGCATGTTAGTGTAAAAAAAAAATATATTTTTTACACTAACAGGCTGGTGTAGCCCCCATCTTTTCCTTTTCATAAGGGGTAAAAGGAGAAAAAGACCCCCAAAATTTGTAGTGCAATTTCTCCCGAGGACTAAATTAGGGATTGCATAGGGGTGGACATAGGGGTATTCAACACCAGTGATTCCAAAACAGGGTGCCTCCAGCTGTTGCTAAAGTCCCAGCATGCCTGGACAGTCAGTGGCTGTCCAGAAATGCTGGGAGTTGTTGTTTTGCAACAGCTGGAGGCTCCGTTTTGGAAACACTGCCGCACGATACATTTTTCATTTTTATTGGGGGGGGGGGGGACAGTGTAAGGGGGTGTATATGTAGTGTTTTACTCTTTATTATGTGTTAGTGTAGTGTTGTGTTTTTAGGGTACATTCGCACTGGCGGGTTACGGTGAGTTTCCCGCTAGGAGTTTGTGGTGCGGCGAAAAATTTACCGCAGCCCAAACTTGAAGCAGGAAACTTACTGTAAACCTGCCCGTGTGAATGTACCCTGTACGTTCACATGGTGGGGGGGGCAAACCTCCAGATGTTTCAAAACTACAATTCCCAGCATGTACTGACAGACCGCACATGCTGGGAGTTGTACTTTTGCAACAGCGTGAGGCACACTGGTTGGAAAACCTTCAGTTAGGTTCTGATGCCTAACTCTGTATTTCCCAACCAGTGTGCCTCCAGCTGTTGCAAAACTACAACTCCCAGCATGTACTGATCACCGAAGGGCATGCTGGGAGATGTAGTTATGCAATAGCTGGAGGTAGGCAACTACAACTCCCAGCATACCGAGACAGCTGTTTGCTGTTTGGGCATGCTGGGATTTGCAGTTTTTCAACATCTGGAGGGCTACAGTTTATAGACCACTGCCCAGTGATCTCCGAACTGTGACCCTCCAGATGTTGCAAAACTACAAACTACACTGTTGCAAAAAGGCTCACTGGACCCCTTGTTACGTTCCTTGAGTGGTGTAGTTTCCACAATAGTATGCCATGTGAGGGTTTTTTTTGCTGTCCTGCCACCATAGGAGCTTCCTAAATGGGAAATGCCCCCCAAAAAACATTTCAGCAAAATTTGCTTTCCAAAAGCCAAATGTGACTCCTTCTCCTCTGAGCATTGTAGTGCACCTGACGTCCACACATGGGGTATTTCCATACTCAGAAGAGATGGGGTTACAAATTTTGGGGTGCATTTTTTACTATTACACCTTGTAAAAATGTAAAATTTGAGTAAAAAGCAGCATTTTAGTGAAAAATTTTTTTTTTTTTTTCATTTACACATCCAACTTTAACGAAAAGTCGTCAAACACCTGTGGGGTGTTAAGGAGCACTGGACCCCTTGTAACATTCCTTGAGGGGTGTAGTTTCCAAAATAGTATGCCATGTGGGGTTTTTTTTTTTTTTGCTTTCCTGGCACCATAGGGGCTTCCTAAATGCGACATGCCCCCCAAAAACCATTTCAGAAAAACTCACTCTCCAAAATCCCATGGTTGTTCCTTCCCTTCTGAGCCCTCTAATGCGCCTTCCGAGCACTTCACATACACATATGAGGTATTTTCTTACTCAAGAGAAATTGGGTTACAAATTTTACGAAGATTTTTCTCCTTTTACTCCTTGTAAAATTTCAAAAACTGGGTTTACAAGAACATGTAAAAAATGAAGATTTAGAATTTTCTCCTTCACTTTGCTGCTATTACTGTGAAACACCTAAAGGGTTAACACACTTACTGAATATCATTTTGAATACTTTGAGGGGTGCAGTTTTTATAATGGGGTCATTTATTGGGTATTTCTAATATGAAGGCCCTTCAGTTCCACTTCAAATCTGAACTGGTCCCTGAAAAATTCTGATTTTGAAATTTTTGTGAAAAAAATTGGAAAATTGCTGCTGTACTTTGAAGCCCTCTGATGTCTTCCAAAAGTAAAAACATGTCAACTTTATGATGTAATCATAAAGTAGACATATTGTATATGTGAATAAATATATAATTTATTTGGAATGTCTATTTTCCTGGTAAGCAGAGAGCTTCAAAGTTATCAAAATGCAAAATTTTACATTTTTTCATCAAATTTGGGAATTTTTCACCAAGAAACGACGCAAGTATCGATGAAATTTTACCTCTAACATAAAGTAGAATATGTCACGAAAAAACAATCTCTGAATCAGAATGAAAGGTAAAAGCATCCCAGAGTTATTAATGCTAAAAGTGACAATGGTCAGATGTGCAAAAAACACTCTGGTACTTAAGGCCAAAATGGGCCTGGTCCTTAACCCCTTAAGGACCCTTGACGTACACGTACGTTATGACACCCTGGTACTTAAGGACCCATGACGTACGCGTACGTCATGGACAATTCCGGTCCCCGCCGGAAATCATTCAGCTGGTATCCCGTGCAAACGCCCAGGGGGGTCATTAGACCCCCCCCATGTCGGCGATCGCAAAAAAAAGCAAGCGAATTCACACTTGTGAATCGGTGTTGCGGGTCACTGGTGACCTGCTGACCCGGAGATACAAGGTGATCACCCCCGATCACCTCCTGTATCTATGTACCTCTTGTATCTATGGGGAGGTGGTGATTTCGTCACCCCCCCCCCTCCCCCCAGGATCGCTGCTATTGGCTGGATTATAGTCCAGCCAATAGCAGCCGGCAGGGGAGGGGTTAACAGGCATCCTCCTGCAGCTACCGCGGCTGGCTGGGTTCAGTCAGCGGTCAGAGCTGCTGGAGGAAGAACGGGACCCCCCCCTCTGCTGAGATTGGAGCCCCCACAGAAGTAAAGAAGCCCCCCATAGATCAGGAAAATAATACAATCCAGGGGAAGGTAGGGTAAAAAGTTAAATAAAAAATCCCCCTAATAGGTCCCCAAGGGTCCGCCGCAATTTTTCAGTGTGACCCGGGCCCTATTAGGGGGCTCAGGGTGCTGCATTTGGCCCCCCATTTTTTTTTGGCCCGCAGCGCCTCCCCCCCATACAGTTTATAGTCACACCAATCACACACAGTACATACTCCACCCCCCCCCCCCCCCGACACCACTGCCACCGTAGAAAAAGGGGATGGCTCGCCAGGCATCAGGCATTTTCGGCAGCGGAGGCATACGCTTTTCTTGCCTCCGATTCAGAATCTGCCAGTGAGGACGGTGAAGATACAACACTCCGGTGTTCTTCATCTTCCTCCTCATCATCTAGCAGTGATGACAAGTCCCCTGTACGGCGGCGGAGACGCCGCCAGGCGAGGCCACGCACCCCCCATGATAGTGGCCCAGTGGCCGGCACTGGTACTAGGAGTCCGACCCCCCCCCCCCCCCCCAGACAATTTTACCGGAGCCCCCTTCCGGTGAACCTGTCTGGAGACCCCCAGAGGGTTATCAACCACGGGTTCTGGAGTTTGTTGGCGACTCCGGAATCCGGATTGACACGGCCGGGTTTACTGAAATTGACTATTTCAGTTATTTTTTCAGCGACTGCCTGGTCAATCTAATGGTGGAGCAGACGAATCTGTATGCCAGGCAGTTCATCGCCCACCACCCTGATTCCGGGCCCAATGAATGGCGCGCCATTGATGCAGCAGGGATGAGGACATTTTGGGGCCTCTTGCTGCATATGGGCCTGGACAAAAAGCCTAGTGTCAGGCACTACTGGAGCGGGGACGTCCTATACAAGACCCCACTTAACAGTATGGCCATGACACGGAAGCGGTTCGAGGCCATTCGGAAATGCCTTCATTATGCTGTTAATGAGGCATGTCCACCCCGAAGTGATCCCACCTATGACCGGCTTTACAAAGTGAGGCCGGTCATCGATCACTTTGGGGCCAAATTTTGGGAGGCCTACGTACTGCTCAGGGAGCTCTCGGTTGATGAGTCTCTTATCAGTTTTAAGGGGAGACTCATCTTCCGCCAGTATATTCCCTCGAAGCGGGCGCGATATGGCGTGAAGCTCTATAAACTTTGTGAGAGTACCTCCGGGTACACTCTCAAGTTTAGAGTGTATGAGGTCCGAGATTCCCATATTGAACCCCCAGATTGTTCCCCCACTCTGGGTGTTAACGGGAAACTCGTTTGGGAGCTTGTGCACCCATTGCTGGATAAGGGTTACCACGTGTACGTGGACAACTTTTATACCAGCATCCCTCTGTTCACATACCTTGCCGCCAGATCGACGTCCGCTTTTGGGACCGTGCGGAAGAATCAGAGAGGCCTCCCTCTAAATTTGATCCAGACACCTATTCCCAAGGGTGAGTCCCATGCCCTTGCGCATGAAAACCTGTTGTTGGTCTAGTATAAGGATAAGATGGATGTCCTTATGCTGACCACTATTCATGGCAACGGCAGCTCAACTGTCCCTGTGCGAGGTACCATAACACCGGTCCTCAAGCCCGATTGTATTCTGGACTACAATCGGTATATGGGGGGAGTTGATCTTTCTGATCAAGTCCTCAAGCCATACATGGCCATGCGCAAAACACGGGTATGGTACAAAAAAGTTGCAGCCTACTTGATACAGGTTGCCATGTACCACTCTTTTGTACTGTACCAGAACGCTGGCAACACAGGGACATACCTCCAGTTCCAAGAAGAAGTCCTAAAGGTCCTGATCTTTGGCGACCGGGAAAGAGCAGGCCGGACTTCCCAAGGAACTGGAGTTATAGGTGCCAGGATCGTCCCAGGCCAACACTTTCCAGGTGAAGTCCCCCACACTGGAAAGAAGGGACGAACCCAGAAAAGAAGCAGAGTGTGTTACAGGAGGGGGATACGGAAGGATACCACCACTCCATGTGACACTTGCCCCGATCATCCGGGCCTCTGCATTAAGGATTGCTTCAGGGAGTATCACACTTCCATGCAGTACTAAATTTTCCCTTCTCATTTTAGTTTTCCATAATTTTACCCCAATGTACCAAGTCCAGAGTACATTCCAAGTTTTAAACCCATAAACCACTAAATTGCCCAAATTAATGTTGCATCTGAAAAAAAAACAAAAAAAAAAACTGATAAGACCTCTGGGGGTATTATTTTTTTTTACAAAAAAAAATGGGTCACTGAGTCACTATCATCGGGGACTTTTTATGTTGCCTCAAATGCGCAGCGCTCTCTCTCCACCTCACGCATTTGAGGCAACAGGTTAGGGACGGCCACACATCACATTCCCAGAATGATGATTCAGAGCACAGGATTTGGGGTGGGCATATTTTTTTGTTTTGGTTAGGCTCTGGGTCATCATTCTGGGAACGTAATTTATAATTTTATGTCCCACTGTACCCCATTTTAGTTATTTAGTGTACCCCAGTTATTTACCCCATGTAATGCACCTTGAGGGGGGTCCCACTGTTCTGGCTCCATAGGAGAAAGCCAAAGCTCAAGGACCCTGACTGATCTCCGGCACCTCCTGAGACCGGTGTGCGTGCTGTTTACGCCAAGATATGAGGTATGCCCTTACTCCAAAGAAATGTATTTACAATGACATTTTCTCCTTTTACCACTTGTGAAAATGAAAAATTTGGGGTAACCCCAGCATTTTAGTGTAAAAAAAATCAAATTTTTCATTTTCACATCCCACTTCATGAATATTTATCAAACACCTGTGTTAAGGCTCACTGTACCCCTTGTTACGTTCCTTGAAGGGTGTAGTTTCTAAAATAGTATGCCATGTGTTTTTTTTTTTTTTTTGCTGTCCTGGCACCATAGGGGCTTCCTAAATGCGATATGCCCCCCAATTTCAGCAAAATTTGCAAATGTGACCCCCTTCTCTTCTGAGCATTGTAGTGCGCCCGCAGTGCACTTGACGTCCACACATGGGGTATTTCCATACTCAGAAAAGATGGGGTTACACATTTTGGGGGTAATTTCTCTTATTACCCCTTGTAAAAATGTAAAATTTTGGGAAAAAACTGCGTTTTAGTGGAAAATAAGAATAAAAAAATAATTTACACATCCAAAGTCATCAAACACCTGGGGGGTGTTGAGGCTCACTGTACCCCTTGTTATGTTCCTTGAGGGGTGTAGTTTCCAAAATAGTATGCCATGTTTTTTTTTTTTTGCTGTCCTGGCACGATAGGGGCTTCCTAAATGCGATATGCCCCCCCATTTCAGCAAAATTTGCAAATGTGACCCCCTTCTCTTCTGAGCATTGTAGTACACCAACAGAGCACCTTACGTGCACATATGAGGTATTTCCATACTCAGAAGAGATGGGGTTACAAATTGTGGGGGTCATTTTCTCCTATTACCCATTGTAAAAATTTAAAATGTGGTTGAAAACCAACATTTTAGTGAAAAAAATAAATCATTTACACGTCCAACTTTAACGAAAAGTCGTCAAACAGCTGTGGGGTGTTAAGGCTCACTGTACCCCTTATGTTTCTTGAGGGGTGTAGTTTCCAAAATAGTATGCCATGTGGTTGTTTTTTTTTTTGCTGTCCTGGCACCATAGGGACTTCCTAAAGGGGACATGCCCCCAAAAAAACATTTCAGCAAAATTTACTTTGCAAAAGCCAAATGTGACTCCTCTTCTGAGCATTGTAGTGTGCCAACAGAGCATTTGACGTGCACATATTAGGTATTTCCATACTCAGAAGAGATGGGGTAACAAATTTTGGGGGGGCATTCTTTCCTATTAACCCTCTGTTCCTGATACGGGCATCAGGTGTCAGCTGAGATCACTGTGAACATCACAAAAAAAAAAAAATGAATGATTTTCCTCTGTAAAAAAAAGTACTGGAAGAATTAGTTTAGTAGAAAGTAATTTACAAATCTGTTTAACTTTCTGGCTCCAGTTCATTTAAAAAAATAAATAAAAATTCTGCCGGAGTACCCCTTTAGCCCCTTAAGTACATAGCGTTTTTTCCGTTTTTGCATTTTTGCTTTTCCTCCTTACCTTTTAAAAATCATAACCCTTTCAATTTTGCACCTAAAAATCCATATGATGGCTTATTTTTTGCACCACCAATTCTACTTTGTAATGACATCAGTCATTTTACCCAAAAATCTACGGCGAAACATTAAAAAAAAATCATTGTGCGAAAAAATGGAAGAAAAAACGTCATTTTGTAAATTTTGGGGGCTTCTATTTCTACGCAGTACATTTTTCAATAAACATATCACCTTATCTTTATTCTGTAGGTCCATACGTTAAAATTGATACCCTACTTATTTAGGTATGATTTTTTTTTTATTACTTCGGAAAAAAAATCATAGCTACATTTATACGTTTTAAAATTGTCCTTCTGACCCGTATAACTTTTTTTTTTTTTTTTTTTATAGTTCCATGTATGGGGCGCTTTTCATAAATTTTTTTGTTATAAAAAGTGACCAAAAGTATGCTATTTTGGACTCCATTTGTACGCCATTGACTGTGCAGTTTAATTAATTATATATTTTTATAGTTTGGACATTTACGCATGCGGCGATACCACATATGTTTACATCTGTTTATTTTTATATGCAGTTTTTTTTTTATTTTATTCATGGTAAAAGGGGGGTGATTCAAACTTTTAAGGAAGGGGATCAAATGATCTTTAACTTTTTTTGTTCACTTTTTTTTTTTTTTTTGCAGTGTTATATCTCCTATATGGGGCTATAACACTGCACACACTGATCTTTTGCACATATCACTGCAAAGCCATAGCTTTGCATTGATCAGTGTTATTGGCGGTTGATTGCTCAAGCCTGGATTTCATGCTTGCAGCAATCAATCGCCGTTCGGACGTGCAGGAGTCAGGTAAGGCACTTTCCTGCTGCGTCCTAGCTGATAAAATCGCAATGTCCTGATCAGCCTGACTGAGCTGCCGGGATGCTTTTACTTTCACTTTTAGACTCTGCGATCAACTTTGATCGTCGCATCTAAAGAGTTAATGCTGGACATCTGCCAGAACGGCAATGTCCGGCATTAGCCACGGGTCCTGGCTGCTGATAGCAGCCAGGACCGTGCGGGTATGATGCGAGCTCTGCTCCTGAGCTTGCTTCATAAAGCTCCCATGCCGCAGCGGCGGGTATACCCGTCATTCTGTGGCAAGGGGTTAAACAGGAATTTAGCTGGGGGGGTGTTGCTTGAAATAAATCTCATATAGAATTCACAGTATTTACCTCCATAATCAGTCACACACTTTTCCCATATCTTGCAGCGCGTGCGTGTGTGTGTGTATGTATGTATATATATATATGTATATATATGTGTGTGTGTATATATATATATATATATATATATATATATATATATATATATATATATATATAATAATATTTTGCAGGTTTTCCTTACAAAGCATGTAGAGGTCTGTAATTTTTATCTTAGGTACTCATCAACTGTGAGACTAAATCTTAAACAAAAATCCAGAAAACCACATTGTATCATTTAAAAAATGTATTTGTATTTTATTGCGTGATGTAAGTATTTGATCACCTGCCAGCCAGTAAGATTTTCGGCTCTCACATACCTGTTACTCTTTTCTTTAAGAAGCATCCTGTTCTCCACTCATTACCTTTATTAACTGCACCTGTTTGATAATGTGTGGACAGGTGTCTATTATACAGGTAACAAGTTCTAACAGACTCCAACCTCTCCACAATGGCTAGACAAGACAGCTGTGTAAGGACATTAGGGATAAAATTGTAGACCTGCACACGACAGGACAATAGGCAAGCAGCTTGATGAGAAGGCAACTGTTGGGCAATTATTCGAAAATGGAAGAAGTTCAAGATGGTGGCAATCTCCCTTGGTCTGGGGCTCCATGCAAGATCTCTCGTGGGGCATCAGTGATCATGAGGAAGGTGAGGGATCAGCCCAGAACTACACGGCAGGACATGGTCAATGACCTGAAGAGAGCTGGGGCCACAGTCTCAAAGAAAACCATTATTAACACACTACGCCGCCATGGATTAAAATCCTGCAGCGCATGCAAGGTCCCCCTCCTCAGACAAGTTCATGCCCAGTTTGGTCTAAACTTCAATGATGTGTTTTGAGGAAGAAGGATGAGTACAACCCCAAGAACAGAATCCTAACCGTGAAGCATGGAGGTGGAAACGTCATTCTTTGGGGCTACTTTTCTGCGAAGGGGACAGGACGACTGCACTATATTGAGAGGATGGGGCCATGTATCACAAGATCTTGGCCAACAACCTCCTTTCTTTGGTAAGAGCATTGAAGTTGGGTCATGGCTGAGTCTTCCAGCATGAAAACGATCCGAAACACACAGCTTGGGCAACTAAGGAGTGGCTCCTTAAGAAGCATCTCAAGGTCCTGCAGTGGCCTAGCCAGTCTCCAGACCTGAACCCAATAGAAAATCTTTAAAGAGAGCTGAAAGTCCATATTGCCCAGCAACAGCACCAAAACCTAAAGTATCAGGAGAATATCTGTATAGAGGAGTGGGCCAAAATCCCTGCTGCAGTGTGCGCAAACTTGGTGAAAAACTACAGGAAACATTTGATCTCTGTAATTGCAAACATAGATTTCTGTAAAAGATGTTTGTTATGCTTCTCTTGTGTATCAAATGCTTTTTTTTTTTTTTTTTTTTACACTTCTCTATTATTTATATTTCAATTACAATAATTATAAGTTCTCTAAAAAAAAATGTCATCTTCAAGATCTTCACATTTTATAACAATTTACAAATAGAAGCCCTCCCCCCTTTACAATTCTCAAATCGGGGTTCAGTGCCATGTCCAACCCACCCCCAACCCACAAATAATGATATATTCATTTAATTTACTTCTAGCACTAATCCCTTCCTCTTCCTTACCCCTAAGGCTAGGGAGAAGAAGAAAAAAAAAAAAAAAAAAAGAGAGATGGATGATAATGTTTTTTCCATATATATTAAAAAATTTCCCTCTCCTCCCCCACCGCCCAACTTTTCATTTTGGGCCCCACCACACCACTCACTTTGCCTCCTTCCACTTTCACAACCATCTTTTTCCTCCGGTTCTTGGCTGCTTTTTGTTTTTAAAGATATATACCATCTTAGATTCCTGTCTATTTTAGCCTGCTCCCCTTGCCAGCAAGTTATGTTGCACTTCTGTTCAACCTCCGTTCCTGACATCCTCCTGATCTACTGATGGTATGTTTTACACACATCCAGGATCAAAAAGCTCGAGGAGAAGCTACTACTCACTCAACTCCTCTTATTTTACTCGCTGAACTATTTTGCAGCTTTTTCCGTTTTCTTCTTTTTTTTTTTCTTTCTCTTTCCTTCCCTTTTCCTTTCTTTTTAAGGGAGGCAAATCCTCATTCATTCCTACACCAAGTTTAGCAGGAGAGCCCACCACCCCTCAACATCCATTCCACTGACAAAATAGAAAAGAGGAGGAAGAGAGGCAAAGGTATCAAATACTTATGTCATGCAATAAAATGTTAAATATCTTTTTAAGAATCATATAATTTGATTTTCTGGATTTTTGTTTTAGATTCCATCTCTCACAGTTGAAGAGTACCTACAATAAAAATTACAGACCTCTACATGCTTTGTAAGTAGAAAAGCCTGCAAAATCGGCAGTGTATCAAATATTTGTTCTCCCTACTGTATGTATGTGTAGAAATAGATATACATAAATGTAAATTTGTTATATAATATAAAGCTCCAAAGCCACCACACTACCTGGATATGTTTTCCCTGTAAACGGTCCTGTCTGAGATGCCTGGGTCCTGTGGCCCCTGTTGTTGTCTTTGTCTGCCTGATATTCTTTGCCACTCTTCCTTCCCCTTGCCTACATCCCCCAGCAATCATTTTTGTTTTAGATTCCATCTCTCACAGTTGAAGAGTACCTACAATAAAAATTACAGACCTCTACATGCTTTGTAAGTAGAAAAGCCTGCAAAATCGGCAGTGTATCAAATATTTGTTCTCCCTACTGTATGTATGTGTAGAAATAGATATACATAAATGTAAATTTGTTATATAATATAAAGCTCCAAAGCCACCACACTACCTGGATATGTTTTCCCTGTAAACGGTCCTGTCTGAGATGCCTGGGTCCTGTGGCCCCTGTTGTTGTCTTTGTCTGCCTGATATTCTTTGCCACTCTTCCTTCCCCTTGCCTACATCCCCCAGCAATCATTGCAGCTGTGCTCTGCCAGTCAGCTCACTCTCTGAACCTTTCTCTGCTGCACAGAGAAGGAGGTTGGAGGCTGCTCTCAGTGTCTGACTGGCTAAGGATGCACACACCTCCCAGTTCTCAGTAATAAAGAGAACATGGCTCATCATTGCAGGGCAGAAACCACATGGTCTGTCTCTCTCAGGAGGCTGGGGGCTGGTTTCCGAGAGGGATTTGGATAGAAACAGTGGATGGCTGGATGATGTCATTCCCTCACTTCATGCATATGTAAGTGACAACCAAAGAGGGCAAATTGCTCTGTATAGCTAATTAATGATATTTACACAATGAAATAGGTTGATGAGAGGGAAAGGAATGGGCTATGGGTTTAGTTCCCCGGAGTATCCCTTTAACACACTTTTACACAATTTTTTAGTCTCCATTGAGGACTATTACATGCAATCTTAGCCACTTAAGGACGCAGGGCGTATGTGTACGCCTCCATTCCTGAGTCCTTAAGGACCTGTACGCCCTTAGTATTTCAGGGACCTGACCAGGATGCCTACTGAAATCATTCAGCAGGCATCCCGTGACAACGCCTGGGAGGGTCCTGAGACCCAAATTCATATAGGCGATTTTCAGTGATTCTGGGCTGATCTGGTCTCTAAACCGATAGCCCAGAAAATAGAGATGATCGGAGCTGTCAGAAACGTCTTTGACAGCTCCGATCATCCCTATTTTCTGGGCTATCTGTTTAGAGACCAGATCAGCCCAGAATGACTGAAAATCGCCTATATGAATTTGGGTCTCAGGACCCTCCCAGGCGTTGTCACGGGATGCCTACCTGAAGGATAGGAGTAAGGTGGCAGGGGTGCCACCTCCTCCTATCCCCTGCCATTGGTTGGTTAGGACTGATCGACCAATGGCTGGGGGGGGGGGGGGGGGGGGTTAAAGTTGAAATCCCCGCTCTGCCCACCCCTGGATGTCCGGGCAGAGCGGGGGTAAGATCAGGCCATGCTGAATGTTGTAGTAGTATGCTTCCAGCTGTTGCATAACTACAACCCCCAGCATGAACGGACAGCCAAAGGGCATGCTGGGAGTTTAACAGGGTACATTGACATGGGCGGGGGTTTACAGTGAGCTCTCACTGCAAGTTTGAGATGCAGCAAGTTTTCTGCTGCAGCTCAAAACTCCCTACAGGAAACCCGCTGTGAACCCGCCCACTTTGCTGTTCTGGCACCATAGGGGCTTCCTAAATGTGACATGCCCCCCCAAAACCATTTCAGCAAAATTCACTCTCCAAAATCCCATTGTTGCTCCTTCCCTTCTGAGCCCTCTAGTGCACCCACAGAGCACTTTAAATCCACGTATGAGGTATTTCCTTACTCGAGAGAAATTGAGTTACAAATTAAAGAGTGATTTCTCCCCTTGTAAAAATTCAAAAACTGGGTCTACAAGAACATGTGAGTGTAAAAAATGAAGATTTTGAATTCTCTCCTTCACATTGCTGCTATTCCTGTGAATCACCTAAAGGATTAACACACTTTCTGAATGTCATTTTGAATACTGTGAGGGTGAGCAGTTTTTATATAACTGGGTCATTTGTGGGTCAATTTCTAATATGAAGGCCCTTCAAATCAACTTCAAAACTGAACTGTTCCTATTGACCTTTTGACCCCCTTTTTAAATATTGGCACTACATTTGCGATGCATCAGTCCTGTGGAACAGTCCCTGTCACTATAGAGTCCCTGAATATGAAAAAATAGGGGTCTGTCTATTTCATTACTTAATTCCTTTAGAACACGGGCGGTGAATGCCATCTGGACCTGGCGATTTGTCTGTTTAGATTTTTTGTAGGTGTCACTGTACTTCTTCCTGGGTTAGACAGGTGACCTGTACTGGGGAGTTTACCTAATCATATACTGTATTTCACCTGGCATTTCACTTTCCTCGGTGAATACAGAGGAGAAGAATTTGTTTAATATATTTGCTTTTTCCTGATCCCCGTTTATAATGTCTTCTTTATCATTTTTAACCTTTTTGCTCTTTATATAGTTAAAGAACATTTTGGGGTTAGTTTTACTCTTTACTTTAGCAATGAGTCTTTGTCTATATTTTTGTGTCTTTTCTGTTTTTAACATATTAAAAATTTCTATAGCTTTTTAATGCTGCTTCACTATCGTCCTGTTTTAGTAGTTGAAATGCTTTATTTTTGTCATTTATTGCCCCCTTAACATTTTTATTCATCCATATTGGATTTCTTTTATTCCTGACCCTTTTTTTCCCCATAAGGTACCTACATCTTACAGTGAGAATTTAAGATATTTTTAAGTCTCCGATTTACTGTCAGTTTTCTTGTTTTTGATGACATTATCCCATTTTATATTGTTAAGGGCTTCTCTGAGTTGATGAAACTTTGCCTTCCCAAAGTTTATTGCTTTTGTGGCCCCTTGCAAGATTCCCTTATTGAAGAACAAGCTATAATGTATATTATGATCACTATTTCCTAGGTGTCCTTCTTCTTACACATTAGTTACTCTGTCAGGTCTGTTGGTTAATATTAAGTCTAGCAGGGCGCCCCTCTGTCCAGGCCCTGCACCATTTGGGACAGAAAATTGTCTTTGAGCTATAGTCAGAAACTTGTTTCCTTTATGAGATTCACAGGTCTCAGTCTCCCAGTTTATATCGGGATAGTTAAAGTCCCCCATTATTGTCACATCATTCTGATTTGCTGCCTTGCTTATTTGCCTCAGTAATTGATCTTCTGACTCTTCCATTATGTCTGGTGGCTTATAGCAAACCCCTGTCAGGTCTGTTGGTGGAAAACTGAAAGCGTTATGATTTTTAGAAGGTGAGGAGGAAAAAACGAATGCCCAAAAATGAGAAAAACAGAGTCCTTAATGTGGTATGCTTACTGCTCCGTAATGGGTTAAGTCCCCCCTGAACTAATTTCTAAGGACACTCCACCTACCCTTAACTTGCACCATGACCACTGGGACGTTACCAGCCCCTCCCAGTAATCTGTAAACCCGATCCTTGATGTGCCGAACAAGAGTGCCATAAATACAACACACTGTTTGATTATACTGGTCTTTTTGACAGATCCCTCTGTCTGTCCCCCTAATAACTGAGTATGCCGCTACCAGCACCTGTCTGGCCTGCCCTTAACTCCTTTTCCCCTCTGTACTGAAGCCGATACCCCACCCTGGCTGTCAGAGGCAGTCTGATTTTAAATGTCACAAATACATAAATAAATGGAGCAGTCCTGCCAGGCTAGTGGTATAAGATGAAAGACTTTTGGCTCAGGATTGATCAGTAGTATCAGTGCTTTGCTGCTCTAGCCTGCCAAGGTCCGATCGGAGGGCAAGGATTCAGGTATGGACTCTCCCACCGTCCACTTAGCTGATCGGGACATCCGCAGCAAAATCATGGGTCCCGATTAGCTCCGTTGAGCTACTGGCAAAGTTAGATCCTGCATTTAGACACCGCAATAAACTTTGATCGCAATCTCTAAAGGGTTAATGCCGGCCATCGGCTCGATCGGCAATGTCCGGCAATAACCGGGGGTCTCGGCCGCTGAGAGCAGGCGGGATTCACCGGGTATGAAGCGCATTCAGGATGGGTACAGGTACACCCTTGGTCCTTAAAGGGATACTCTGGTGGAAGACATTTTTTTTTAAATCAACTGGTGCCAAAAAGTAAAACATTGCTTATATTTAAAAAAATCTTAATCCTTCCAATGCATATCAGCTGCTGTATACTACAGAGGAAATTCTTTTAGAATTTCCATTTTGTCTGACCACAGTGCTCTCTGCTCACACCTCTGTCCATTTTAGGAACAGTTCAGAGCAGCATATGTTTGCTGTGGGGATTTTCTTCTGCTCTGGACAGTTCCTGACATGGACAGAGGTGTCAGCAGAGAGCACTTAGGACAGACAGAAAAGAAATCCAAAAATAAAATAATTTCCTCTCTAGTATACAGCCGCTAAGAAGAACTGGAAGGATTAATATTCTTAAATAGAAGTAAATTACAAATCTGTTTAACTTTCGGGCACTAGTTAAGTTAAAAAAAATATATATTCTACCGGAGTACCCCTTTAACCTATTGGGGACGGAGGCCGTACCTGCATTCCCTCCGCATGTCCGATCACTGCCACTCGCCGGGCGGTGATCAGACCAGGATTAAAGTTAATTTCCCCTGCTCTGCCCACTGATCGAAGTCCGGGCAGAGCGGGGTGAGGGGCGGAACACGGGCAGCGAGGTGGGGAGCATGGTCCGCTTACCGGACCGGCGGAGGCGGAATCCTGGAGCAGCAGCGGCATCGGTGGCAGCAGAAGGAGTGCGGCCGGAAAGTGCGGCGTGGAGAAGGCTGCAGTGAAGATCGCGGTAAGTGATCTTCACTTTGGCCTTCTAAAAGCTGCAAAACTACAACTTCAAGCATGCCCAGACAGCCACTATACGGTGGTCTCCAAACTGTAGCCCTCCAGACGTTGCAAAACTACAATTCCCAGCATGGCCAGACAGTCGGTGATGCTGGGCATGTAGTTCTGCAATATCTGGCCCTTCAAATGTTGAAGAACTAAAACTCCCAGCATGCCTGGACAGTCTGGGCATGCTTGGAGTTGTAGTTTTGCAACATCTGGAGGGCTACAGTTTGGAGACCACTACTTAGCGGTCTTCAAACTTTTCTTCCCCAGTTGTCCATAACTACAACTCCTAGCATGCCCTGACTGTCCAGGCATGCTGGAAGTTGTAGTTCTTCAACATCTGAAGGGCCAGATATTGCAGAACTACACGCCCAGCATCCCTGACTGTCTGGCCATGCTGGGAATTGTAGTTTTGCAACAGCTGTAGGCACACTTGTAGGGAAACACCTGAACTAGAGTCTGTTTCCTAACTCAGTGATTCCAACCCGTGTGCCTCCAGCTGTTACAAAACTACAACTCTCAGAATGCACTGACAGATCTTACATGCTGGGAGTTGTAGTTTTGCAACAGCTGGAGGCACACTGGTTGAAATCACTGAGCTAGACTAGAGTCTGTTTTCTAATTCAGTGGTTCCCTACCAATGTGCCTACAGCATGTACGGTCTGTCAGTGCATTCTGGGAGTTACCATTTTGCCACAGCTGAAGGTTTGGGGCGCTCCCCCATGTGAATGTACAGGGTACATTGACGCGGGTGGGTTTACAGTGGGTTTCCTTCTACAAGTTTGGGCTGCGGCAAATTTTCCACCGCAGCTCAAACTCCCAGTGGAAAACTTACTGTAAACCCTTACCTAAAAACCACTACACTAACAAATAATAAAAAGTAAAACACTAAATCTACACACCCTTAAACGTCCCGTTCCCCCCCCCCCCCCCCCCAATAAAAATGAAAAACGTCTCATACGGCAGGGTTTCCTAAACGGAGCCTCCAGCTGTTACAAAAGCACAACTCCCAGTATTGCCGGACAGCCATAGACTGTCATGGCAGGCTGGCAGTCTTGCAACAGCTGGAGGCACCCTGTTTGGGAAACACTGCTGTAGGGTTTTGGTGGAGACAAGCCCCCATCCTTGTAACCGGGTCCGCCCCTTTTGCAAATTCCTTATTTAGGCCTCAAATGCGCATGGCGCGCTCTCACTACAGTGCCCTGTCGTATTTCAAGGCAACAGTTTAGGGCCACATATGGGGTGTTTTTTGTACTCAGGAGAAATTGCATTACAAATTTTGGGGGAATTTTTCTCCTTTTACCCCTTATGAAAAGATAAAGTTGGGGGCTACACCAGCATGTTAGTGTAAAAAAATTTAAATGTTTACACTAACCATGCTGGTGTTGCCCCATACTTTTCATTTTCACAAGAGGTAAAAGGAGAAAGACCCTAAAAATTTCTAACGCAATTGCTTCTGAGTACGGAAATACCCCATATGTGTACTTAAAATGCTCTGCGGACGAACTACATGGCTCAGGAGTGAGAGAGCGTCATGTACATTTGTGGCCTAAATTGGTGGTTTGCACAGGGGTGGCTGATCGTTAAAACTGTTCTGACATGAATGCAGAAAAAAAAAAGAAAACGCCCACAAGGAACATAACAAGGGGTATAGTGAGCCTTAACAACCCACAGGTCTTGAGTTGGACATGAAAATTAAAAATTAGTTTTTCCCCTGAAATGCTGGCGTTACCCCAAATTTTTCATTTTCACAAGGGGTAATAGGAAAATAGCACCCCAAAATTTGTAACCGCATTTATTCTCAGTATAATAAATACCCCATATGTGGATGTAAAGTGCTCTGCGGGCGAGAAGGGGCACCATTGGGCTTTTTGAGAGAGAATAAGGCTGGAATTGAAGGCTATGTGGGTTTACAAAGCCCCCATGGTGCCAGAACAGTGGACCCCTTTCACATGCGACCCCCTTTTGGAAACTACATCCTTCACGAATATAACAAGGAGTGCAGTAAGCATTTATAACCCACAGGTGTCTGACAGATTTTTGGAACAGTCATCCATACAAATGAAAAATGTAATTTTTCATTTGCACAGCCCACTGTTCCAAAGATCTGTCAAATGCTAGTGGGGTGTTAATGCTCACAGCACCCCATATTAAATTCTGTGAGGGGTGTAGTTTTGCAAATAGTATTCCATGTGTGTTTTTTTTTTTTTTACTGTTCTGGCATCATGGGGGCTTCCTAAATGCGACATGCTCCCAAAAACCATTTCAGCAAAATTCGCTCTCCAAAAGCCCAATGTCACTCCTTCCCTTCTGAGCCCTCTAGTGCACCCACAGATCACGTTACATCCACATATGATGTATTTCCTTACTCGAGAGAAATGGGGTTACAAATTTTGTGGGGCATTTTGGGGTAACACTACCATTTTAGTGTTAAAAATAAAAATTTTCATTTTCACGTCCCACTTTATTTTTATTTAATTTTTTTATAGCTTTTTTTTTTTATTGAAACCATTTCAGCAAAATTTGTTTCCAAAAGCCAAATGTGACAACTCTTTTGAGAATTGTAGTTCGCCCACAGAGCATTTTACGTCCTAACATGGGGTATTTCCATACTCAGAAGAGATGGGGTTACAATTTTTTTTTTTTCATTTACACATCCGACTTTAACGAAAAGTCGTCAAACACCTGTGGGGTGTTAAGGCTCACTGGACCCCTTGTTACGTGCCTTGAGAGGTGTAGTTTACAAAATAGTATGCCATGTGTTTTTTTTTTGCTTTTGTTTTTTTTTTTTTTTTGCTTTTCTGGCACCATAGGGGCTTCCTAAATGTGACATGCCCCTAAAAACCATTTCAGAAAAACTCTCTTTCCAAAATCCCATTGTTGCTTCTTCCCTTCTGAGCCCTCTACTGCGCTTGCCGAGTACTTCACATACACATATGAGGTATTTCCTTACTTCAGAGAAATTGGGTTACACATTTCGGGGGCTTTTTCTCCTATTACCCCTTGTAAAAATTCAAAAACTGGGTCTACAAGAACATGTAAGTGTAAAAAATGAAGATTTTGAATTTTCTCCTTCACTTTGCTGCTATTCCTGTTTAACACCTAAAGGGTTAACAAACTTTCTGAATGTCATTTTGAATTCTTTTAGGAGTACAGGTTTTATAATGGGGCCATTTATGGGGTATTTCTAATATGAAGGCCCCTCAAATCCACTTCAAAACTGAACTGGTCCCTGAAAAATTCAGATTTTGAAAATGTTTTGAAAAATTTGAATATTGCTGCTGAACTTTGAAGCCCTCTGATGTCTTCCAAAAGTAAAAACATGTCAACTTTATGATGCAAATATAAAGTAGACATATTGTAAATGTGAATCAATATATAATTTATTTGGAATGTCTATTTTTCTTACAAAGAAAAAAGCAAAGGGGCTCCTTGTGGAGTAACGTAGGAGGTAAGGGTAAGAGGGTAAGGAGATACAATACAGCTTACCAGAGGGGGTATGTAACAACATACACAACAATGGTAAAGCTGTGTAGTTAAAGTCCATCTGCAGCCTTCCTGGTTAAAGTAGAGTATTGTAGAGATGGGCTTCATTTGAACCAGGATTCGTGGTGCTGATTAGGACACAGGACTCACAGGATCGGGATAACCTCCATCAGAATTTATTACCAATAATGCAACGCGTTTCGCTGCGCATAAAATTACAAAAAAAAGTATGTGAGCATCCATATTTATAAAAAAAAAAAAAAGTCTACAGAAAAAATATAATTTTACAAATAAAAAAAACAATATAAAAGATACCATTTTTGGTATGGGGAACAACATGTATTCAAGAAAAAATGTAATACGTTACATATTTTATCTGATACACAATATTACATAATTCTTGATACAGATCCATCCTCTTAATAAAATTGAGCCAAAGAAAAAGTTTTTATCTACCCAAATTACATAAAAATTCCGTAAAACCACCCGGTCGCCCCATTATTTCAGGGGTTGGGTCTCTCACAGCAAATCTTTCACATTACATAGATCTTTTTTTACAGCCTTATGTTTTATCATTATCTTTTTTTGAAAGATTCAACCCAATTAATTTGTGAAATTAAAGATATTGATTTACCCTTTAATTTTTCTTTGCTGACACTGGAAATATGCTCCCTTTATTCAAATATTGAAACTACATTGGGATTAACCCCTTAAGGACGCAGAACGTAAATGTACGTCCTGGTGCGGTGGTACTTAACGCACCAGGACGTACATTTACGTCCTGTGCATAACCGCGGGCATCAGAGCGATGCCCCTGTCATGCGCAGCTGATCCCGGCTGCTGATCGCAGCCAGGGACCCGCCGGCAATGGCCGACGCCCGCGATCTCGCGGGCGTCCGCCATTAACCCCTCAGGTGCCGAGATCAATACAGATCCCGGCATCTGCGGCAGTGCACGATTTAAATGAACGATCGGATCGCCCGCAGCGCTGCTGCGGGGATCCGATCATTCAGAACGCCGCACGGAGGTCCCCTCACCTTCCTCCTCCCGGCGTCTTCTGCTCTGGTCTGAGATCGTGCAGACCAGAACAGAAGATAGCCGATAACACTGATCTGTTCTATGTCCTATACATAGAACAGATCAGTATTAGCAATCATGGTATTGCTATGAATAGTCCCCTATGGGGACTATTCAAGTGTAAAAAAATGTAAAAAAAAAAAAAAAAAAAAAGTGAAAAATCCCCTCCCCCAATAAAAAAGTAAAACGTCCGTTTTTCCTATTTTACCCCCAAAAAGCGTAAAAAATAAATTTTATAGACATATTTGGTATCGCCGCGTGCGTAAATGTCCGAACTATTAAAATAAAATGTTAAAGATCCCGTACGGTGAACAGCGTGAACGTTAAAAAAAAAATAAAATCCAAAAATGCTACTTTATTAAAAATAAATTATAAAAAATGTATTACGTTTTTTATATGCAAATGTGGTATAAAAAAAAGTACAGATCATGGCACAAAAAATGAGCCCTCATTCTGCTGCTTATACGGAAAAATAAAAAAGTTAGAGGTCATCAAAATAAAGGGATTATAAACGTACTAATTTGGTTAAAAAGTTTGTGATTTTTTTTTTAAGCACACCAATAATATAAGTGTGTAATAATGGGTATCATTTTAAAGGGGTATTCCGCCCCTAGACATTTTATCCCCTATCCAAAGGATAGGGGATAAGATGTCAGATCGCCGCGGTGCCGCTGCTGGTGACCCCTGGGATCCCGGCTGCGGCACCGCACTATCATTACAGCACAGAGCGAGTTCGCTCTGCACGTAATGATGGGCGGTACAGGGGCCGGAGCATCGTTACGTCACGGCTCCGGCCCTCGTGATGTCACGGCCCGCCCCTTTCAATACAAGTCTATGGGAGGGGGCGTGGCGGTCGTCACGCCTCCTCCCATAGGCTTGCATTAACGGGACGGGCCGTGATGTCACGAGGGGCGGAGCCATGACGTCACGCTGCTCCGTCCCCGTATCGCCAGTCATTACGCACAGAGCGATCCCGGGGGTCCCCAGCAGCGGGACCGCGGCAATCTGACATTTTATCCCCTATCATTTGGATAGGGGATAAAATGTCTAGGGGCGGAATACCCCTTTAACCCCTTAAGGACCAGGCCATTTTATACCTTAAGGACCGGAGTGTTTTTTGCAATTCTGACCACTGTCACTTTAAACATTAATAACTCTGGAATGCTTTTAGTTATCATTCTGATTCCGAGATTGTTTTTTCGTGACATATTCTACTTTAACTTAGTGGTAAAATTTTATGGTAACTTGCATCCTTTCTTGGTGAAAAATCCCAAAATTTGATGAAAAAAATGAAAATTTTGAATTTTTCTAACTTTGAAGCTCTCTGCTTGTAAGGAAAATGGATATTCAAAATAAAACATTTTTGGGTTCACATATACAATATGTCTACTTTATGTTTGCATCATAAAATTTATGAGTTTTTACTTTTGGAAGACACCAGAGGGCTTCAAAGTTCAGCAGCAATTTGGAAATTTTTCACAAAATTTTCAAACTTTCTATTTTTCATGGACCAGTTCAGGTTTGAAGTGGATTTGAAGGGTCTTCATATTAGAAATACCCCATAAATGACCCCATTATAAAAACTACACCCCCAAAGTATTCAAAATGACATTCAATAAGTGTATTAACCCTTTAGGTGTTTCACAGGAATAGCAGAAAAGTGAAGGAGAAAATTCACAATCTTCATTTTTTACACTCGCATGTTCTTGTAGACCCAATTTTTGAATTTTTGCAAGGGGTAAAAAGGAGAAAATTTTTACTTGTATTTGAAACCCAATTTCTCTCGAGTAAGCACATACCTCATATGTCTATGTTAATTGTTCGGCGGGCGCAGTAGAGGGCTCAGAAGGGAAGGAGCGTCAAATGGTTTTTGGGGGGCATGCCGCATTTAGGAAGCCCCTATGGTGCCAGGACAGCAAAAAAACACACATGGCATACCATTTTGGAAACTAGACCCCTCAGGGAACGTAACAAGGGGTAAAGTGAACCTTAATACCCCACAGGTGATTCACGACTTTTGCATATGTAAAAGAAAAAAAAAAATGTTTTACCTAAAATGCTTGGTTTCCCAAAAATGTTACATTTTTACAAAGGATAATAGCAGAAAATACCCCCCAAAATTTGAAGCCCAATTTCTCCCGATTCAGAAAACACCCCATATGGGGGTGAAAAGTGCTCTGCTGGCGCACTACAGGTCTCAGGAGAGAAGGAGTCACATTTGGCTTTTTGAAAGCAAATTTTGCTCTGGGGGCATGCCGCATTTAGGAAGCCCCTATGGTGCCAGAACCGCAAAAAAAAACCACATGGCATACCATTTTGGAAACCAGACCCCTCGGGGAACGTAAAAAGGGGTAAAGTGAACCTTAATACCCTACAGGTGATTCACAACTTTTGCATATGTAAAAAAAATAAAAAAAATTTTTACCTAAAATGTTGGTTTCCCAAAAATTTTTGATTTTTAAAAAGGGTAATAGCAGAAAATACCCCCCATAATTTGTAACACAATTTCTCCCGAGTACGGCGATACCCCATATGTGACCCTAAACTGTTGCCTTGAAATACGACAGGGCTCCAAAGTGAGAGCGCCATGCGCATTTGAGGCCTAAATTAGGGATTGCATAGGGGTGGACATAGGGGTTTTCTACTCCAGTGATTCCCAAATAGGGTGCCTCCAGCTGTTGTAAAAGTCCCAGCATGCCTGGACAGTCAGTGGCTATCTGGTAATACTGGGAGTAGTTGTTTTGCAACAGCTGGAGGCTCCGTTTTGGAAACAGTGGCGTACCAGACGTTTTTCATTTTTATTGGGGAGGGGAGGGGGGCTGTGTAGGGGTATGTGTATATGTAGTGTTTTTTACTTTTTATTTTATTGTGTGTTAGTGTAGTGTAGTGTTTTTAGGGTACAGTCGCACAGGCGGGGGGTTCACAGTAGTTTCTCGCTGGCAGTTTGAGCAGCGGCAGAAAATTTGCCTCAGCTCAAACTTGCAGCCGGATACTTACTGTAATCCTCCGCCCATGTGAGTGTACCCTGTACATTCACATTGGGGGGGGGGACGACATCCAGCTGTTGCAAAACTACAACTCCCAGCATGTACGGTCTATCAGTGCATGCTGGGAGTTGTAGTTTTGCAACAGCTGGAGGCTCCGTTTTGGAAACGGTGGCGTACCAGACGTTTTTTATTGTAGGGGTATGTGTATATGTAGTGTTTTTTTACTTTTTATTTTATTGTGTGTTAGTGTAGTGTTTTTAGGGTACAGTCGCACGGGCGGGGGGTTCACAGTAGTTTCTCGCTGGCAGCTTGAGCTGCAGCAGAAAATTTGCTGCAGCTCAAACTTGCAGCCGGATACTTACTGTAATCCTCCGCCCATGTGAGTGTACCCTGTACATTCACATGGGGGGGGGGGGGGACATCCAGCTGTTGCACAACTACAACTCCCAGCATGTACGGTCTATCAGTGCATGCTGGGAGTTGTAGTTTTGCAACAGCTGGAGACACACAGGTTGTGAAACACCGAGTTTGACAACAAACTCAGTGTTTTGCAACCAGTGTGCCTTCAGCTGTTGCAAAAGCTACAACCCCCAGCATGTACGGACAGCGGAAGGGCATGCTGGGTGTTGTAGTTATGCAACAGCCGGAGGCATACTACTTTGGCTGGGGATGCTGGGGATTGTAGTTATGCAACAGCTGGAGACACACTGGTTTGCTACTTAACTCAGTGTGCCTTCAGCTGTTGCAAAACTACAACTCTCAGCAGTCACCGACAGCCAACGGGCATGCTGGGAGTTGTAGTTATGCAACCAGCAGATGCACCACTACAACTCCCAGCATGCCCTTAAGCTGTTTGTGCAAGCTGGGAGTTGTAGTTACACAACAGCTGACGGTACACTTTTCCATAGAAAGAATGTGCCTCCAGCTGTTGCAAAACCATAAGTCCCAGCATGCCCATAAGTGCATGCTGGGAGTTGTGGTGGTCTGCCTCCTCCTGTTGCATAACTACAGCTTCCAGCATGCCCTTTTTGCATGCTGGGAGCTGTTGCTAAGCAACAGCAGGAGGCTGTCACTCACCTCCTGCTGCTGCTTGATCGCCGCACAGGTCAGTCCCGCCGCCGCCGCCGTCGTCGCTCCTGGGGCCCTGATCCCAACATTAACGCCGGGGATCGGGGTCCCCAGCACCCGGGGTCGTCTTCCCGCACCCGCTCACGTCCTCTGGAAGAGGGGCGGAGCGGGTGCGGGAGTGACACCCGCAGCAGGCGCCCTGATTCGTCGGCCGGTAATCCGGCCGACGAATCAGGGCGATCGTGAGGTGGCACCAGTGCCACCTCACCCCTGCAGACCCGATTGACCCGGAATCGCTGCAGATCGCTGGACTGAATTGTCCAGCTATCTGCGGCCATCGCCGACATGGGGGGGCATAATGACCCCCCTGGGCGATATGCCGCGATGCCTGCTGAACGATTTCAGCAGGCATCGGGCACCGGCTCCCCTCCGGCTAGCGGCAGGGGGCCGGGAAAGGACAGGACGTACTCCTACGTCCTCGGTCCATAAGGACTCGGAAATGGGGGCGTAGGAGTACGTCCATTGTCCTTAAGGGGTTAATTGTATTGACCCTCAGAATAAAGAACACACGTCATTTTTACCATAAATTGTACGGCGTGAAAAAGAAACCTTCCAAAATTAGCAAAATTGCGTTTATCTTTTTAATTTCCCCACAAAAAGTGTTTTTTGGTTGCGCCATACATTTTATGATATAAGTTATGTCATTACAAAGGACAACTGGTCGTGCAAAAAACAAGCACTCATACTAGTCTGTGGATGAAAATATAAAAGAGTTATGATTTTTAGAAGGCGAGGAGGAAAAAAATGAAAACGTAAAAATGAATTACTGCTAGCTCTGAAATGGCATCCCCCTCATCTGCCAACCGGGCAAACTTGTTGGGGTGTGCCAGTTCAGGACTAGCCTCCCTGACACTTTTCCCTCTACCCCATTTTCTAACTGTAACCCAGCTAGCTGCCCGACTGTCCTGCACCTCCGTCCCACTATCCTCCCCCACCTCTACCCCAGAGAGTACTTGCTCAGTGAGTAGGAGACTCCTCTCCAAGTTGTCAATGCTTCTCAGTGTTGCCAGTCTCTCTTATATATCCAGGATCTGGGCTTCCAAATGAGCAACTCGCACACATGTCGCACAACAATAAGCACCCTCAAACTGCTGTTCGATTGCATACATTTGCGCAAGATGGGCACTGGACTGCATTTTCCAACATGGATGCCATACTAGATTTGGGGATTGCAAGTATTAACAGTAAAAATAAAATCAAATATTTCAATTAAACTCCCTGAATTTAAAGTCCCTTAAATTTTAAGTCCCTCTCACTTTTATACTTACTCACTTGTATATGTCACACTTTTGTATACAGACACACAATCACTAGCTCAGACAATCGCTAGATATACTTGGTTTTATAGTTACCAAAGAGCACCTCTGTCTCTTCACAGCATGGAAGTGTTAAAAAAAACACAATTTAGTTTATAGATACTAGCCAAAAACGTAATTTTTTTTTTTTTTTTTATTTTTTTACTGTTTCACAATTTTTTTTTTACTGTTTCACAATTTTACTGTTTCATAATTTTCGCCAATTTATAATAATGTGATCACTTATATTTGTTTTTTTACACTTAATCCCTTAAGGACCAGACCATTTTACGCCTTAGGACCAGAGCGTATTTTGAACATCTGACCACTGTCACTTTAAACATTAATAACTCTGGAATGCTTTTACATATCATTCTGATTCCGAGATTGTTTTTTTGTGACATATTCTACTTTAACATAGTGGTAATTTTTTGTGATAAATTGCATCCTTTCTTGGTGAAAAATTCCAAAATTTGATGAAAAAATTTAAAATTTTGCATTTTTCTAACTTTAAAGCGCTCTGCTTGTAAGAAAAATGGATATTCCAAATACATTTTATTTTTATTCCAAATACAATACTTTGGTGTCTTCCAAAAGTAAAAACTCATAAATTTTATGATGGAAACATAGAGGGCTTCAAATTTCAGCAGCAATTTTTAAATTTTTTACAATTTTCAAACTCAGTATTTTTCAGTGACCAGTTCAGTTTTGAAGTGGATTTGAAGGGTCTTCATATTAGAAATACCCCACAAATGACCCCATTATAAAAACTGCACCCTCCAAAGTATTCAAAATGACATTCAGTAAGTGTTTTAACCCTTTAGGTGTTTCACAGGAATAGCAGCAAAGGGAAGGAGAAAATTCAAAAGCTTAATTTTTTACACTCGCATGTTCTTGTAGACCCAATTTTTGAATTTTTGCAAGGGGTAAAAAAGAGAAAATTTTTACTGGTATTTGAAACCCAATTTCTCATATGTCTATGTTAATTGGTGCCAGAACAGCAAAAAAACAAAAACAAATGGCATACCATTTTGGAAACTAGACGCCTCGGGGAACATAACAAGGGGTAAGGTGAACCTTAATACCCCACAGGGGATTCATGACTTTTGCATATGTAAAAAAAATAATAAAGCATATTTTTTTACCTAAAATGCTTGTTTTCCCAAAAATTTAACGTTTTTAAAAAGGGGTAATAGCAGAAAATACCCCCCAAAATTTGAAGCCCAATTTCTCCCGATTCAGAAAACACACCATATGGGGGTGAAAAGTCTTCTGCTGGCACACAAGTCTCAGAAGAGGAGTAGTTTGCTCTGGGGGCATGCCGCATTTAGGAAGCCCCTATGGTGCCAGAACAGCAAAAAAAAAAAAAAAAAACCCACACGGCATACCATTTTGTAAACTAGACCCCTCGGGGAACGTAACAAGGGGTAAAGTGAACCTTAATACCCCACAGGTGTTTCACGACTTTTGCATATGTAAAAAAAAAAATGCTTGGTTTCCCAAAAATGTAACATTTTTAAAAAGGGTAATAGCAAAATTTGTAACACAATTTCTCCCGAGTATGGCGATACCCCATATGTGACCCTAAACTGTTGCCTTGAAATACGACAGGGCTCCAAAGTGAGAGCGCCATGCGCATTTGAGGCCTAAATAAGGGACTTGCATAGGGGTGGACATAGGGGTATTCTATGCCAGTGATTCCCAAACAGGGTACCTCCAGCTGTTGTAAAACTCCCAGCATGCCTGGACAGTCAGTGGCTGTCTGGCAATACTGGGAGTAGTTGTTTTGAAACAGCTGGAGGCTCAGTTTTGGAAACGCTTTTCATTTTTATTGGGGAGGGGAGGAGGGCTGTGTAGGAGTATGTAGTGTTTTTTACTTTTTATTTTGTGTTAGTGTAGTGTTTTTATGGTACAGTCGCACGGGCGGGGGTTCACAGTAGTTTCCCGCTGGCAGTTTGAGCTGCGGCAGAAAATTTGCCGCAGCTCAAACTTGCAGCCGGATACTTACTGTAAACCTCCGCCCATGTGAGTGTACCCTGTACATTCACATTGGGGAGGGGGGGGAACATCCAGCTGTTGCAAAACTACAACTCCCAGCATGTACGGTCTATCAGTGCATGCTGGGAGTTGTAGTTTTGCAACAGCTGGAGGCATACTGCTTTGGCTGGGGGTGCTGGGGATTGTAGTTATGCAACAGCTGGAGACACACTGGTGTGCTACTTAACTCAGTGTTTCTAACCAATGTGCCTCCAGCTGTTGCAAAACTACAACTCGCAGCATGTCCGGTGCATGCTGGGAGTTGTAGTTTGCAACAGCTGGAGGCACACCAGTCTTATTTTTTTTTTTAACCCCTTCACGACGAGCGACGTACATGTACGGCGCCGCGAAGTGTCACTTGGCGCGCGGCGACGTACATGTACGTCGCGGGGTTCCGGGAGCGCCGCGTCACCAGTAGCGGTGATCGGGCCGGGATGACTGCTGTTATCTAACAGCAGGCATCCCGGCACATCGCCGAGGGGGGTCCTGAGACCCCCCCATGACCGCGATGCGCGCAAATCGCAGGTCAATTCAGACCTGCGATCTGCGCGATTCCGGGTCATACGGGTCACTGGTGACCCGGTGACCCGGAAAATAAGGGGGATCGTAGGTGTCCGAGACACCCTAGATCCCCCTAAAGGGATAGGAGTTTGGTGGCAGGGGTGCCACCCCTCCTATCCCTGCTATTGGTCGGCCGAGCGACCGACCGATAGCAGACCGGGGGAGGGGGGGTTAAAGTTCGGTTCCCCCGCTTTGCCCACCTATCGGTGTCCGGGCAAAACGGGGGAACCGTCCAGGGAGGGTCGGCGCCGAAGGTCCCTACCTGGATCCCGGATCGCGATCCTCCATGCGGGGATCCCCCACGTGCGGCGGCGGCGGCGGCTTCCGGGTCCTGCTAGGTGAGTTGTTGCCTAGCAACATCCGGAGGGCCACAGTTTACAGTGGTCTCTAAACCGTGGCCCTCCAGATGTTGCAAAACTACAACTCCCAGCATGCCCAGACAGCTGTTTGCTGTGTGGGCATGCTGGGACTTGTAGTTTTGCAATATTTAGAGGGGTTCAGGTTGTAGATCACTAAGTGGTCTCAAACTGTAGCCCTCCAGATGTTGCAAAACTACAACTCTCAGCATGCCCAGACAGCAGTTTGCTGGCTGGGCATGCTGAGAGTTGTAGTTTTGCAACATCTGGAGGGCCACAGTTTTGAGACCACTGGACAGTGATTTACAACTTGAACCCCTCTAAATCTTGCAAAACTACAACTCCCAGCATTCAGGAACAGCATAAGGCTGTCTTGGCATGCTGGGAGTTGTACTTGCGTGCCTCCAGCCATTGCATAACTACATCTCCCAGCATGCCCTTCCGCAATCAGTACATGCTGGGAGTTGCAGTTTTGCAACAGCTGGAGGCACACTGGTTGGAAAATACTGAGTTAGGTCATAGAACTTAACTCAAGGTTTTCCAGCCAGTGTGCCTCCAGCTGTTGCAATACTACAACTCCCAGCATGCATGGTCTGTCAGTGCATGCTGGGAGTTGTAGTTTTGACCCCCCTCCCGTGTGAATGTACAGGCTACATTCACACTGGCGGCAGATTACAGCGAGTTCCCCGCTGCAAATTTGAGATGCGGCAAATTTACCGCCGCAGCTCAAACTCCTAGCGGGGGACTCAGTGTAATCTGCCGCCAATGTGAATGTAACCTAAAAACACTACACTACACTAACATAAAATAAAGAGTAAAACACTACATATACACACGTACACTGCCCCCCCCCCCCCCCACCCCCCTTCTCCAATAAAAATGAAAAACGTATTGTACGGCAGTGTTTCTAAGATGGAGCCTCCAGCTGTTGCAAAACAAAAACTCCCAGCATTTCTGGACAGCAATTGACTGTCCAAGCATGCTGGGAGTTTAGCAACAGCTGGAGGCACCCTGTTTGGGAATCACTGGCTTAGAATACCCCTATGTCCACCCCTATGCAAGTCCCTAATTCAGGCCTCAAATACACATGGCGCTCTCACTTTGGAGCCCTGTCGTATTTCAAGGCAACAGAATAGGGCCACATATGGGGTATCTCCGTACTCGGGAGAAATTGCCTAACAAATTTTGGGGGGCTTTTTCTCCTTTTACCCCTTATGAAAAGGAACAGTTGGGGTCTACACCAGAATGTTAGTGTAAAAAAATAAACATTTTTACACTAACATGCTCGTGTTGCTCTATACTTTTCATTTTCACAAGATGTAAAAGGGAAAAACGCCCCCCAAAATTTGTAACACAATTTCTCCCGAGTACGGAGATACCCCATATGTGGGCGCAAAGTGCTCTGGGGGCGCACAACAAGGCCCAGAAGGGAGAGTGCGCCATGTACATTTGAGGTGATTTGCACAGAGGTGGCTGATTGTTACAGCGGTTCTGACAAACGCAAAAAAAAAAAAAAAACATGTGACCCCATTTTGAAAACTACACCCCTCACGGAATGTAATAAGGGGTGCAGTGAGAATTTACACCCCACAGGTGTCTGACGGATCTTTGGAACAGTGGTCCGTGAAAATGAAAAATTTTGCACAGCCCACTGTTCCAAAGATCTGTCAGACACCAGTGGGGGGTAAATGCTCACTGTACCCCTCATTACATTCTGTGAGGGGTCTAGTTTCCAAAATGGTATGCCATGTGGGGGTTATTTTGCTGTTCTGGCACCATAGGGGCTTCCTAGATGCGACATGCCCCCCGAGCAAAATTTGCTCTCAAAAAGCCAAATATGACGCCTTCCCTTCTGAGCATTGTAGTTCGCCCGTAGTGCACTTCAGGTCCACTTATGGGGTACCTCCATACTCAGAAGAGATGGGGTTACAAATTTTGGGGGGTCTTTTCTGCTATTAACCCTTGCAAAAATTTGAAATTTGGGGGAAACCCACATTTTAGTGAAATTTTTTATTTTTTTTTTTTACATATGCAAAAGTCGTGAAACACCTGTGGGGTATTAAGGCTCACTTTATCCCTTGTTACATTCCTCAAGGGGTCTAGTTTCCAAAATGGTATGCCATGTGTTTTTTTTTTTGCTGTTCTGGCACCATAGGGGCTTCCTGAAGGTGACATGCCCCCCAAAAACCATTTCAGAAAAACGTACTCTCTAAAATCCCCTTGTCGCTCCTTCGCTTCTGAGCCCTCTACTGCGCCCGCCGAACACTTTACATGGGCATATGAGGTATGTGCTTACTCGAGAGAAATTGGGCTACAAATATAAGTATACATTTTCTCCTTTTACCCCTTGTAAAAATTCAAAAATTGGGTCTACAAGAACATGCGAGTGTAAAAAATGAAGATTTTGAATTTTCTCCTTCACTTTGCTGCTTTTCCTGTGAAACACCTAAAGGGTTAAAACGCTGACTGAATGTCATTTTGAATACTTTGGGGGGTGCAGTTTTTATAATGGGGTCTTTTATGGGGTATTTCTAATATGAAGACCCTTCAAATCCACTTCAAACCTGAACTGGTCCCTGAAAAATTGCGAGTTAGAAAATTTTGTGAAAAATTGGAAAATTGCTGCTGAACTTTGAAGCCCTCTGGTGTCTTCCAAAAGTAAAAACTTGTCAATTTTATGATGCAAACATAAAGTAGACATATTGTATATGTGAATCCAAAAAAAAATTATTTGGAATATCCATTTTCCTTACAAGCAGAGAGCTTCAAAGTTAGAAAAATGCAAAATTTTTAATTTTTTCATCAAATTTTGGAATTTTTCACCAAGAAAGGATGCAAGTTACCACAAAATTTTACCACTATGTTAAAGTAGAATATGTCACAAAAAAACAATCTCAGAATCAGATTGATAACTAAAAGCATTCCAGAGTTATTAATGTTTAAAGTGACAGTGGTCAGATTTGCAAAAAAGGGCTTCGTCCTAGAGGTGAAAATGGGCTCCGTCCTTAAGGGGTTAAAAATAAAAATAAAACTGTTTCACAACCAGTGTGCCTTCAGCTGTTGCAAAACTACAACTCTCAGCAGTCACCGACAGCCAACGGGCATGCTGGGAGTTGTAGTTATGCAACCAGCAGATGCACCACTACAAGCATGCACTTTAGCTGATTGTGCAAGCTGGGAGTTGTAGTTATAAAACAGCTGAAGGTACACTTTTCCATAGCAAAAATGTGTCTCCAGCTGTTGCAAAACTATAAGTCCCAGCATGCCCATAAGGGAATGCTGGGAGTTGTGGTAGTCTACCTCCTGCTGTTGCATAACTACAGCTCCCAGCATGCCCTTTTTGCATGCTGGGAGCTGTTGCTAAGCAACAGCAGGAGGCTGTCACTCACCACCTACTGCTGATCCATGCTGCATGTCAGTCCCTCGCTGCCGCCGCCGCTCCTGGGGCCCCGATCCCAACAGGGACTCCGGGGATCGGGGTCCACGTCCCCCACCCGCTCACGTCCTCCGGAAGAGTGACACCCGCAGCAGGTGCCCTGATTGGTAAACCGGCCGACGAATCAGGGCGATCGTGAGGTGGCACCAGTGCCACTTCTCCCCTGCTGGCTATGGCTGTTCGGGGCCGTCAGAGACCGTCACTGGAGACCCGATTGACCCGGAATCGGCTGCAGATCGCTGGGCTGAATTGTACAGCTATCTGGGATCATCATGACCCCCCTGGGCGATATGCCGCGATGCCTGCTGAACGATTTCCGCAGGCATCGGGCACCGGCTCCTCTCCAGATGGCTGCGGGGGGCCGGGAAAGCGCATGACGTTCTCTTACGTCATGTGTCCTTAAGGACTCGGAAATGGAGACGTATGAGAACGTCATGTGTCCTTATTGTACTTTATTTAACCCCTTATTTCACTCAAAAACAATCTTGGAATTAAGTGTTCCAAAGTTATTACCACATAAAGAAACGTCAGATTTGGAAAAAAGAAGCCTTGGTCATTAATGTCAAAACAGGCTAATGAGACTATAATGCTTCCAATTTTCCATCTATAAGGCTTGTTTGCAGGACTAATTGTACATTGTAATGACCTCATGTATTATACCACAAAATGTACCATAAAGCACCCCAAAAAATATTTGTGGGGAGAAATTGGGGGGGGGGGGAATCCGTTATTCAAATTTTAGTGGCTTTAATTTCTGCGCAGTGCACTTTTTGGGTAAAAATGACACATTATCTTTTACTCTGTAGGTCCATACAACTGCGATTTATATAGTTAATACATTTTTTATTTTTTTTTATTTTTTTTACTACCGCATATACTCGATATTAGCCGTTACGAATATAAGCGGAGGCCCCTAATTTCACCCCAAAAACCTAGGAAAATGTATTGACTCGAGTATAAGCCTGGGGTGGGAAATACATCATCCCCGCACCCCTATAATCATCCAGACCCTCCTGTCCATATGACCCCCCCTGTCCATATGACCCCCCCTGTCCATATGACCCCCCCTGTCCATATGACCCCCCTGTCCATATGGACCCCCTTTCGTTTTCTTCTCACCTCCCCAGTTGTTGCTCTAGCAGCTGCAGGGACCGTCCAGGGAGTGTGAACCGATCTTCACTGCAGGGACTGTCCACATTCCAGAGTGAGCCGGTGAGCTGGTACGGGCCGTCTATCTTCACCGGGAGGCCTTCTTCTCTGCTCCGGGCCATCCTCGGACTAGTGACTCTGCATTGACACCACCACGCAGGGACGCCCCTGATGTCATATGTCTGCCCAGCATGGACATCCTTGCGCGGCAGCATCACTTGTCCGTGCCTCCCTGTTAAGATAGTGACCCGGACCATCTCACCCTCCCCACCGGAATGCGGATGGTCCCTTCAGTGAAGATGGACGGCCCGGAGCGGAGAAGAGTGCCTCCCGGTTAAGATGGACGGCCCGGACAAGCTCCCCCTCCCCACCGGAATGTGTATGGTCCCTGCAGTGAAGATGGACAATTTGGTTTTGTTCACTCGAGTATAAGCCGAGGGGGGTGTTTTCTGCACAAAAAATCGTGCTGAAAAACTCTGCTTATACTTGAGTATATATGGTACTTAAAAAAATAAAATAAATAAATCAAAATAATGCGACGATTCCGGGCTTATTGGGTCTCTGGTAACCCGATAGGATAATAGGGATGATCGGAGCTGTCAGAGACAGTCCTGATCATCCTGAGGGATAGGAGCAAGGTGGCAGCGGTGCCACCTCCTCCTATCCCTTGCCATTGGTCGATTAGGCCTAACTGACCAATGGCAGTTGGGGGTGGGGGATTAAAGTTCAAATCCCCGATTTGCCTGCCCCTGGATGTCCGGGCAGAGCGGGGGGAAGATGGCGGCGGCAGGATTGGCGGAGGCAGCAGTGAAGATCAGTGGTAAGTGATCTTCACTGCTGCCTTTCAGGAGTTGCCAAAAGCTGTCTGGGCATGCTTGGAGTTTAAGTTTTGCAACACATGGAGGGCTACAGTTTAGAAACCACTGCACAGTAGTTTCCAAACTGTTCTCCTCCAGTTGTTGCATAACTACAACTCCCAACATGTCCTTCAGCTTTCTGGGCATGCTGGGAGTTGTAGTTTTGCAACAACTGGATGCACCCTGGTTGAGAAACACGGAGTTAAGTAACATACTCTGTGTTTTGAAAACAGTGTACCTCCAACTGTTGCATAACTACAACCCCCAGCATGCACGGACAGCCAAAGAGCATACTGGTAGTGGTAGTTTTGCAACAGCTGGAGGTTTGCCCCCCCCCCCCCCATGTGAATGTACAGGGTAAATTCATTATTGGCATGTGATACTCATCTGTTTTCTTAAAGGTGTATTCACACACACACACACTGTATCCTGGTGCATATTTCATGTGAAGAATTTAAAGCTGCAGGTCTTATGTTTACAGATTTCAATGTTAACTAAATGGCTGAACACAGCTTCAAGCTCTGCACATTTAAATATATCCGGGTTACTTTGTATGAATAGACCCTCAGTCAGTGATGTTTCGTATAGTGAAAAATCACAATTGTGCATTGCACTTGAGAAACGAAACGTCAAAGATCATATGACACTTCATTCTCTGAACAGCCCACCACCAGAACAGAGGAACGTCATGTGAAGTATAAAGACATGCTGGTAATTTGCAGATTTGAGCATTCTGAAAGAACAGGATGCAGTGACCAATCAGAATGCGAAGTACCGCTAGCATGCCACATCGCTCACAAGATTTAACTCCTTAATGACGCAGGACGCATATTTACGTCCTGCGCCGGCTTCCGCCATATAACGCGGGGTCAACGGCCAGGACCCACGGCTAATAATGGATATCACAGATAGCGGTGATGCCGTTATTAATCCTTCAGATGCGGCGATCAAAGTTGACCGCCGCGTCTGAAGTGAACCCAAAAGCAACCCGGCAGCTCAGTTGGTCAGTTCGGGACCGCTGAGATGAAATGGCGGCGTCCCGAACAGCTTGCATGACAGCGGGAGGGCCCCTTCCTGCCTCGCTGCTGTCCGATTGCCGAATTACTGCTCCATGCCTGAGATCCAGGCAGGAGCAGTCAAGCGCCGATTACACTGATCAATGCCATGCTATTGCATGGCAGTGAACAGTGTAAGATCAGTGTATGCAATGATATAGCCCCCTATGGGGGCTATAACATAGCAAAAATAAAGTGTTAATTAATGGGATTTAACCCCTTCCCTAATAAGACTCAGCCCCCTTTTCCCATAAAAAAAACTATGTAAATACAAATAAATATAAACACATGTAGTATGTGCGTAAATGTTCAAACTATAAAAATATATTGTTAATTAAACCGCACGGTCAATGGCGTACACGGGAAAAAAATTCCAAAGTCCAAAATAGCGTATTTTTGGTCACTTTTTATACCATTAACCCCTTAAGGACCAAGGACGTACCGGTACGTCCTTGGTCCTGCTCTTCTGATATAACGCGGGGTTACACAGTAACCCCGCGTCATATCATGGCGGGCCCGGCGTCATAGTGAAGCCGGGACCCGCCTCTAATAGCGCGCAGCGCCGATCGCGGCGCCGTGCGCTATTAACCCTTTAGCCGCGCGCTCAAAGCTGAGCCGCGCGGCTAAAAGTGAAAGTGAAAGTTCCCGGCTAGCTCAGTCGGGCTGTTCGGGATAGCCGCGGCTAATCGCGGCATCCCGAACAGCTGACAGGACAGCGGGAGGGCCCCTTCCTGCCTCCTCGCTGTCCGATCGCCGAATGACTGCTCAGTGCCTGAGATCCAGGCATGAGCAGTCATCCGGCAGAATCGTTGATCACTGGTTTCTTATGAGAAACCAGTGATCAACATAGAAGATCAGTGTGTGCAGTGTTATAGGTCCCTATGGGACCTATAACACTGCACAAAAAAAGTGAAAAAAAAAAGTGAATAAAGATCATTTAACTCCTCCCCTATTAAAAGTTTGAATCACCCCCCTTTTCCAATAAAAAAAAAAACACAGTGTAAATAAAAATTAAAATAAACATATGTGGTATCACCGCGTGCGGAAATGTCCGAATTATAAAAATATATCATTAATTAAACCGCTCGGTCAATGGCGTGCGCGCAAAAAAATTCCAAAGTCCAAAATAGTGCATTTTTGGTCACTTTTTATATCATTTAAAAATGAATAAAAAGTGATCAATAAGTCCTATCAATGCAAAAATGGTACCGTTAAAAACTTCAGATCACGGCGCAAAAAATGAGCCCTCATACCGCCCCATACACGGAAAAATAAAAAAGTTATAGGGGTCAGAAGATGACAATTTTAAACGTATTAATTTTCCTGCATGTAGTTATGATTTTTTCCAGAAGTCCGACAAAATCAAACCTATATAAGTAGGGTATCATTTTAATCGTATGGACCTACAGAATACATATCAGGTGTCATTTTTACCGAAAAATGTACTACGTAGATACGGAAGCCCCCAAAATTTACAAAACAGCGTTTTTTTTTCAATTTTGTCGCACAATGATTTTTTTTCCCGCTTCACCATAGATTTTTGGGCAAAATGACTGACGTCATTACAAAGTAGAATTGGTGGCGCAAAAAATAAGCCATCATATGGATTTTTAGGTGTAAATTTGAAAGAGTTATGATTTTTTAAAGGCAAGGAGCAAAAAACGAAAATGCAAAAACGGAAAAACCTCCGGTCCTTAAGGGGTTAAAATAAATGAATAGAAAGCGATGAAAAAGTCTGATCAAAACAAAAATAAATTCAGATCACGGCGTAAAAAATTAGCCCTCATACATCCCCATATGTGGAAAAATTAAAAAGTTACCGTATATACTCTAGTATAAGCCGACCCGAAAATAAGCCGAGGCCCCTAATTTCACCCCAAAAACCCAGGAAAAGTTATTGACTCGACTATAAGCCTAGGGTGGGAAATACATCATCCCCCCCCCATGTCATCATCCAGACCCCTGTCATCATCCAGACCCCCGTCATTAACACCCCCTTCATCATCACCGCCTGTCAATCCCTTCTCAGTGGTCTTCAACCTGCGGACCTCCAGATGTTTCAAAGCTACAACTCCCAGCATGCCCGGACAGCCGATGGCTGTCCGGGCATGCTGGGAGTTGTAGTTTTGCAACATCTGGAGGTCCGCAGGTTGAAGACCACTGATAAGGGATTGACAGGTGGACAGGCCGGGACCATCCCCTCACAGCTAAAGCCAAAAACGTTTTTTTTTTTTGTTCACTCGAGTATAAGCCGAGGGGGGCGTTTTCAGCACGAAAAATCGTGCTGAAAAACTAGGCTTATACTCGAGTATATATGGTATATGGGATCAGAAGATGACATTTTTAAACTTATACATTTTGCTGCATGTAGTTATGATTTTTTCCAGAAGTACAACAAAATCAAACCTATATAAGTAGGGTATCATTTTAATCGTATGGACCCATAGAATAATGTGTAATTTTTACCGAAAAATGAACTGCGTAGAAACAGAAGCCCCCAAAAGTTACAAAATTGTGTTTTTTCTTCAATTTTGTCGCACAATGACTTTTCTCTGTGGATTTTTGTGTAAAATGACTAATGTCACTGCAAAGTAGAATTGGTGGCGTAAAAAAGAAGCCATAATGGGGTTTTTTTGGTGGAAAATTGAAAGGGTTATGATTTTTAAAAGGTAAGGAGGAAAAAACGAAAATGCAAAAACGCTGAGTCATTGAGGGGTTAATTACAGCCTCTTTAGCAAACCAGAATCTGGATGTGGGTGGGACAGGGGAGTTGGCACAGCTCCTGGAAGCATGTGAAAGCAAGAGAGGCTGCAAGTGAAGATTGGAAACACCCTGTGTCAGTGAAGCAGACTACAGTGGTCCCTCAACATATGATATTAATTATTTCCAGGAGAACCATCATATGTTGAAACCATCATATGTAGAGTACATATGTCTATGTAAAAATGGTAATTGGTTCTGGGGCCTCGGAACCATTGTATGTTGAATACATATCTCTATGGGAAACTGCCAATTGGTTCTGGGATGACCATTGTATGTGGAGTGTATGGGGAGTGTTTAACAAACCAGGATGCCTCCAGCTGTTGCACAACTACAACTCCCAGCATGCATGTACAGCCATTGACTGTCTGGGCATGCTGGGAGTTATAGTTTTGCAACAGCTGGAGGCACACTGACAGGGAAACATTGATGTATGGGGTATATAGTGTGTATATGTATTGTATGTGATGTGTGACATTGCATACAGTACTGTACAGTTCTTTAAATACCTTCAGGGGGGACAGAATGTCCTCCATTACGATCCTGCCGACTACAGCTCTATAGGAAAGGAAGGGGAGCAGCTCATTTGATGCCTGCAGCAAGATGCTGCAGGCTATTGGCTATGGCTGCACTGGGGGGGCGGGGCTTACACGGAGCTCACAGTGGAAGCCTGCGTGAGTTAGCAGGACAGCATGTGAGTAACAGGAGGCAGAACGGGGCACACGGGGACATTATACAACTATCTGTCATTTGCTGAAGTTGTCAGCGCTGTCAGATAGCTGTTTGTACGATGGCCCCGACACACACCAGCATCATATGTCGAGGCTGCCTTCAACATACGATGGGCTCTGAGAGGCCATCATATGTTGAAATGATCATATGTCAGGGCCATCATAAGTCGGGGGATCACTGTACTTATGAGCTCCCAGGCTCCATCTCTCCACTGCTCAACCCTCTCCTAAACTTTCCCTGTTCTGTGTCCTTAAGGTCAAAATGGGCTGTGTCCTTAAGAGTGTATTCACTCGTACAGTATCCTGTGTATATTTGATGCACAGGATTTTAAGCTACAGATTTGAAGCTGTGTTCAGTTAATTAGCTTACACTGAAATTTGCAGGTTCAAATACTGCACAACAAATATGCATGGGATACTACACGTGTGAATACATCCTTACCCTAAATACGAAGTGTTGTGTGGTAGACTGCAGCATCATGTCGCTCAAACTCAACCTTTATCAGGAGAGGAACTGCATTATGGCTTACATTTATATTAATACAGTCATGGCCGTAAATGAAGTATTTCTCATAGAAAAGGATTGCAGTAACATGTTTTGCTATACACATGTTTATTCCCTTTGTGTGTATTGCAACTAACCAAAAAAAGAGGGAAAAAAAGCAAATTAGACATAATGTCACACCAAACTCCAAAAATGGGCTGGACAAAATTATTGGCACCCTTAACCCCTTCCCGCAGAATGACTTATATAAACGTTATGTTATGCAGGTAGTTTGCGCATCATGACCTTTATATTATTCATTCAGTTAAGCCGGCGATGTGCGGAATCGCACAGGTTAACTGGCAGAAGTTCCGCTGTTACCAGCGGGGGACAACTTCTGCAAGCCCCCCCAGGACCATCTGTGGATGATCCTGGTCAGCGATCACTGTGATTGGTCCCTGTGGACCAATCACAGTGACTCAGCTGACTGGGGGGGGTTAAAGTCCATTTCCCCTGCTCTGCCCGCCCCTAGAAGTCGGGCAGAGCAGGGGAAGAGGATCCCGAGAGCTGCTGGGGGACCGCGGCACATACTTGTTGGGGGACCTGTGGCAGGCACACGTGGAGGCGGCAGGCAAGTGGAGGCAGCAGTGAAGATCGCTGTAATGTGATCAAAACTGCTGCTTCTAGGAGTTTCAAAACTGCAACTCCCAGCATGCCCAGACAGTCAAGGCATGCTGGGAGTTGTAGTTCGGCAACATCTGAAGGGCCAGATTTATCAGATTGTAGTTTTGCAACATCTGGAGGGCTGCAGTTTGGAGATGGTGCAAAACTACAATCTGATAAATCTGGCCCTTCAGATGTTGCCGAACTACAACTCCCAGCATGCCTTGCCTGTCTGGGCATGCTGGGAGTTGAAGTTTTGCAACATCTGGAGGGTTTGGACACCACTACTTAGCGGTCTCCAAACTGTTCTCCTCCAGTTGTTGCAAAACTACAACTCCCAGCAACTACAACTCCCAGCATGCCCTTCGGCTGTCTGGGCATGCTGGGAGTTGTAGCTTTGCAACATCTAGAAGCACACTGGTTGTCTGTTTCCTAACTCAGTGTTTCCCAACCTGTGTGCCTCCAGCTGTTGCAAAACTATAACTCCCAGCATGCACTTGACAGACCATGCATGCTGGGAGTTGTAGTTTTGCAACAGCTGGAGACATACTGGTTGGGAAATACTAAGTTAAGTAACAAACTCTGTGTTTGCAACCATTGTTGCATAACTACAACCCCCAGCATGCACGCACAGCCAAAGGGCATGCTGGAAGTTGTAGTTTTGTAACAGCTCGAGGTATTTCCCCCCCCCCCCCCCCCCCCCCGTGTGAATGTACCCTAAAAACACTACACTACACTAACACAAAATAAAGAGTAAAACACTACATGTACACATACCCCTACACAGCCGTTGACTGTCCAGGCATGCTGGGGAGTTTTGCAACAGCTGGAGGCACCCTGTTTTGGAATCACTGGCGTAGAATACCCCTATGTCCATCCCTATGCAAATCCCTAATTTAGGCCCCAAATACGCATGACTCTCTCTCACTTTGGAGCCCTGTCATATTTCAAGGCAACAGTTTAGGGCCACATATGGGGTTTTTCCGTACTCGGGAGAAATTGCCTAACAAATTTCGGGGTGCTTTTTCTCCTTTTACCCCTTATGAAAAGGTGAAGTTGGGGTCTACTCCAGCATGTTGTTGTAAAAAAATTTACTGATGTTGCCCCTTACTTTTTATTTCCACAAAAGGAAAAAAGCCCCCTAAAATTTGTAACACAATTTCTCCTGAGTATGGAAATAGCCCATATGTGGCCATAAAATGCTCTACCGGCGCACAACATGGCTCAGGAATGAGAGTGCCATGTATATTTGAGGTGATTTGCACAGGGGTCGCTGATCGTTAGTTTTTCTGACATAAACACAAAAAAAGAAAAGTATGTAACAAGGGGTATAGTGAGCCTTAACTACCCTCAAATTTGTACTACCCTTAACTACCCTAAAATGTTGGTGTTATCCCAAATTTTTCATTTTCACAAGGGGTAATAGGAAAAAAGCCCCCCTAAATTTGACACAATTTCTTCTGAGTATATAAATACCCCATATGTGGATGTAAAGTGCTCTGCAGGCAAACTACAGGGAAGGAGCACCATTGGGCTTCTGGAGAGAGAATTTGTAAATGCACATGGCCTTCAATTCCAGCCAAAGACCCCGTGGTGCCAGAACGGTGGAACTACATCCCTCACAGAATGTAATAATGGGTGCAGTGAGCTCTGCTTGCAAACTACAGTGCTCAGAAGAGCAGGAGCGCCATTGGGATTTTGGAGAGAAAATTTGTCCAGAATTGAAGGCCACGTGTGTTTACAAAGCCCCCTTAGTGCCAGAACAATGGACCCCCCACACACACGTGACCCTATTTTGGAATCTACACCCCTCACGGAATAATGGCCCACCGGTGTCTGACAGATTTTTGGAACAGTGGTCCGTGAAAATGAAAAATTAAATTTTTCATTTGCATAGCCCACTGTTCCAAAGATCTGTCAAACACCAGTCTGTGAGGGGTGTAGTTTCCAAAAAGGGGTCACATGTGGGGGGGTCCACTGTTCTGGCACCATGGGGGCTTTGTAAATGCATATTGGAATGGAAATCGGAGGCAAACAAATTCTCTCTCCAAAAGCTCCTTTTCTTGTGAGCATTGTAGTTCGCCCGCAGAGCACTTGACGTCCACACATGGGGTATTTCCATACTCAGAAGAAATGGGGTTACAAATTTTGTGGGGCATTTTCTCCCATAACCTCTTGTACAAAATAGTACATTTGGGGGAAAAAATGCATTTTAGTGAAAAAATTATTTTTTTATTTACACATCCGAATTTATCAAAAAGTCGTCAAACACCTGTGAGGTATTAAGGCAATGTACGCCTTGTTACGTGCCTTGAGGGGTGCAGTTTCCAAAATAGTATACCATGTGTTTATATGGAAACACCTTAATAAAATGGGAATGGTTGGTGATATTAACTTCCTGTTTGTGACACATTATTATGTGTGAGGGGGGAAACTTTTCAAGATGGGTGGTGACCATGGCGGCCACTTTGAATCCATCTTTTGTTTTTTCAATAGGAAGAGGGTCATGTGACACATCAAACTTATTCGGAATTTCACAAGATAAACAATGATGTGCTTGGTTTTAACGTAGTCTTATTCTTTCATGAGTTATTTACAAGTTTCTGACCACTTATAAAATGTGTTCAATGTGCTGCCCATTGTGTTGGATTATCAATGCAACCCTCTTCTCCCACTCTTCACACACGGATAGCAAAACCGCAGGAGAAATGCTAGCACAGGCTTCTAGTATCTGTAGTTTCAGGTGCTGCAGAATGGGCAAAACAAAAATTGGAACAGGTCCCTCAGTTTACGCAGAAGATTTTGTTCAGTGATTAGGCAAACTTTTATGTGAAGTAAACAAACAAAACCACCGCTATTGGTCTGACACTAACCCACATTTGATAGATCCCTCCAAGACTGTTGGAACACAAAAATTTATGGTATGGTGTGGTATATGGGGTACAAAGATAGTGGGGCCATTCTTCAAGAGTGGAAACCTCAAGGCCACTGGATATGCTAAATTGCTACATGATGATGGGTTTCCCTCTTTATGCACTGAAGCTGGCACGTTCCCTGAGTTTTTCCAGCAAGATGGTGCACCACCACATTATGGGTTTCAGGTCCGAGCATTCTTAGATGAACTGTTTCCTGGAAAGTGGATTGGTCGTCATGGGCCAGTTGAATGGCCCCCAAGGTCTCCCGATCTGACCCCCTTAGACTTTTATCTTTGCGGTTATCTGAAGGCAATTGTCTATGCTGTGATGATGTGCAGCACCTGAAACTACGGATACTGTAAGCCTGTGCTACCATTTCTCGTGCGGTGTTGCCATCAGTGTGTGAAGAGTGGGAGTTATGTTAAAACCAAGCACATCATTGTTTTTCTTGTGAAATTCCCAATAAGTTTGATGTGTCACATGACCCTCTTCCTATTGAAAAAATAAAAGTTGTATTCAAAATGACCAATTTAAAAATTTACTAATGTGCCACAAACAGGAAGTTAATATCACCAACCATTCCCATTTTATTAAGGTGTATCCATATAAATGTTTTTTTTTTTTAGAGAAAATTTGTCCAGAATTGAAGGTCACGTGTGTTTACAAAGCCCCCATAGTGCCAGAACAATGGACCCCCCCCACATGTGACCCCATTTTGGAAACTACACCCCTCACGGAATGTCATAAAGGGTGCAGTAAGCATTTACACCCCACAGGTGTCTGACAGATTTTTGGAACAGTGGTTCGTGAAAATGAAAAATTTAATTTTTAATTTGCATAGCCCACTGTTCCAAAGTTCTGTCAAACGTCAGTGGTTTGTAAATGCTCACTGAACCCCTTATTAAATTCTGTGAGGTGTTTAGTTTCCAAAATGGGGTCACATGTGGTGGGTTCACTGGTCTGGCACCACGGGGGCTTTGTAAGTGCACATGGCCCCTGACTTCTATTCCAAACAAATTCTGTCTCCAAAAGCCATTCCAAAAGCGGTTCTTCTCTTCTGAGCATTGTAGTGTTCCAGCAGAGCACTTGACTTCCACACATGTGGTATTTCCATACTCAAAAGCAATGGGGTTACACATTTTGAGGGGCATTTTCTCCTATTACCCCTTGTATAAATGTAAAATTTGGGGAAAAACAGCATTTTATTTTTTTTTCATTCACACATCCGACTTTAACAAAAAGTCGTCAAACACCTGTGGGGTGTTAAGGCTCACTGCCCCCTTGTTACGTTCCTTGAGGGGTATAGTTTCCAAAATATTAGACCATGTGTTTTTTATATTTTTTTTGCTGTTCTGGCACCATTGGGGATTCCTAAATGCGACATGGCCATTTCAGCAAAATGTGCTTTCCAAAAGCCAAATGTGACTCCTTTTCTGAGCATTGTAGTTCTCCCGTAGAGCATTTTACATCCTAGCATGGGGTATTTCCATACTCAGAAGAGATGGGGTTAAAATTTTGGTGCGCATTTTTTTCCATTACCCTTTGTAAAAAAAAAATGGTAAATTTGGGGGGGAAAAACTGCACTTCAGTGAAAAAGATTTGTTTTTCATTTGCACATCCGACTTTAACAAAAAGTCATCTAACACGTATGGGTTGTTAAGGCTCACAGGACCCCTTGTTTACGTGCCTTGAGGGGTGTGGTTTCCAAAATAGTATGCCATGTGTTTTTTTTTGGGGCATGTGACATGCCCCTCAAAAACCATTTCAGAAAAACTCGCTCTCCAATATCCCATTGTCGTTCCTTCCCTTCTGAGCCCCCTACTGTGCTCTCCGAGCACTTCACAGGTATTTCCTTAATTGAGAGAAATTGGGTTACAAATTTTGGGGGGCTTTTTCTCCTATTACCGCTTGTAAAAATTCAAAAACTGGGTCTACAAGAACATGCGAGTGTAAAAAATGAAGATTTAGAATTTTCTCCTTCACTTTGCTGCTATTCCTGTGAAACACCTAAAGGGTTAACGCAGTTTCTGAATGTCATTTTAAATACTTTGAATGGTGCAGTTTTTATAATGGGCTCATTTATGGGGTATTTCTAATATGAAGGCCCTTCAAATCCACTTCAAAACTGAACTGGTCCCTGAAATTTTCCATTTTGAAAGTTTTGTGAAAAACTTAGAAAATTGCTGCTGAAATTTGAAGCCCTCTGATGTCTTCCAAAAGTAAAAGCATGTCAACTTTATGATGCCAACATAAAGTAGACATATTGTATATGTGAATCAATATATAATTTACTTGGAATGTCGATTTCCTTACAATCAGAGAGCTTTAAAGTTAGAAAAATTTTAAATTAAAAATTTTAAAAGAAATGATGCAAGTATCGCCGAAAATTTACCACTAACATAAAGTAGAATGTCACGAAAAAAATCTCTGGATCTGAATGAAAAGTAAAAGCATTCCAGAGTTATTAATGCTTAAAATGACAGTGGTCAGAATTGAAAAAAATGCTCCCGTCCTTAGGGTTATAGTGGGCTCCGTCCCCAAGGAGTTAAATGGGCACTGTCAGATACAAAAACTTTTGATATGTTGTAAAGCATGCAAAACCAATAGGTTTTGCAACTGCTTTCATTAGAACATTTTCAGTATTTCATACTGAAAAAGCCAGTCAAACTGCCCCCCCCCCCCCCGCGCCTGCTTTGACTAATACATGTCCCGCTGTGTCCATGCATCGTCACCTATGTTATGGACACACTTCCTTGATTGACAGCTGCGAGCGCAGGGCTCACAGCTGGAGGAAAAATCCTCCAACTGTCAGCTTGTGTCCCACTACTGTCAGTGAGGACAAGCTGGGAGTTTTAGTTTTGCTAATGCTAGGGGAGATGTGAGCAGACAGCATACTGAGAGAGGGGGTGGAGACCTGCACACTGAGGCCACGCCCCCTCCCTTTTGAGAGGAAGTCAGACTAGTGAGCTAAATTAAGTGTTAGAGACATAAAAAATGTAGATGTACATGGTCAGGATTAGGTACTGAGTGATATATTTAAAGAAAATTTGTTGGATCTATCGGGTACGCTTTAAGGATGCAAGGTGTACCTATACGCCCTGCACACGATCCCTGTATATAATGCAGGTCACGCGGGGTCATAACGGGTTGGTCCCGGCAGCTAATAGCGTGCAGTCTACAATGAAATTAAAAGCTACCCGGCAGCTCAGTCGGGCTGATCGGGACCATCGCGGTAAAATCGCGATGTCCCGATCAGCTAGAACCCGAGCTGAGGTGCCCTTACCTGCCTCCGTCGCGTCTGATCTGCGATTGATTGCTCCAAGCCTTAAATCCAGGCTTGAGCAATCGACAGCCGGTAAAACTGATCTTTGCCATGTTAATGCACAGCAATGATCTGTGTTTGAGATCGGTTTGTGCAGTGTAATAGCCACTAAGGTATTACACTGCAAAACAAAGTGTGAATTTTTTTTTAATAAAGATCAGTTAACCCTTTCCCTAATAAATGTAAGAATCACCCCCCCCCCTTTCCCATTTAAAAAAATAAAATAAAACTGTGTAAACAAAAATATACATGTGGTATCGCCGCATGCGGAAATGTCTGTACTATAAAATAATATCATTAAACCGCACGGTCAATGGCGTACTCGCAAAAAAATTCCAAAGTCCAAAATTGTGTATTTATGATCCAATCAATATAAAAATGCTACCGATAAAAACTTCATATCATGGCGCAAATTTTTTTAAAGATTATAAGGGGTCAGAAAATGACAATTTTAAACATATAAATGATAATTAAACTACTGCATGTATATATTTTTTTTTAAATACAATTAATACAAAACAAAAGCTATCTATATAGGGTATAATTTTAACCATATGGACCTACAGAATAAAGAGAAGATGTCATTTTTACTGAAAAATGCACTGTGCCGAAACTGAAGCTCCCCAAAGTTACAAAATGACATTGCGGTGGATATTTTGGTAAAATGACTGTCACTGCAAAGTAGAATTGGTGGCGCAAAAATAGGCTATAATATGGAATTTTAGGTGCAAAATTGAAAGCATTATGAGTTTTAGGTGATTAGGAAAAAATGAAAATGCAAAAAACTGAAAAACCCTCTGTCCCTAAGGTCAAAAGGACCTCTGTCCTTAAGTGGTTAAAGTAATATTTGATTGCACACCCTTTGGAAAAATAACTGAAATCAGTCGCTTCCTTTAACCATTAACCTTCTTACATCTCTCAGCCGGAATGTTGGACCACTCTTCCTTTTGCAAACTACTCCAGGTCTCTCTTATTGGACGGGCGCCTTTTCCCAACAGAAATTTTAAGATCTCCCCACAGGTGTTCAATGGGATTTAGATCTGGACTCATTGCTGGACACTGAGATTGACATTGAGAACTCTCCAGCGCTTTGTTGCCATCCATTACTGGATGCTTTTTGAATTATGTTTGGGGTCATTGTTCTGCTGGAAGACCCAAGATCACAGACGCAAACCCAGATTTCTGACACTGGGCTGTACAGTGCGACCCAAAATCCGTTGGTAATCCTCAGATTTCATGATGCCTTGCACATATTCAAGGCACCCTGTGCCAGAGGCAGCGAACAACCCCAAAACATCATTGAACCTTCACCATATTTCACTGTAGGAACTGTGTACTTTTCTTTGTAGGCCTCATTCTGTTTTTGGTAAACAGTAAAATAATGTTTTTTTTTACCAAAAAGCTATATCTTGGTCTCCTCTGTCAACAAGACATTTTCCCAGAAGGATTTTGGCAAAATGTAGTCATGCATTTTTATGTCTCTGTGTCAGCAGTGGGGTCCTCCTGGGTCTCCTGCCATAGCGTTTCATTTCATTTAAATGTTGACGGATAGTTTGCGCTGACACTGATGCTCCCTGAGCCTGCAGGACACCCGAATATCTTTGGAACTTGTTTGGGGCTGCTTATCCACCATCTGGACTATCCTGCTTTTGACACCTTTTTTTTTCAATTTTTCTCTTCCATCCACGCCCAGGGAGATTAGCTATAGTGCCATGGGTTGCAAACTTCTTGACAATGTTGCGCACTGTGGACATAGGCAAATCTAGATCTCTGGAGATGGACTTGTAACCTTGAGATTGTTATTTTTCCACAATTTTGGTTCTCAAGTCCTCAGACAGTTCTGTTCTCCTCTTTCTGTTGTCCATGCTCAGTGTCGCACACACAGACACACAATGCAAAGACTAAGTGGACTTCTCTCCTTTTTATCTGCTTTCAGGTGTGGTTTTTATATTGCCCACTTCTGTTACTTGCCCCAGGTGCATCGCATGCTTGAAACAATCTTATTTATCCACAATTTTGAAAGGGTGCCAATAATTTTGTCCGGACCATTTTTTGAGTTTGGTGTGACATGTTCAATTTGCTTTTTTTTTTCCCTCACTTTTTTTGTTTAGTTCCAATGCACACAAAGGGAATAAACATGTGTATAGCAAAACACGTATTACTGCAATCCTTTCCTGTGAGAAATACACACCCCGCTTAGGTGGAGATAGAGCGCTACGCATTCGAGGCAACATAACCCCCCCTCCTCCTCCCCCGATATTGACCCATGGCCCCCAGAGGTATTACCAGGTTTTTTTTTTCCAGTTTTTTTTTTTTTTTTTTGGCAGTTTAGTGCTTTATGGGGTTAAAATTTGGAATGTACTCTGGACTTGGTACATTGGGGTCAAATAATGGAAAATTTTAATAAATAGGTAAAATTTTGTACTGCATGGAAGTGTGATACTTCCTGAAGCAGTTTTTAATGCAGAGGCCCGGATGATCGGGGCAAGTGTCATTGAGTAGTGGTGTCCTTCTGTATCACCCTCTTGTGACACAGCCTGCATTTTTTTCTTGGATTGTTCCTTCTTTCCATTGTGGGGGACCTCTCCTGGAAAGTGGTGGCCAGGGATGATCCTGGCACCTAGAACTTAAGTTCCTTGGGAACTCCGGCCTGCTCTTTCCCGGTTGCCAAAGATCAGGACCTTTAGGACTTCTTCTTGGAACTGGAAGTATGTCCCTGTGTTGCTAGCATACTGGGACAGTACAAAAGAGTTGTACTTGGCATCCTGTACCAACTTTTTTTCTACCATAGCCATGTTTTCCGCATGGCGTTGTATGGCTTGGGGACTTGATCAGAGAGATCAATTCCACCCATATACCGATTGTATCCCGAATACAATCGGGCTTGAGGACCGTTGTTGTGGTACCTTGAACAGGGACAGGTGAGCTGCCGTTACATGAATTGTGGTCAGCGTAAGGGCATCCCTCTTATCCTTATGCCTGACCAGCAACAGGTTTTCATGGGTAAGGGCATGGGACTCACCCTTGGGCATAGGTGTTTAGAGGGAGGCCTCTCTGGTTCTTTTGCACGGTCCCACAAGCGGACGTGGATCTGGCGGCAAGGGATGTGAACAGAGGGATGCTGGTATAAAAGTTATCCACTTAAAGGTGGTAAGCTTTATCCAGCAATGTGTGCACAAGGTCCCAAACGATATTCCCGATAACAACCAGAGGGGGGGGGGGGACATTCTGGGGGTTCAGTATGACAATGTTGTCCCTCATATAATCTAAACTTGTGAGTGTACCTAGAGGTACTCTCACAAAGTTTGTACAGTTTCACGCCATACCGCACCCGCTTCAAGGGAATATACTGGTGGAAGATAATTCAATCCTTAAAACAGATAAGAGGCTTATCTACTGAGAGCTCCCTTATGGGTACGTGGGCCACCAAAAAATTGGTTCCAAAGTGATCTATGACCGGCCTCACTTTGTCATGGGTGGGACATGCCGCATTATCAGTGTAATGCAGGCACTTCCGAATGGCTTCGAACCACCTCTGTCTCATGGCGATACTGTAATGCGGGCTCTGGTAGAAGACATCCCCGCTCCAGTACTGCCTGACACTGTTTTTTTTTTTTTGTTTTTTTTTTTTGTTTTTTTTTTTGTTTTTTTTTTTTTACTAGGTCCATATGCAGCACGAGGCCCCAAAATGTCCTCATTTCGGCTGCATTGTAGGCGTACCATCCATTGAGCCTAGCCAAAAACAAATCCTGGTGGTGGGCGATGAACTGTTGGGTGTACAAGTCCATTTGCTCCACCATTAGATTGACAGTCATCACTGAAATAAAAACTAAAAAAAAGTCTTTCACCTACCTTTCGCTCTCTTTACTTGTCCCTGCACTAAGGGTGGCAGGAGGCCACTTTCTCTGCCCTGAAGGGCACAGATCTTGGCAGAGGTTGGGGGGTCCCTGGCTTCTCCTCTCAGCTCTGCCCGCTGACTGAGATCGGTGGGTGAGCAGAGCTGTGAGAATGGACATTAATTGATCGTCCGACCAATAGCAATGCTCCTGGGGAGGTGACTGGATCGCCACCTCCCCCTAGCTACAGGAGGTGATTGACAGTGTATAGTACACTGCCGATCACCTATTTCCGGGTCATCGGGTCACATGTGACCCGTATGACCGGAATCCCATTAATAACTCTGGGATGCTTTTACTTTTCATTCTCATTTTGAGAGTTTTTTTTCGTGACATATTCTACTTTGTTAGTGGTAAAGATTTGTCGATACTTGCATAATTTCTTGGTGAAAAATGCAAAAATTCGCAGAAATTTTTTTAACTATTGCATTTTTTTTACTTTGAAACTCTGCTTATATGGAAAATGGACATCCCAAATAAATTATATATTGATTCACATAACAATATTTCTACTTTAGGTTTGCATCATAAAGTTGGCATGTTTTTACTTTTGGAAGACCTCTTTCATTTTCACGGACCACTGTTACAAAAATCTGTCAGACACTTGTGGGGTGTAAATGTTCACTGCACCCCTTATTACATTCTGTGAGGGGTGTAGTTTCCAAAATGGGGTCATGTGTGGGGAGGGGGGCACTGTTTTTGAACAATGGGGGGCTTTGTAAACACACATGGCCTTCACTTCCAGACACATTCTCTCTCCAGAAGCCCAATGGCCCTCCTTCTCTTCTGAGCATTGTAGTGCGCCAGAGGAGCACTTTATGTCCAAATATGGGGTATTTATATACTCAGGAAAAAAAAAGCCCCCCAAAAATTGTAACACCATTTCTTCTATTACCTGAAAAATTTGGGATAACACCAGCATTTTGGTGAAAAAATAAAAATTTTTCATTTTCATGTCCAACTTTAAATGGGCACTGTCATGAAATAAAAAAATTTATATGTTGTAGTACTTAAAGTATATTAGAGATATGTTGTAGTACTGAATTAAAAAAAGGTGATTTTAACCCCTTAAGGACCGGGGTTTTTTCCGTTTTTGCGTTTTCGTTTTTTGCTCCTTGCCTTTAAAAAATTATAACTCTTTCAATTTTGCACCTAAAAATCCATATGATTGCTTATATTTGCGCCACCAATTCTACTTTGTAATGACGTCGGTCATTTTGCCCAAAAATCTATGGTGAAATGGAAAAAAAAATCATTGTGCGACAAAATTGAAAAAAATACGCAGTTTTGTAACTTTTTGGGGCTTCCGTTTCTACGTAGTAAATTTTTCGATAAAAATGAAACCTTATCTTTATTCTGTAGGTCCATACGATTAAAATGATACCCTACTTTATATAGGTTTGATTTTGTTGTACTTCAGGAAAAAATCATAACTACATGCATGAAAATTTATACGTTTAAAATTGGCATATTCTGACCCCTATAACTTTTTTATTTTTCCGCGCATGGGGCGGTATGAGGGCTCATTTTTTGTGCTGTGATCTGAAGTTTTTAACGGTACAATTTTTACATAGATAGGACTTATTGATCGCTTTTTATTCATTTTTTCATGATATAAAAAGTGACCAAAAATGCACTATTTTGGACTTTGGAATTTTTTTGCGCGTACGCCATTGACTGTGCGGTTTAATTAACGATATATTTTAATAATTCGGATATTTCCGCACGCGGTGATGCCATATAGGTTTATTTTTATTTACACTTTTTTTTTTTTATGGGAAAAGGGGGGTGATTCAAACTTTTAATAGGGGAGGGGTTAAATGATCTTAACTTTTTTTTTTTTTTTTTGCAGTGTTATAGCTCCCATAGGGACCTATAACACTGCACACACTGATCACTGGTTTTTCATAGGAAACCAGGGATCGATGATTCTGCCGCTTGACTGCTCATGCCTGGATCTCAGGCAGGTAGGGACCCTCCGGCTGTCCTGCAAGCTGTTCGGGATGCCGCGATTTCGCCGCGGCCATACCGAACAGCCCACTGAGCTAACCGGCAGTTTTTACTTTTAGCCGCGTGGCTCAGCTTTGAGCGTGCAGCTAAAGGGTTAATAGCGTGCGGCACCGCGATCAGTGCCGTGCGCTATTAGCGACTGGGTCCCGGCTTCACTATGATGCCGGGCCCGCCGTGATGTGATGCGGGGTCACCGTGGGACCCCGCGTTATATCACGGGAGCGGGACCAACGACGTACTCATACGTCCTTGGTCCTTAAGGGGTTAAACCAGTTTAAAATCACTTTTAAATTCGGCCACTAAGGGTCGACCCTCCTAGTGGCCGAATGCATTCTGCAGTGACGTCACTACAGAAAGCTTTGCTGCGGCCGCAGCTGGGGACCGGGATTATAAGCTGTGCATTGGTGAAAATGTAAGTGAATATCCGTCAGTGCGCCCATGGGGGAAATCATGATAGCGCTGCGGCTGACAGTTAACCCCTTCCCCGCCATGGGGCCCGTGCGCACGGTCCCCATGTCGGGGAAGGGGTTAACTGTCAGCCGCTGCACTTATACACTGTTTCCCCCATGGTATCACGGTAATACCGTAATATACATATTAGGTCATACCGCCCAGCACTAGGTTGTGGGCTGCGCGGTGGGGAGAGGGTACTCTGGGTAAACTAAGAGGGAGGGGGAGTGGGTTGAGCGGCCCGACGGGGCCGGGGGGGTTGCAGGCTGCGCGGCGGGGATCGGTATGTGCGGCCATCACAGATCCGGTGTTCACCTATACAGGGTGCCTCCAGTTGTTTCCCCACTACAACTCCCAGCTTGCCCTTACAGCCAATAGATGTCAGGGCAAGCTGGGAGTTGCAGTGGGGAAACAGCTGGAGGCACCCTGTATAGGTGAACTATGGGCGGAAGTGTCGGCCTCAGCAGGCATCAGTGACGTGGTGCCTGCTGTGGAAGTCTGCCTGGTAGTGAGCACACTACCAGGCAGACAAAAAGGCATTTTTAATATGTAAAAAAAATTAAAGGCAGGGAGGGGGTTAGGGATAGATGGGTAATAGGCAGGGACAGAAAAAAGAAAAAAAGTGATTGTGGGAGCTACCCTTTAACGGAAATTCTTCAAACACCTGTGGGGTTTTAAGGCTCACTATACCCCTTATTACATTCAACAGGCATCCCAGTCCGGTCCCCACCCGGCGAGTGACGGGGACTGGAATTCCCACGGGCGTACAGGTACGCCCTGGGTCCTTAAGTGATTAAAGGAGTACTATGGCGTTTTAGTTTTTTTTCATTTTTTTTTTTTTTTATCCCACTGTGCCCGGACTGCAAAATTAAACAAAACAATCTTTAACTCCCCTTCCTACATTGCTCCCATATCGATGTCCCATTCTCCTGCTCCTGCCTTCTTCCTCTTCCTGTGGGACGGTGATTCACGCTGTGCTCAGCGTATCACCGGCTGCAGCAATGTCCCTCTGCAGCTGGTGATACACAGGAAGGGGAAGAAGACGGACCGGAGAACAGGACACGGATATCAGAGCAACAGGGGAACATAGGAAGGTGAGTTAAAGTTTTTGTTTCATTTTGCAGCCCAGGCACAGGGTATAAAAAACAAACAAACAAAAAAACACCATAGTGCACCTTTAAGTCAGTGTAAGTAATGTGCCCTAAGACCTGTATGCATAAAAATATGAATGTGTTAATATGTAAAATACCTTTTTTTATCAGATATTTTTATTAATAGTTTAACCATTTTTAAACATACAACAATATTTCCCCAACAATAAACCCCCCACCCACCGTACAAACAGTCCGTCTCTTCCCTCTACAGGAGCAGGAATATGCACAAGCAGTAAACTAGAGGTTTTAATATACTCATATTCCAATAGTGAGACTCCCCCAATCCCAGCGCACACAACTTCAGCAAGCAGCACCCCCAGGCAATCCAACAAAGCCACCAGAAGAGGAGAGAAAGAGAAGGGCAGACAAGGAAGAGAGTGAAGTCACATACAGAGAGTCCCCAGACCATAAGCCAATCCTAATATAAACACAGGCCGAGGGGTCACAAGCAATTACGAACCAGTCCTCAGGGGGTCAAAATGGTGTACCCAGGGTCCCCAAATATTATCAAATTTCCGTTCAACGTTACGTTTAATATATATATATCCCTTTCTCCAAACGTACTATCTGCCATATTCTGTTAATAAGATCAGCTACACCCGGAGGAGCCGGTCTAATCCAGTACTGAGTTTCCTGGCTTGGTACAGCACACGTAAGATCCCCACCTCTCTCATGGAAGGTTCCTTATCACATCCAATAAGACCAAGTAAGCATACCTTAGGTTCTTTAAGCAGTGTAACCCCATAAATATCCCTGATAAGGCGTAACACATCAGCCCAATAAGCATCTAAAACGGGGCACTCCCACATCATGTGAAGCAAGTGAGTCTCCAGCTCCCCACACCTAGGGCAGGCAGAGTCGGACCGAACACCAACCTTATATAAGAACAGAGGGGTCTTATACACCCTATGCAGAAAGAACAGCTGTGACAGCCTGTTAGCCTCCGACAGAGACAACGACGGGGTAAGCGACAAGACTATGCACCATTCCTCATCACTCAGCCCACCAAGGTCTCTCTCCCACTTATGTCGGACCGTCAAAGGGAACCGTTCATAGTAAAAACTCAATAGCTCACCGTACAGCCAAGAAATAACTCCAGCAGATTCCCGTTTCATAATAACCGATTCTAGGACCCTGTTAGTTTGCACCTCCATCAGCCGCAGACTATTTTGAGTTTCGTACACGTGACGGAGTTGCAGGTACCGATAAAACGAGGAGCGCGGTAAAGCAAACTCCTCCTGCAAGTCCTCAAAAGATCGGACTACCCCCTGTACAGCCAACTGCCCCACTTCACATAGTCCCATCCTCTCCCAAAAACCAGCATCCACAAAAGAGTAGAAAACTGGCAAGCCCGGGTTACGCTACAGCGGTGTACACGATATGAAACTTGTAAGACCTAGTAACTTACGCGCGTGGCCCCAAAGGTTGCAAAGGAGTTGGGTAGTGGGAGAGGAATCCGGAGGTCTGGTCAAGGCTCCAATCTCCAGAATATGCAATGTCACCCTCCCTCCATGTCTGGCCATAAACAACCGACCCGTAGGACCCAGGAGAGATATCTTCGCCCACCCTCTAATCTGATGTATCTGTGAGGCAAGAAAATACAGCCAGGGATTAGGTAACGCTAGCCCACCTGAAGTTTTTCCCCTTTGTAGTGTCTCAAGTTTGATCCTAGCAGTCCCCCCCCACACACCAACTGTCTGAAAAGCCGTTGTATCCTATAAAAGTAAGGCATGGCTATGCACACTGGCGAGTTCTGCTGCACATATAATAACTGCGGTATTAGCACCATCTTTGTTAGATTAGTCCGACCAATCACTGAGATCAGTAATTTACACCAGACAGCTACCTTCTGAGAACTCTTGTCCAGCAGGGGCGTCAGATTCCGGGGTATAAAATCGGGTAAAAAGGGTGTGATGTTAATACCCAAGTATTTAAATTCCTTAACCACCTGAATATTGGAGAGGGCTATCTGAGGGATATGGGGCAAGGGATCCAGGGGCATCAATACAGACTTATCCCAATTAATGAGCAGGCCCGAGTAGGTACCAAACTCGGTAATGATAGACATGACAGGGGTCAGAGACCTAGCGGTATCACCCAAAAATAGCAACATATCATCTGCGTAAAGCACCACTCTCTCATCAATGGAGCCATAACGGAATCCAATTATATCAGGTGAGGACCTCAGGAGGCAAGCCAGTGGTTCTATAGCCAATGCAAAGAGTAAAGGCGACAGGGGGCACCCCTGCCGCGTACCTCTCCTCAACTCAAATGCTGGGAAAAGCCATCCATTAACCCAGTCAGGCAATGATAAAGGAGTTTGACATAAGAAAGAAACCTGGGTCCGAACCCCATAGCCCCCAACACTCCCCACAGATCCATTCGACGCTATCAAATGCCTTGGCAGCGTCCAATGAAAAAATCGATCTAGCCCCCGCGCCCTCTTGTGTCATCTGTAAATTAAGATACACTCTCCTAATGTTATCCACCGTAGATTTACCTGGCATAAAGCCAGTCTGGTCCCCATGAACTAGAGATAATACAACTTTAACCAGTCTGTTAGCGAGTACCCGGGCCAGCAACTTCACGTCAGCACACAGTAATGAGATCGGTCTGTAAGAACCAGCACATAAAGGGTCCTTGCCCGGTTTAGGTATAAGTACTACGATGGCCTCCATCATGGATCGAGGCAAAACGCCCTCCAAAGCCACCGACTCGACCACTCTCAACAGCTGTGGCAGGAGGATCCCTGAGAATTTTTTGTATACCTCACTCGGAAGCCCATCTGGGCCCGGGACCTTTTCATTAGCAGCATCTTTCAGAGCCAGTTCCAATTCCTCCAGAGAGATGGGCGAGTCCAGCTGGTCCCTCTGCTCCAGAGAAAGGGAAGGGAGTGATGCCCTGCTTACATACGCCCCCAAGGCCTCCCCAGTACAAGAAGTCTTAGTAGAGTAAGCCTCCTTTATAAAAGTCTACCCTCACACCTAAGATCTCCTCCTCCTCCGTGACCTCACTCCCCCGATCATCCCTCAAACAGCCAATATATGCAACCCCCTGCTGAGCCCGAGCAATAGAAGCCAACAGTTTGCCCGTTCCCTCACCACACTCAAAGTAGCGCTGCTTACTAAAAAACCTCTTATGTTCGGCCGCCTCCTCTAAATATTTAGTATAATCATCCTGCACCCTCAGCCACTCTTCCCTCGATCCAGGGGCAGGGTGCAAAACATAACTAGCTTCAGCTTCTGTCACCAATAGTGTCAACTTTTCCCCCCTCTCTCTGGTGAAGGACTTGTGGACACTTATGTGTCGAATAAACAGACCGCGGAGGAACGCCTTTAGAGAGTCCCAAACCATGGAGACCGAAGCCGAACCGTCATTAAGGGCAAGAAAGTCCCTGAGTTCCGCACCAACTAGTTCAGTAGTAGTCAGCAAATGTAACCAGAACGGGTTCAGTCTCCACAGAGGGCGCACCCCACCAGCTCCCCCCCGATAAATAGTCATAAACGGATCGGGGAGGGATCCAATAACCCCCTGGCCAGATATGTAATTTCACCAACTAGTCCAGCCATGGTCCCATCCCCAACCGCCATGTCTATCCTAGATAGAGTGCCATGCGTGGCCGAGTAACAGGAGAACTTTCTAACCCTGGGATTACGGAGGCGCCACAGATCGAATAGGTCTATTTCGGTCAACAGCTTGGCAAGACCAGTAGACCTAGAAGGGGGAGGGGCCTGAGTGCCCCAAAACTTATCCTTAGAAGCATCCAAGAACTGATTAAAATCACCACACATAAGCACAGGGGCCACCGGGAATCCAGATACTATTGTTAGGATACACCGTACGACATCATCACTATAAGGAGGAGGGATATATACACCAACTATAATAAGCAGTCGATGAGACACCTCACACAATACGCACACAAATCTACCATCCGGGTCAATGCTAGAGGAGACAGCCTTAAATGGAATAGATTTGTGGACCAGCAGACTAACCCCTCTAGCATGGGAGGAAAAGGTAGAATGGTAAGAGTGACCGACCCATGCCCTATGAATGGACCGAGGTGGTTTCAGCTGTCAGATGAGTTTCAGTGAGGCAGAGTATGGCAGGGTGAAACTGTCTCACAGAGTTAAATATTGCATAGCATTTCGCCTCATCTCCCAACCCCCTAACATTCCATCCTATAAAATTAAAGACCGCCATCAGGGATAACGGAGCAGAAAAGGGCTATTATATCAACACTGAAATCAGGGGAGCCCACCCGTACATTCCCAGGAAACCTACAAATAGTACACATAGCAACCCAAGGAGAGACAGAAAACATAACAAACAAACACCCCAAAACAAGGTACAAATACAACCACACAAGTCGCCGCGTCACACGGCACTCGGGCGCTAGTATACCCACACCACTCATAATCAGTCGAACCAAGGAAACACTTCAGTAGAAAGTCAGTAAAGTGAGACATACAGCAGGCATGCAATCGGCCAACCGAACACAGGCGAGTATGCATTCGTACAGCTCCAGAAACTAAAACAAGGTATAGATATGTCGTACAGTAAGCATTAGTGCGCCATCCCCTCCAGAATCCAACTTCCCCCCCCCCCCTCAAAGGAAAAATAGGAGAGAAGACCAGTCAGACATGAAGGCAACACTGAGGCCCCACACATGGAACTAAGAACAGAATAGAGAAAATAATCAAAAGGGGCCGCTAACAGTAATGCCCAACATGTCTCACACGGTAACCTAAGCTATAATATGCAGAGAAATACAGGAGTCAACAACTTCAGGTAATAGCAAATATCAACATGACAATATCAGCATGAGCACAGAGAGGAACAGTTCAGTCCGGGTCCGGTCCCGGGGAGCCTCCACGGACCCTCCGGCGCAGCTGGGACTCGTGAGAATCCAACCATCTCACTGCAGCATCCAATCCTTCAAAAAAGTGGGTGGTACCCAAGGCAACCACCCTCAACCTGGCAGGATACAGCATGGAATATTGTACATCCAAGGCCCGCAGTCCCTTTTTGACATCCAAGAAGGAGGCACGCTTCTTTTGCCCCTCCGCTGAGAAATCAGGGAAGAAAGAGATGACGTGATTGTCCCCAGTCACTGGTTGTTGCTCTCTAGCCAGCCAAAGTATCAGATCCCTGTCCCGGTAATGAAGAAGTTTCACCAGCATAGAGCGGGGTGGGCCACCAGGGGGAAGCGGCCTCGTAGGAACACGGTGAGCTCTTTCCACCGCAAAGAGAGGAGTCAGGTTGTCTGCCCCAAATAAATCCTTAAGCCATGTTTCCATATACTCCGTCGGAGAGCGTCCCTCACATTTTTCAGGCAGTCCCACTATGCGCACATTATTACGGCGCAGACGATTTTCCAGGTCATCTGTTTTAGCTTTAAGTAGGACAATATCATGGCTGTGCCTAGTAGAGTCCCGAATCAATGGAACAACTGTATCCTCAATGTCGCTGATCCGGCCCTCCGCTGCAGAGGTACGGTCAGTCACCTTTTGTAGGTCGTGACGTATAAGTGAGATATCGGATTGTACAGTTCCCACCTGCATGGTCAGCTGAGTGAGAGTCACATTGCATCTTTGTATTTCCGCGAAAACAGCAGCCAAGGTAGGTTACACCTGGGGTTTAGAAGAAACAGCAGCAGCCGGAGGAGTAATAGGTAGGGAGACACGTGGATCCTCATTAGAAGCCTCAAAAATGTCCTCACAGTCCCCCAAGGGGCCCGGGGGGGGGGGGGGGGGCACCACTTGGTCAGGCAAATCAGGGGGTGAGTGCCTCAAGGCAAACCTCTCCAATTTGGCCGCCACCTCCTGTTGTAGTGTCAATGTATTTCTACCAGCGGTCGACACACTTGTTCTCTGTTGAGGTGTGCCGGCCCCCTCTTTGTTCCTGCGCACCATAGCACAGTGCAAGTAATGTAGTAGGGAGACCGCTCAGGCAACACGGTAGAAGCTGCAACAGCTGTAAACACTCCATCCTGCCACCAGCTACAGCTATCAGGGCACCCCTCAAAGGTGTAGTATTTTTCAGCACTCAGTTCAGCCAGCAGCAGCAAGAGTAAGAGTCAGAGTACCCCTATACCCTATATGCTATGTTAGGGTACAGCTCTCAGGCCATCCAGCAGCAGGAACAGGCAGGGTTACCCCTTTAAGTTGCAGCCGTATTCAGCACTCAGTCCAGCCAGCAGTAGTAGGAGTCAGGGCACCCCTTTAAGTTGCAGCAGCTGTCAGCACTCAGTCCAGCCAGCAGCAGGAGACAGAGTGCCCCCCTAAACTGTAGACATTTGCAGCACACAGTTCAGCCAACAAAAATATGGAGCAGGGTTCCCCTTTAAGTTGCAGCAGCCAGCAGCACTCAATCCAGCCAGCAAGCTATCACACAGTCCCAGATATGGTGCAAAGGCAGGAGGGGTCCCCAAAGCCACAGCCGTCCCCCCCCCCCCCCCCCTCAGCTCCTCACTCAGCAACCCAGGGGACCTCCAGCTGTTGAGACTCCAAGTGTTGTGGGTGCTCCTGACACACAGGACACTGTGCACTGACTACCCCCAGAAGGGCCAGGTACTCACTGAGGGGAATGCAGGGACCCCGGCAAGAGGCCCTGCAGGCTTGCAAGATGGCGGCCGGCACCGCTCGAGGCCGCTCTCCCTCCCGCACAACGAGAGCGTCCCTCCGCACCTTCAAAGTCCTCGCCGCTCTCCACAGCCCTCAAGGATGTCGGGGGCCCAGCAGACAGCGCAGGCATCCGGAGGCACCAGCGCGCACCTCCGTTCAGGAACCAGCAGCCGGAGACAAAGGGCCGGAAGGAGTTTCACAAGATGGCGCCCAGGATCCCGCCGCGGCCCAGGAGAGGATCTCCTCCAGTGTCCACCGCAGGTCATCCGCTGCTCCCGCGCTCCGGTCTCGTCCGCAAGGAGCCACCAGACCTTCAGCTCCCCAGGGAGCACAGCGTCGCCCAGATGACGGCCAAGAGGGGCAGCAGAGGCAGCAGGCTTCAGGGCCTAAATCGCTCCCCTCAGCTGGGCTCACTCTCTATGCCCCCTCTCCTCCAAATAGCTCCTCCACAGGGATCCCCCAGCAGCAGGGGTCCTACAGGGCAAGGCAGCACACAGGTAGAAGCAGGATGGGTGAGATATCTGCAGGATGGGTTATAGGATGGCAGTCTGCTCAGGCAGCCATCCAAGCCACGCCCCCCGTAAAATACCTTTTGATCTATGTATTACTGTGATGAGCCTTTCTGCATTTCTCTGAGAGGCTAGAGGTGTTTCCCCTGAAGCATGATGAGCTCCTTTCCTCCTCCCTCTCTCTCCCCTGTCATGAGGTCTACACAGACATTTTTACATTTGCAAAGCTTTGTGCCTAAATGCATGCTCGATATAACTCTAATGCTGGTAGTTATTTTGTGCCAAAGATATAAACATATGGTACAAATACACAAGAAATAAGTTCAGAAAATGACCAAAGAGAAACCATTTTGCATAAAGTGTGCATGGAAATGCTTCTCTTCTTAAAGATCATCTTGTTTGTGCTCTGAGGCATAACATGAAGATAACACCTCCCCCCTCAGAATATGGTCCTTTTTTTGATGGACCAAAAAAACTAGATTTTCCGGGTTCCTTTGCAAAATTTAATTTTTAAAACCATTTTTTCCATATTTTTAGCATTCAAAATCTTTAATGAGGTATATTAGCAAATTGCTTAGTTTTTAAGGAAGTATAAAATAAATTAAAAAATGGTTTCTAATGACAGTAACTATTTAAAGGGGAAAAATGATAATCAATTAGTGCCAGAAAGTTAAACAGATTTAATTATTTTTCCTACTACATAGGAAGTTGTGTAGTTCTTTCCAGTCTGACCACAGTGCTCTCTGTTGACACCTCTGTCTGTGTCAGGAACTGTCCACAGCTGGAGAGGTTTGCTATGGGGATTTGCTTATGCACTGAACAGTTTCTGACATGGTGAATTAGTAAGCTTGTAGTGCTTAAAACTTAACGTTTAATAATTATAATCGTAAAATAGTCTCCAATAAATGTATAGTGTGCTACAATAAGCACCACTAAGACCACGACGTCCCTCCGACTGCTGCCATCCACAGTTTTGTCCAAATACAGCAGTTTTACTCTCCAATAAGATCAATGTGCAACAAGTAGAATGCATCAAACTGATCTAAGGCTCCTACGATGCACCTACAACCACCCAATGCGTTTCTTTTGCCAAATTAGTGGCGACTTCCTCAGAGGAGAAACCATTAAGGGAATGTGAGCATGATATCAGGGATAGTGTACTAGAACACCACCCTTTTTATAGTGTACTTATTCAGAGATAAGAAAAATCATAGAAATCCACAGTGTGTCATGTGTGTGACAGATGTGCTAGTACAACACACATTACTTCCAGGAACAAAAGTAAAATCTCATAGCAACAGTCAGACCCCATCTGTTATGGGGGTGCTCATTTTCAGATCGCCGGTGACCTGTAAACGGAGTCAATCACAACAACATTGCCTTTTATAACAGCGGGATATACCGCAAGTGTTGGTAACTGCGTCCCGGCTTCTCTGGGGATAGTTTGCTTCTTCTTGGAGAAAAGGGCTTCTTTCTCCCTTAATCCCCCTCTCCCACTACCTGCTGATAAACTCTTCCACTTTGAAAATCAACTCTGTTTTGTCCTGTGTCTGCATGAAAAACAATACAAGTCTAGGGTGAAGGGAGGGTAAGTGCCTGTGAATATACACAGGCTTCAGAGAGACAGACCAGACAACTGTTAGTATTTGGACTCCACCCAGGGCTTTATAGGCAGTTTCTAAACTTCTTTAGTTTATGATTCCCTTAGTGTATCAGGATATTTCAAAGTCATCCAGAAGCCACAACATATGCTTATATAACTGTTGCAGTACACAGTTGGTGTAAGGTTGGGTTTGCCACTTTAAACTTTCCTTTTTTCCAAGATTCCTCTTCTCCTCATTTTTAATCTGTTCTTCAAGGGTACCTTTCATCAAAAAAACTTTTGATATACTATAGATTAATGTATGCAAAATAACTTTTCAATAGCATGTTATTAAAAAATATGCTTCTTTCTATTTAATTTTCCATTTTGAGACAATGACCACTAGGGGTCTCCCTACCAGTCCTTTTTTTTTTTTTTTTTTTTTTTATATAGATTTCAGACACATGCTGACTTTAGGACTCCAACATGAGTATGAAATCTATAAAAAAATAAAAAATAAAAAAAAATAAAGGACTGGTAGGGAGACCCCTAGTGGTCATTTTCTCAAGATGGTAAATTAAATAGAAAGAAGCATATTTTTTAAGTAACATGCTATTGGAAAGTTATTCTGCATACATTAATCTATAATATATCAAAAGTTTTTTTTTTTGATGAAAGGTACCCTTTCAGTAAAGGAATAACAGATTGGAAAAGAGTAAGTGAAGGTAAGCTTAAGGTGGCAAAGGCACTTAAAAATAAATAAATACATTTTCTTTTTATAAATGAAATTCAGATGGAGCTTTGACCCTGAATGGATCTTGACTTCATGCAAACTCCATGCATATCACCAATAAGCTTCGATAGTTGCACTTTAAAAACAATCCTTGCCACTATCCTTTTTGGGGGAAAAAATAACTTTCACTTTCTAGTAGTTTTACCAAATTCAGCACACATGTCAAGATCCGATTCGGTGGAGTACTCAGATGCTTTGATTGTGAGTGCCTCTGGAGCTTTGTTTTGAATAAGCGCCTGCAATCCCCCATAAGGCTTGACATCAACCACCATCAGTACTGACACAAACGGACTTTGTCCATTCCAAATAATTTTCGATCACGATTGTGTTCAGGATCTTGATTGGGTCTTAATTCTTAGTACCTGAGGAGACACTTTTGCAAAAGAGTAGGTCTTCCACAATGCCTTTACCATCTATGAAGATGCATAACAGATCAAATTTGTGTCATTATTTTCTGTGACTTTATCCAGCTGCAACCCTAATTCCTTCATGTTCCATGTCCTCATGTCTCCACTTAAATGAGTTTTAAGCCTTCACCCTAAAGTTTGTTGTCCACTCCTGAGAAGTGTCAGCCTGAATCACGCAGACTCCTTCTTCATTTCCATTACACGCCAAGTCAGCAGAGGAGAGGTGGCATACCAGCATGCATTTCCTGGCAGTGGTTATTATCTTTGCAGCAACAAAACACAGATTGTCTTACTGTCAGCTGTCTAGCACTGAAGCTTCTACCATTACAAAAGACTGAAGGCAGCCATTCATTAACTGAATACCTGACTCTAATTATGTTACTTTGGCCTAATTCGCATAACTAGAAAGCTGATTTGGCCACCCTCCTGCATATCCTGTGCTGCTACTGCATCCTTGGAACCCATGCAAGGCACTGGTGGCACACAGTTTGGGAAACTCTGGTTTAGACTGCCAATGCTGTGGCTGCTGATTTGGGCCATGCACAGAAACATAAAAGTGCAGGATCTTCTTCTCTCTGTACATTTTTTGAGAGACACATTAAACATTAGGCACCACTCACCAGCTCTGGAAGAACTACAAATCACAGATAATGCCGGCAGAGCAAATATCTGCTAAAAGCACCATATACAAATTATATATTGGCCAAAAAGAGTGCTACTTCTCCTGTAAACGCGTTCACATTACAATTAGTGCCTCTGTGGCAAAGATACAATTTCTGACACTCAAATAGGCTGCAATCATATCTATTTACGGACCCGATTGTAGTCAGCTAGTGTCTATATTCAGGTCCTTTTCTGAGCACCTCTGACTTGGACTAAAGAATGTGGTAGATTCTGATTTTCAGTCAGAGGCGCTGGGAAAATGACCCGAACATAGTCTAGCTGGTCATTGCAGGCCACAGGAGTGAAAGTGTCTGCACACTGATACGATTGCAGCCTCAGAAATCTTATCTGTGCCACAGAGGCACTGGTCTTAAACTGAAAACTAGTCTCAGGGGTGTGGAAATTTAATTTAAAAAAACTACTTGTCCACAGGATTAAAACGGAGCAAAATCTACATGTCCCTCATGACGATCCACTTGTCTGGGCCAACTTTCGCTTTTACACTCTCGTATTTTCCTCCTTGCCCTATAATGGCCTTAACTAACTACTATAATGATGCCTTTAAATTTTTCCATAACATATTCGCCGAAACAAAAACTAAAATATTGGTGAAGTGAAATTGAAATAGTAAAAGATCATTTTGCAGATTTGGTGGTTTTCTTTCCTACGCCATTTATCTTGTGGTTGAGCTAACATGTTATTTTGATACTTTAGACCGGCCTGATTACAGCAATACCAGATTCGTATAGTTTCCGTCATATTTTACTAATAAAATTTTTTTTTTTAAATCTGACCCCTGTAGCTTTAAAAAAAATAAAAATGTTTGCATACCAGGCTGTATGAGAGCAAATTTTTTGCTCCATAAACTGTTTGTTTTTTGTATCTGTACCATTTTGGTATTGATGTGACTTTTTAATAGCTTTTAACTTTTTTTTTTTTTTTCTGGGATAAAAATTGCAATTCTGTGGTTTAGTATTTTTTTTTCCCATTTACGTCATTTACTGTACAGGATACATCATGTTATATTTTAATAGTTCTTACAATTACGCACGCAGAGATACGAAATGTTATGTTTACATGTTTTTTTTATAGGAAAAGGTGTGATTTGAACTATTAAATGGAAGGGGTTAATGTGTATCTTTTAAACTTTTATTAAACATTTTTTTAACACTTTATTAGTCCCTTACAGGACTTTTAGGAGGAATCATTAGATTCCTCATACAGATCAATAGAGTTCTATTGAATTCCATTGATCTGTGAGCTCTGTGATCCATTAATAGAGCCTAGTCCAGCCAGGCTCTCTGTGTGAGAGCCACGGACACCAGGCTACCTCTATAGTGGATTGCGCTGCGGGAGGCGATCCACCCCACTAGCCCACCAGGGAGTATTAACATGTCCCTTTAGACACCGCTGTCAGATTTGACAGCGGCGATCGAAAGGTTTAAATAGCCAGCCACAGCGATCTGGATCACCGCATGCTGGCTATTAGCGGTGTCCCCCAGCTACTGAAAATAGCTGGGGGCTGCAGAGTACGTAGCAGGCTTGAGTCAGGAGCACACTTCATACTCCCCTGTGAGTGCCGTTGTGCTTGTCAGGGGCTTTCAGGTCCAATCTTGCTTGCCCCAAGGACTGCATGTCCGGGCGTCGGGCAATACAAATTCCACATCCCTGAGTTTTAACCTGAAGAGTCACCTGAAATGACAGATATGCTTTAAATATTGTAAATATTCTTTATTTTTTTTTTTCCTGCAGGGTGTGCACGGGCCTTACCCCTTTGGAGATTCCTAAAAGAAGCTTTATTTTTCTCCAATGCCTTTTTGTCCTTTTTCCACTTCCTGAAATAGGACCTCTTCTGCAAGATACCTACTGAAGATATGTGGATAGTGGCATGAGTGACCTAGTGAATTTGATTCCAGGTGCTGCCTTTCTTTCTCCTTCTGAAGAGGGTCGTTTTGTTTTGTTGCACAAATGTTACACACCAACCAAGAACAAATTGGAAGAATTATTTAAAATTCAGGTGCAAGAGATCAACTTGTATAATTCTAAATGAATTGTTTCTACTTGTTAATGCAAAGCTACCAAGAATTTGATCATTTTAATACAGAAGTTGAGTTTTAGCACTTGAAAGTCATTTAGCTAGCAAGACGATGCATAATTGTTACTAGTAGCACTAGTGTAAATGGTAAGATGGTCTCTATTTCTTAAAGTGCTATATTGCAATTATTGCTAATAGCCCTGAGTTTCTGACAGCTTTTGGTGGCAGAGCGTTTGTAAAGGAACATTTTATTGAAATTGTGTTGTGCATTTTTTTCTCTCCTTTTTATTGGAGGGTTTGCCAATGTTCATGCAGGTAGTGTTTCCTTTGCTATGCTCCATATTTAAAAACATGAGTAAATAAATGTTATATCACTTTGCTAAATAAGAAGGCTTTACGCTTTCAGTTTTATGGAAGTTGCCATAAAATCCACTGCTTTGTAGCGATCCTTTCATGTTGTACAGAGATTCATAGGCCATAGCACAGGAAATATTTGTAAGCTTCAGTTAAAGGGTTACTCCGCTCCCCAGCATCCGGAACTCAATGTTTCGAAAGCTGGGTGCGGGCTTCCGTGTTCACGCCACCCCCTCGTGATGTCACGCCCCCTCAATGAAAGTCTATGGGAAGGGGGCGCGACAGCCGTCACACCCCTTAAATAGACTTGCATTGAGGGGGCGGGAAGTGACATCACGAGGGGGCGGGCCTGAACACGGAAGCCCACACCCAGCATGCGGAACATTGAGTTCCGGATGCTGGGGAAAGGATTAACCCTTTAAGCTTTGAAGCTTACAAGTTTACGTTTGCAAACTCTGTTTACTAGAGCGAGGGGGGAGTTGTAAAACTTGTTGTTTTGTTGGCTTTATTAAAACACATTTTTTAAGACAGATCACCATTTTTTTATTTATTTTTTTGGTGTGGCCACCTTCTCTTGTACCCCACATTTAAAGGAAAACTGACTGCAAGTTAGGGCATCCCAACATGCTGATATACACTAATAGGGGCGCCTCCATATATATGTAATATTACTTTTAATCATGTGCAAATAAGGCAGTTCAATACACCTACTCAAGAGTACATTGACCTCACTAAAGGCAATTGCATTGCTAGAGGAGTGGGCTGATGGCCATATCTGTGCACTCAGGTGAATCAGGGGCATTCTTGTACCCCGAACAGCCTCATTTTCATATCAATAGAACTGTAATTACAGGTATATGGGGCACTATATTAAAGGTACTATAATTCATGTGGTAATGACTTATGGTCGATCAGCAGGTTAGCATGTCGTAACCTGCTATCAGATTTCCTCCTTTTTAAATTATTTGAATACCAAAAAATAACGTACCCAAAATGGTCTTTTGGGGGCATAGAATTTCGGAAACAGTATTTGCTTTGCCTTGTAGAAGCATCCACAGGGGCTATTACTGCACGTTCATATCAGACTCTTGTTAATTATTCTGAACTCTAAATAAATAGTTTTACACTGTTAAAAACTTTGATTTAGTAATGAGAGAACCCTTTTATAGGAGGATTGTTAAAGGAAATATTTTACATACAACATTGTGTGTTTTTGAATCACTGTTTAGGGTTTGTGTCAGGCTCTTTGTGAACATATTTTTGTCCACATATAGGTAGAAATGATAGTTGCGGCTGCACTTTTTTTTTTTTTATAACGTCATCTGAAGTTTAGAACTGCCATCATAAGAATTTAAAGAGCTTATCCAGTTGGGGGGGGGGGGGGGGGGGGTCATGGTCCTAACTGTGCCCATTTAACCTCTACGTCCCTATAGCGCTTCCCTGGTGCCACCAGTGTCCTCCTTTATTCCCTTGGTTTGATTTCTGAGCTTCAGTGTGACGTGTATGTCATACTGCCACTGCCACGCTGCAGCACAGGAAGACTCACACTGAGGGACAGGAGCAGGACACTGGAGGCACCACTAAAAATAAGTAGAATTATTTATTTATTTTTTTTACATCCCACACAATGGGCATAGTAGATAACTATGATAACTAGATAACCACCACTGGATAACCCCTTCACATCCGAAGACCAGTTCAAATTCTCTTTAAGCATGTTAGGTTTTTTTCACCCTTGTGCTCAATTTGATTTAAATGTACCCCCATAATATTTTAAAGGTTCAGAAGCAGATACTTTTTGTAGTGTTGAGAACTCTAGCTTAAGGTTTTATTGTAGGAACGTGCTTTCAAGTCATATATCCGAAGAGAAAATATATATAAATATCTATAAACAGATATAATTTTTGGCATAAAAAAAGCTCCTTGTTTGTTGTATTTTTTTATGGTGTGAGCGTTTAGTAGTTAGGGTGTGTGCTCAGGGTAAGAGATGCATGAGACGAGTGTGCAGAGTGCTTGGATTTTTGGGGGGTTGGGTTGAAATGCTTGGAAAAACTGAAAAAAAAATCTGAAAATAAATGAGGATTTTCCCTTATTGTTTAAAGAAAATTTCTATCAATAAATGAACGTTAAAAATATTTAGCATTGTACTTTTTTTTTAACTATTTTTGTGTTCTGTATATGAAAAATACATTAGAATATAATGTGTTTTAGTGTGTGTTGTGTCCATTTATGGGGCAAATAGAGAATATTGGGAGAGGAAAAAAAAAAAAAAGAGGGGCGCTGCTCACTCGTAACGTATATTATAAGGTGCTACCTCCACCACACCAAAGTGCTATACTGCACAATTCTGATGAAGAGAGAGTCTGTGTGTGTATAGGTATGGCTGCTGCACTCTGACCAAGACCCAAACTCCTGAGTGGAGTTGGTAAACAAATAGTGGAATACCAACAAGAAATTGGTCTAGGAGGTGCTGCACATAAACTTGGCGTAATAAAAGACCCTGGTCAGCACAGGACTACGTATATTTTATTTCAGTAAGGATGCTGTGTTTCGGCCCTAAACTTGTGCCTTCCTGAGGTACAAAAACTGTACTATAAACAAAAAGATATGGACAATTTTATATGCTGTGGAGTAAAAATACAATATAGTATAGCACTGTAAAAAATTATGTATATAAAATATATATAGCAAAATATGGAACATAAAGTACAAACATTATGGGCAGAAATATAGCTTAGATATATCAGCTAAAATCATATATAAATGTACATAGAACTAAATAGAAATGGCAATCCTTAAAAAGTTTCATCCGATATGTATTTGGAAATTATTTTCATAGCATTAAAGGAGATACCCAGTGCTGAAAAACGTATCCCCCTATCCTAAGGATAGGGTATAAGTTTCAGATTACAGGGGGGTCTGATCACTGGGGCCCCCCTGCGATCTCCTGTACGGGACCTCGGCAGCCCGCGGGAGGGGGGTGTGTTGACCACCCGCACGAAGCGGCGGTTGACACGCCCCCCTTAATACAACTCTATGGCAGAGCCAGAATGCTGCCTTCGGCAATCTACGGCTCTGCCATAGATAGCGATCTATTGAGGGGACGTGTCAGCCGCCGCTTCATGTGGTGGTCGACACCTGCTATCTGGCCAGCGAGCTTGGGCCCCATACAGGAGATCGTGGGGGGATCCAGCAGTCCAACCCCCTGCGATCTGAAACTTATCCCCTATCCTTAGGATGGGGAAAAGTTTTTCAGCACTGGACTACCCCTTTAAAGTTACCCAAAATAAATAAATTCTTATATGAAATCTGAACATCATGTGCTGGGTTAATATGTTAAAGTTCCTAGAATTTTGGGATCAGGGAGGTAACAACTTTTTAAAAATAATGCAGATTGTAAAACTTTTATATTACTTGAGAACCTGTAATAGAAATTGTGGCATAGATAAAGTAATCAGAAAATAAAAGAATAAAACTTACCCCCAAACAGTGGATTTTATTACGCCAAGTTTATGTGCAGCGCCTCCTAGACCAATATTTTATTGTATTCCACTATTTGTTTACCAACTACACCCAGGAGTTTGGGTCTTGGTCAGTGCAAGAGCCATACCTATACACACAGACTTTCTCGTCAACAGAATTGTGCTCTAAGTTGCTACATCTCGGCAGGTCAGTATATCACTTTGGTGTGGTGGAGGTAGCGCACCTTATGATATGTTACAAGGGAGCGCCCCCTGTTTTTTTTTTGTTTTGTTTTTTCTCCTATCCCATTACTCTGTAGCTGAGCCACCAACCAACCGGCAGTGGCATCCCCCACAACTGAGACTACACCAACATGGAATATATATCATCAAGATTCTCCAAAAGGGACAAATTAGTCCAGCTGTATACCAGCAACTTCACCTACACCCCACCAGACAACAAGTATTTGCCAACTATCAAGGAAACAGAGCAAATACACTAGCTGGTTCATACCCTGGAAGACAGTATCAAGATGGTGGATAGTAGAGATGAGCGAACTTAAAGTAAATTCGATTCGTTATGAACTTGTCGGCTCGGCAGTTGATGACTTTTCCTGCATAAATTAGTTCAGCTTTCAGGTGCTCTGGTGGGCTGGAAAAGGTGGATACAGTCCTAGGAGACTCTTTCCTAGGAATGTTTCCACCTTTTCCAGCCCACCGGAGCACCTGAAGGCTGAACTAATTTACGCAGGATAAGTCATCAACTGCCGAGCCAAGAAGTTTGTGACAAATCGAATTTACTGTAAGTTCGCTCATCTCTAGTGGATAGCTTCGGATATGATCATATCTTCTTAAGGATCTATCAGAATGAGAAGATCACACCTCGGGGTCAGAGACTTCCCTTTATGTCCACATTCCCAAAAGATCTAGAGTTTCCTGCAGATCGGAAAAAGATCCGGAACAAAGACCATAACCAAGAGCAGCCTACAAGAGACTTCCCAAATGAGACTACAAATAAACAAGGACCCACAATAAACACACAATTGACTGTGAACCAGTCATACATTTACAGAAAAATCCCACCAAAATAAATGCTTACAAAATGTGAGGCCTTAAACTCAAACTTTCCTAAGAGAAAGAAAACGGACACCCATTCTAACAATAAAAAAGACAAGGCACTTACTGGGAAGGAACAAAGAAATAGGAGAATTACAACAAACAGAGAAACCCAACACCTTGTCCAATCCACATACCACTCCTCAACAGACAGCACAGTCTACAACATCAGTAGACCCTGTATTCTCTGAAGCTCTACAAGATACCATCTTTTCGGTCTACAACCATTCTCCACCAAACACAGGTACAGGAACATTTGGGATCTCCATTTGACCCCTACAATAATGAGGATATTACAATCATGCCAATTATGTGGAACTCCATGGAGTGGCATCTACCGGTCATCCACTCCCCTGCAGAACTGGTCTCAACCTTAAGCATCTCCTCCCATCTCCTCTTCAGCATCTTTTTTAGATTTCCTCCCTCCAAGACCCCCTCCACCTCTCACACTAGAAACCAGGACACCACAAGGGAACAAAACTAAAGGGGTATTCCAGGATTTTTTTTTACTTGGCAATGGTATAGGGGCTGTAAAGTTAATGTAGTTCATAATATAGTGTCTGTACCTGTGTGTGACGGTTTTCTCACAATTCTTCTGTAATTTTCACCCCACTATTTATTTTTAACAGCATACAAAATGACTGTTGTCTCGTATTTTTCCCAGCTTGCAATGCGGCTGAAACCTGACTCACTAGTCAGCTGATGACAGCGAGCCTGTGTGCTTCAATGGGTGGAGGGATCGCTTGGTGGGAGAGAGATCAACTGCAACTAACGCAACAGCTGTATGCACTCTTTTGTTTCAATGGGTGGGGTGGCTGATGTGTGGGAGGGAGGAAAATGGAATTGTGGGATTTGTAGTCAAAAAAAGAAAAGTCAAACAGGAAATACAGGTTCACAAAAAGCTAGCCACAGTGTTATGGTTATCTCACAACATAGCTATTTAGCCCCAAGATAAGCGCAGATCCTTCCTAAGCTTGTCCATTACTACATGCCAGGTACGTACTAAAATCACCTTATGGTGGATAACCCCTTTAAGTATTTCCAACAGACAGCAGGGGAAATACCACTACTCAAAACATCCATAAAAATAAAAGGAAGACCAGAGGATGCAGAGGAGGGGAAAAAAAGGAACAAGCACCCCAAAACACCAGACACAAACCCTAAAAATAAACACAGAATTAATCAAAAATGTCAACCTCTCTACATACCTTCTTTCTCAAGCAGAACACTCACTCCTTGCAAAAGGTTTATTCTTCTGCCCCACTCAGTCAGCAAACGACTGACTTATTCGTAGACCTTAACGCCTTTGCCTGGAAACTGACACTCAAAAGACAAAGACATATCTACACCCCTAATACTGGAAGAACCCCAAAATCTCTCTATCCACTTTATCCTCATCACCATAAAGGCCACCACCTTCATACATTTCACAGTCTTGTACTGGAAGAACTGACAATCTTACCAGCTACAGCCTCACATCTCCTTAAAACTAACAATCTCACAAAAGAAAAATATTGAGCATTAAAATCACTAAAGGAGAATCGTGACCTGGTGATTCGGGGTGCTGATAAGGGAGGAGGGGTAGTTATCCAGAATAAGATTACCCCAAAGAAACCGAGCGAATCTGATCAGACACCTGTTACTACACAAAATATATTTAAAAAAAAATCCATCTAAAGCTTATATTGGAGACTAGACTCAACTTCTTTCAACAGCTTACACTGAAGGCATCCTTAATGAGAAACAATTTCTCACCGTCACACACTTTTTTTTATTTATGTTTCAAAACATATTACAATTAACAACACAAGAAAACAAAATAAACAATGACATAATAATACAAACACAAACTAACCTATACCCCCCACTTTCTTCTTTATCCAACTTAAATGCCAAAGCCAGCTCAGGGGTATCCAAAAATAAATGCCACCTAATTAACTAAACTTACTTATAATGCGCTAGATACATCTCTGTCTTAGGTATACTCTAACACCTCTCCTTAAGCCTTACCCTCCAGCCCACCCTCCCCTTCATCCTTCCTCCCTCCCAGCTCCACTCTTCTCCCCCATCCAACCCCCTTCCCCTACACCTCCTGTAACACTGTCTCGTAATCCTTAGACTCCTGAAAAAGTACCCAATTCCGCCAGGTACAAAAAAAACTCTACATTGGAGTTATGTCGCACCGATCTCATATCTTCCATTAACATTACCTCGTTAATTTTAGTGAACCACAATTTCAGATTTGGAACCCTTTCCTGTCTCCAAAACAAAGGAATACAATTCCTAGCTGTCATTACTAAAAAACCTAGCAAAGAGTTTTTATATAATTTTATAGGCACCTCATATGCTGCAGGGAAAAAAAAAGCCGGTGTAAATGGGACTCCCTTACCCATAATTTTCTCAATGATATCATGCACATTTTCCCAGTAATCTCTTAATTTTGGACATGACCAAAAAATTTGTAAGATAGTTCCCTCTGAATGACCACATCTCCAGCATTTTAACTCGAAATCCTCCCGATTCTTTTTCCCACATATCGTGGGGACTCTATACCAGAGCGTAAGAAGTTTATAATTTGCCTCTTGTAAGCGTGCATTAACGGAAGATAAATGCACCAGAGTAAAAATCTTACCCCATTGTTCCTCTGATAATTGCAGCTCCAGGTCTCTTCCCACTTACTTACGAACCCGGGATAACTCTCCTATGCTCTCCAACCAAATTCTATAAATCTTGGAAAGGGTATGTTGCTTGAGTTCACTTGAACTACAAAGGTGCTCAAATTTTGTTAGTTCATCTGCGTAAAAAGAGGGTTTAGGCATTCGACTAAGAAAATGTTTCAATTGGAGATTTCTCCAAAATCCCATTGAACCCTGATCTAACGCTCCTGCCTCCACCTCCCAACTCTCTTGGATGCTATCCCCCCCTAAAATGACCCATGATCCTCTAAAATGATCCTCTAAAGAATGGATCCTCTATACCCGGGGGGAAAGCTGGATTACCCAGAATTGGTGTCATCAAAGAGTTTTTGGGCAGTAACGTCTTCCTCACCGAGGGATCCTCACATACCGCCATTGTAGCACCAATTATCGGGTGTTCCTTCAGTATTTTTACCTCTGGGGTATGAACCCAAGGGAGGCAGTTCAATGGAATGAGTGTTTATAGCTTGCTCTATCTCTACCCAGAGTTTGAGTTTCTTATGACAGCACCAATCAATCACCCGGGCGAGATGAACTGCTATATAGTACCCTCTTAGCTCTGGGAGACCCCCTCTCTCCTTGCGCCGGCATAGTGTCTCTTTCTTTAACCTCGACTTTTTCCCCCTCCAAACAGTTACTCTGAATAATACCCAATGACTTGAAAAAGGACCTGGGTAATTTCACCGGTACTCATTGAAAAATATACAAAATACGTGGCAAGATAATCATTTTAAATAAGGCACACCTCCCGAACCAGGAATAAAAATGTGTTGCCCACTTTAAACATTTATTTTGAATTTTATTTAATAAGGGTACATAGTTTAATTTGTACAACAGTTGCAGATCAGCAGGAATCCATATTCCTAACACTTTAAGAGCCTGTTGCGCCCACCTAAACTTAGACACCTTGCAAATGCATTACCATCCCGCCGGTGAGAGAGACATTGAGAGCTTCAGACTTATCCCAATTAATTTTAAAATTGGAACGCCTAGGGTAAATTTCAAATTCCTTCATCAGGTTGGGGAGAGTTACCTGTGGCTTAACAATATAAAATGTAAAGTCATCCGCGTACGCTGCCACTTTATGAACTCTTCTCTGAACCTCTAACCCCTCAATGTCTCTATCCCCTCGGACCCTACATAGGAAAGATTCCAAAATTAGAGTGAATATTAAGGGGGACAAGGGACAACCCTGTCTTGTCCCATTTTGGATTTCAAACTCTTCTGATAAGATCCCATTAGTTCTTACTCTGGCGGATGAAGATTGATATAAACCTAAGATCCAGCTCATAAATTTATTTTTCAGACCCAGATACCTCAATGTCTCTTCCATATAAGTCCAGTTCACCCGGTCGAATGCTTTCTCAGCATCAGTCGAAAGCAGCATCAACGGGATCTTCTTTGACCGGGCAAACTGGACAAGATTCAATGTTCCTATAGTATTGTCCCTAGCCACTCTATTTGCCATGAACCCAACTTGATCATATTTCACAATCTCTCCCAGGAGACTCGATAATCTCTTGGCTATAATTTTAGAAAAAAGTTTAAGATCGACAATCAGTAGAGAGATCAGTCTATAGCTAGTACATTGAGAGGCATCCTTCCCTTCTTTTAAGATCACAGTTATGTGAGCCCTTGTTATATCCTTTGGGACCAAGCCTCCATTAGCCATAGAATAAAAGCATTTAAGAAAGTAGGGACACAAAATCTCTTTAAAATTTTTGTAGTACACCAAAGAGAGACCATCCGGGCCTGGTGATTTCCCCTCGGGGGTTTCACTTATTGCTTGATTCAGTTCTTCCAATGATACATCTTTTTCAAAATTTTCTATCCCTAGTTTCGGAAGACCAGAGGCAGCAATATAGTTTTTAATTTTAGTTCTAAACTCGGACCCCCCAACCATCGGATTAGATTTATCTATATTATAGAGCTCTCTATAAAAATCTCTAAATGTCTCCGCAATCTCCAAAGATCTATAAACCAGCTCCTGAGATCTTTTTTTTTTTTTTTTTTGTATCTTTACAATATATGAGCTGGTCCTTTGTGCCTTTGCAGCTGCTGCTAATGCTTAACTTATTTTATTGCTGTATTCATACGTATGACTCTTACAATTCATTATATCTTTTTTCGCCTGCTCTAAGAGTATAAGTCTCAACTCATCCCTTTTCTTTTCTACCTTTACTTTCAACTGCTGATCTATTTTACTCTTATGCGTTAATTCTAAAACTCTCAATTCATCCAAAATTTCTGCCATTTTCTGAATTTTTTTCCTTTTTCAGCCGTGAACCATGCTTAATGAGTATCCCTCTCGCTACGCATTTATGAGCCGCCCAAATTATTCCAGGAGAAATCTCTTCTAGGTCATTCTTACGAAAATACGCCTTCACCTGCTCCTTCAGATCCCTCATTGTTACCTCATCTTGTAGCAAAAGGGGATTTAATTTCCAATCCCATTGTTTAGGACCCATTTCAGGGATCCTCATCTTTAAATTAATTATTGCATGATCTGAAAAAAAAAAACTTTCAATTGAGGCCCCCTGGAACCATTCCAAATCTTTCTGTTTTAATAAAAAAAAATCAATCCTAGAAAATGAATCATGTACCGTTGAATAACATGTATGATCTTTATCTTTTGGATGTGAAATGCGCCAGGGGTCCACAAACCGCAGTTCATGCAATAACGTCTTACAATATTTCAAAGCCGTTGAACTCATATATGTCATCCCTCGTGATGTATCCAAATTTGGCTCCAGTACAAAATTAAAGTCCCCTCCCACAATCAAAATCCCCTCAGAGAAATCCTCCAATTTGTCTAGCACCTGACTCAAAACTGGGCCTTATTTGGAAGATATATGATGCAATAGTCCCCTTGACAAAAATATATCTTCCATTATCTTTACAGGAATCCAAATAAACCCACAGTGTATTTTGGGCAATTAAGTTACTCGTCCCTTTTGATTTAGGATTATCTGTATAGCTATGGTATGCTATTGGGAACTTCCTGTTAGTAAACACAAATTTATGTAAGGATGAATAATGCGTTTCTTGAAGAAATGCAACATTCAATCCCTCTGATCCCAACAGTTTAAGCAACATCGAACGTTTACCCGGGTCCTGTAGCCATCTAACGTTAAGGGAACCCACCACTAATTCCTCTGATTTTCCCCTCCCCGTCTTCCCTACTCTCCAATGTTAACTCTCCCAGGACCCAGCCAAACCAAGAAAAAGGAGAGGGACAAGGACCAGAGAGGGAACACCGAAAAATTAAGAAAGGGAAAAAAAAAAAAACAACTGGCAGTAGCCTTTTCCTCGCCGCACCCAATTAATACTAAAAAGAGAAGAAAAAAAAATCCTAAAAAGTAAATAAATAAATAAAATAAAATTAGGTTTCCCTTTCCAGGGTGGCGAGAGAATAAAAAGAAAAATATATTATTTAGGGGTGTAAAAAAGTCATGTGCGGGCCAGATTCCCACGCTCCAGCACTCCTTCTTTATATCAGTTTAACTGGTAACTCCAGTCTAAACCTTACAAAAGGACATAATAGAAAGTATAGAGGCGAACAAGCCAAAAACATTTCAATGCAAGTTATTTATACACCTAGTATTTACCAACAAAAACACATCCTATCTTATCTCCGCATCTTGCCTCGCTTTCTATCCTCCATTGTTCTCCCTCCTACCACACAACCTTCCAGTAAAAATAAACCCGCGGGTGAAAAACCAAAAAAAATTAAAATAAATAAAATAGAACACCCTCCCCATCCCCACTCCTCAGAGATACCTATCCCACCAATCAAAAAATACCTCTCGTTCTAAGCAACTCGGTCCCCAACCAGAGCAAGTGCCGCCCTTTAATTTTTCGCTTTAACCCCTTCAGCGTCTCTCTGCAGTCTCCGTGGAGGATCCAAGTCCAGCCAGATGAAATGGATGACCCCATCGGTATGTTGCGCCAGCCCCTTTAATTTTCTCCAATAATGGATGTAAGGACAGTCTCATCTGTAGTGTACGTATAGAGAGATCTGAAAATAACCGTACAAATGTCCCTTCATATTCCTTTGGTCTTGCCGATTGCATTATTGCCTCTTTATCCACAAAGCAGTGCAGACAACATATTACACCACCGGGTCTCTGCAAATCCCTCTGCCCAAAACGGGAAACTCTGTGCACCCTGTCTATTAAAAATGTAGCTTCAAGGGGTCTACCAGTTACTATATTAAAAATTTCAGAAACCCGTCTGGGCAAGTCGTCCAAATTTATGTCTTTCTGGAACACTCTTTAACCTGATATTATTCCGTCTTCCTCTATTTTCCCAGTCATCTAATTGCAATGATAACTGTTGAACCTGTTGTAGACTTTTTGTATTTTTTTCCTCCAGGGAGACCACCTTTTCTTTTAGCACTACTGTCTCTAATTCTGTAGCTTTAATACGGGAGGACAGTTGCTCAATGTCAGCTCTAATCTCTCTGACAGCTTTTTGATGTGACATCTCATTATGATTTACAGCGCTCTCTAAATCATTTTTGGATGGGAGTGCCTGAATCGGAGCCAGTATCGTGACATTGTGGAAAATTTTGAAAATGTTGCATTTTTCTAACTTTGAAACTCTCTGCTTGTAAAGAAAATGGACATTCCAAATAAATTATATATTGATTCACAAATACAATATGTCTACTTTATGGTTGCATCATACAGTTGACATGTTTTTACTTTTGGAAGACATCAGAGGGCTTCAAAGTTCAGCAGTTATTTTCCAATTGTTCACATAATTTTCAAAATCGGAATTATTCAGGGACCAGTTCAGTTTTGAAGTGGATTTGAGGGGTCTTCATATTAGAAATACCCCATAAATAACCCCATTATAAAAACGGCACCCCCAAAGTATCCAAAATGACATTCAGTAAGTGTGTTAACCCTTTAGTTGTTTCATAGGAATGGCAGCAAAATGAAGGAGAAAATTCTAAATCTTCATTTTTTACACTCACATGTTCTTGTAGACCCAGTTTTTGAAATTTTACAAGGGGTAAAAGGAGAAAAAGCCCCTCAAAATTTGTAACCCAATTTCTCTGGAGTAAGGAAATACCTCTTAGGTGGATGTCAAGTGCTCTGTGGGTGCACTACAAGGCTCAGTAGGGAAGGAGTGACAATGGGATTTTGGAGAGCAAGTTTTTCTGAAATGGTTTTTGGGTGACATGTCACATTTAGGAAGCCCATATGGTGCCAGAACAGCAACAAAAACTCCAACTATTTTGGAAACTACACCTCTCAAGGAACGTAACAAGGGGTCCAGTGAGCCTTAACACTCCACAGGTGTTTGACGACTTTTCGTTAGTCGGATGTGTAAATGAAAAAAAACATTTTTTCACAAAAATGCTGTTTTTCCCCCAAATTTAAAATTTTTGCAAGGGGTTAGTAGGATAAAATGCCACCCAAAATTTGTAATCCCATCTCTTCTGAGTATGGAAATACCCCATGTGTGGACATCAAGTGCACTGTGGGCGCACTACAATGCTCAGAAGAGAAGGAGTCACATTTGGCTTTTGGAAAGCAAATTTTGCTGAAATGGTTTTTGGGGGCATGTCGCATTTAGGAAGCCCCTATGGTGCCAGAACAGCAAAAAAAAAAAAAACACATGGCATACTATTTTGGAAACTACACCCCTCAAGGAATGTAACAAGGGGTACAATGAGCCTTAACACCCCACAGGTGTTTAGCGGAAATTTGTCAAAGATGGACAGGAAAATGAATAATTTTATTTTTTTTCACTAAAATGCTGATGTTACCCCAAATTTTTCATTTTTCACAAGGGGTAATTGGAGAAAAAGCCTCCCAAAATGTATGGAAATACCCCATATGTGGATGTAAAGTGCTCTACAATGCTCAGAAGAGAAGGAACGCCATTGAGCGTGTGGTCAGAGAATTTGGTTGGAATAGAAGTTGGGGGCCATATGCGTTTACAAAGCCCCCCCCTGGTGCCAGAACAGTGGACCCCCCCACATGTGACCCCATTTTGGAAACTGTACCCCTCACATTTAATAAGTGTACCCTTCACATTTAATAAGGGGTGCAGTGAACATTTATACCCCACTGGCGTTTGACAGATCTTTGGAACAGTGGGCTGTGCAAATGAAAAATGTAATTTTTCATTTTCACGGGTCACAGTTCCAAAAATCTGTCAGACACCTGTGGGGCATAAGTGCTCACTGTACCCCTAATTACATTACATGAGGGGTGTAGTTTCCAAAATGGGGTCACATGTGGGGGGTCCACTGTTCTGGCACTATGGGGGCTTTGTAAACACACATGGCCTTCAATTTCGGACACATTCTCTCTCCAAAATTCCAATGGCGCTCCTCTTCTGAGCATTGTAGTGCACCCGCAGAGCACTTTACATCCACATAGGGGGGTACAAATTTTGGGGGGCTTTTTTCCTATTCTCCCTTGTGAAAATGAAAAATGTAGGGTAACACCAGCATTTTAGTGAGAAAAAAAAATGTCTTTTCATTTTCACATCCAACTTTAACGAAAATTTGTCAAACACCTGTGGGGTGTTAAGGCTCACTATACCCCTTGTTACATTCCGTGAGGAGTGTAGTTTCCAAAATGTGATCACATCTGGGTATTTATTGTTTTGCGTTTGTCAGAACTGCTGTAAAATTAGCCACCCCTGTGCAAATCACCAATTTAGACCTCAAATGTTCATAGTGCGCTCTCACTCCTGAGCCTTGTTGTGCGTCCGCAGATCACTTTACGCCCACATATGGGGTATTTCTGTATTCAGGAGAAATTGCGTTACCAATTTTGGGGTTCTTTTTTTTTCTCCTTTTACAGCTTGTGAAAAGTGTGGGGCAACACCAGCATGTTAGTGTAAAAATAATTTTTTTTTACACTAACATGCTGGTGTAGACCCCAACTTTACCTTTTCATAAGGGGTAAAAGGAGAAAAAGCCCCCCAAAATTTGTAACACAATTTCTCCCGAGTACGGAGATACCCCATATGTGGCCCTAAACTGTTTCCTTGAAATACGATAGGGCTCCGAAGTGAGAGAGCATCATGCGCATTTGAGGCCAAAATTGGGGATTTGAATCCGCCACAAAAATACCCCACGGCAGTGTTTCCCAAACGGTGTCTCCAGCTGTTGCAAAACTACCAGCATGCCTGGACAGTCAGTGGCTGTCCGGCAATACTGGGAGTTGTTGTTTTTCAACAGCACGATGCTCAGTTTTGGATCAGTGCCGTACAAGACGTTTATTTTTTATTTTTATTTTTTTATTGCGGGGAGGGGGGGGGGGGACTGTGTAGGGGTATGTGTAAATGTAGTGTTTTACTTTTTATTTTGTGTAAGTGTAGTGTAGTGTTTTTAGGGTACATTCACACGGTTGGGTTTACAGTGAGTTTGAGCTGGGAGTTTGAGCCGCGGCGGAAAATTTGCCGCATCTCAAACTTGCAGCAGAAAACTTGCTGTAAATCCACCCTAGTGAATGTACCCTGTACATTCACATGGGGGGGCAACCTCCAGTTGTTGCAAAACTACAACTCCCAGCGTGCACTAACAAACCATACATGCTGGGAGTTGTAGTTATGCAACAGCTGGAGGCACATTGGTTGCGAAACACTGAGCGTTTGTTACTTATCTCAGTGTTTCGCAACCATTGTGCATCCAGCTGTTGCAAAACTACAACTCACAGCATGTACAGTCTCTCAGTGCATGCTGGGAGTTGTATTTTTGCAACAGCTGGAGGCACACTGGATGTGAAACACTGAGTTAGGTAACAAACTCTGTTTCACAACCAATGTGTCTCCAGCTGTTGCAAAACTGCAATAATCAGCATGCATTGACAGTCTAAGGGCATGCTGAGTTATAGTTTTGCAACAGCTGGAGGAACACTGCTAAAACTCCCAGCATGCCCTTTGGTAGTCTGTGCATGCTGGGAGTTGTAGTTATGCAACAGCTTAATGCATACTTTTTCATAGAAAAAATGTGCCTCCAGCTGTTGCAAAACTACAACCCCCAGCCTGCACAGACTACCAAAGGGCATGCTGGGAGTTGTAGTTAGAACTACAGCTGTTGCAAAACTACAACTCCCAGCATGCCCTTTGGCTGTGCATGCTGGGAGTTGTTGCTAAGCCGGAAGTGAACAGGTCTCACCTCCTGCTGTATCCCGCCCAGCAGGTCCGTGATTTTTCGGTCGTTCCGTGCCTCCTCACTCCTGCTGGATATGGGTGAATGGGGCTGTCTCGGACAGCCCCATTCACCCTTTTTTCCGGGTCACCAGAAACCCGATTTGGCCCGGAATAGCGCAAATCGCCGGTCTGAATTGACTGATGATTTGCCGCGATCGCCGACATGTGGGGGTGTCTCTGGACCCCCCTGGGTGATATGCAGGGATGGCTGCTGATGGATATCAGCAGTCATCCCGTTCCGATCACCATGACCGGAGACGCGGTGATCCAGGAAAGCTGCTCTATGCGCTAAGTACTTAGCAGCACCGCACATTTATGGTGCTCATCCTTAAGGGGTTAAATTGCGTTTCCTTCACCCAGATGGGTTAAATGAGTCTATAGAACTCCTAAGCAGTCCTAGTAGTTGATTACCCATTGTCTTTTTCTTTCAGTATAGCCATGTACTTTTTATCCCTCTGTTACACCTTCCCATCCCCTAGGGGAACACCCACCCCTTTCCCTCTTCCCTCAGAGTACCCTCCACATCAGCCTAACCAGATACCCATTATCCTCACAATTTGACCACACTATCTCACATTTCCATCCCCACCCCTCCTTCATTTCTCCATCCATCCATTTTATCTCATCCAATTCTCTTATCCAGATATCCATCCAGCCCCTATTCACATCTCCCTATCCTTTCTTACAACACTATTATTTTCTCACATCCTAAAATACATATATTATGCGTCCTTCCATTCCATATCCCTCCCCCGACACACTCCTCGCACTTATATCCTTAACCTTATTCCCCCATCCATCTGCTTTATCCCATCTTAATTTCTCATCCAGATATCCATCCAGCCCCCTCTCATATCTTCCAATCATATCTTATACATTATTTTCCCACATCCTATATTCCAAATACAACGCCTCTTTCCATCCCATCTCCCCCTTCTGACACACTCCTTGCGCTTATATCAATAATACCTTATATACTCATACCCCCTTCTATACACTATCAGTAATGCATCTATCCCATCTTCTCAGACTTTTTTTTTTCTATTTGCCACTTTTTCCTGCTCCCTATCATCCACTCACACCTCCATCATCCATCTTCAGTCATTTCCCACACTATCTTCCACTCTAGGAGTGCCGTTGACCGCCTCCCCAAACAGACACATGCACAACTAGCGTCATAGGTTACCTTGACTACCCACCAAGCCAAAAGTGACTTATCGGCAAACGCTGCCTAATTTGCTCCCACTTACCATATATATATATATATATATATATATATATATATATATATATATATATATATATATATTTGATTATAAGCAGAGTTTTTCAGCACGAGTTTTTGTGCTGAAAAAAACCCCCTTGGATTCGAGTGGGAAAAAAAAATCGCTTCAGGCATACTGGTGGGGAGGGAGGGAGGCCGTCCAACTTCGCTCATCTATGCTGCAGGAACTGTACGCATTACGGTGGGGAGGAGGAGCCGGTCCAGGCCGTCCATCTTCATCGGGAGGCCCTCCTCTAAAAAAAAATTAATGAAAAATTTACACTTTCTAGATTTTAAATTTTATGCTCGTACGATATAGTCATGCCCCACCAAATTAATGATTAATTCACATCTATAATATTTTTATATACTTTTTTTTTTTTTTTTTAGAATGTTAGTGTTTATAAGTTTAGCAGCAATTTTCCAGATTTTCGAGAAAATTTCACATCAAATTAAATCAATCGGATTTTTCAGGGACCAGTTTAGTTCTGAAGTGGAATTGAGGGGCCTATATGTTACCCCTTTAAATCACCTCCTTTTAAAAACTGCACCCCTTAATCAGAATGAAATGAAGGAAGTTTATTAACCCTTTAGGCATTTCATGGAAATGAAAGCAAAATGGAGGCGGAATTTATTTTTTGCAGATTTTTCATTGTAATCCATTTTTTTTTCTGTAACACAATAGGTGTTGACAAAGAAATATAACTTAAGATTTATTCCCCGAATTCTGATGTGCTCACATGTGGCCTTTGTCCGCTGTGTTTCTCACACAGGCCTCAGACATGAAGGCATGCTGTGTGGATTTTGGGGCCTCCTTTTAGTTTAGGATATTTTGCTGGCGTCAAAGTTGCCTTGGGCCTTGGGGTGCAAAAAACATTTTTGGGAGACAATCAGGGGTACAACACTGATCGTTTATTTCATTTTTTTTTTTTATGAATTGGTATACATAAAAAAAATACTTTTTTTTTTAAAGCAGTACAATAGATTTTTTTTAAAGCAGTACAATAGAATAAAGAAAACATTTTAAATGTGTTTTTAATTTTCTCACACAAATAATATTTGGGTTTGCCGTACATTTTATGGTAAAATGAGTGTCATTACAAAGTACAATTGGTCACGCCAAAATCAAGCCCTCACATGGTTTTGTGGATAAAATACACTGCTCAAAAAAATAAAGGGAAGACATCACAATGTAACTCCAAATCACACTGTCCACTCAGGAAGCAAGACTGATTGACAATCAATTTCGCATTCAGTTGTGCACATGGAACAGACAATAGGTGGAAATTATATGCAATTAGCAAGACACTCCCCAATAAAAGAAGTGGTTCTTCAGGTGGTGACCACAGACCACTTCTCAGTTCCAATGCTTCCTGGCTGATGTTTTGGTCACTTTTGAATGCTGGCTGTGCTTTCACTCTAGTGGTAGCATGAGACGGAGTCTACAACCCTCACAAGTGGCTCAGGTAGTGCAGCTCATCCAGGATGGCACATCAGTGGGAGCTGTGGAAAGGTTTGCTATGTCAATCAGTGTTGTGTCCAGAGCATGGAGGCTCTACCAGGAAACGTGAAGTAGGGTAACAACCCAACAGCAGGACCACTACCCCTGCCTTTGTGCAAGGCGGTGCACTGCCAGAGCCCTGCAAAATGACCTCCAGCAGGCCACAAATGTGCATGTGTCCACTCAAACGGTCAGAAACAGACTGCATGAGGATGGTATGAGGGCCCAACGTCCACAGGTGGGGGTTGTGCTTACAGCCCAACACCGTGCAGGAGGTTTGGCATTTGCCAGAGAACACCAAGATTGGCAAATTCCCCACTGGCGCCCTGTGCTCTTCACAGATGAAAGCAGGTTCACACTGTGCACATGTGACAGAGTCTGGAGATGCCGTGGAGAACGTTCTGCTGCCTGCAACATCCTCCAGCATGACCAGTTTGGCAGTGGGTCAGTAATGGTTTGGGGTGGCATTTCTTTGAGGGGCTGCACAGCCCTCCATGTGCTTGCCAGAGGTAGCCTGACTGCCATTAGGTACCGAGATGAGATCCTCAGACCCCTTGTGAGACTATATGCTGGTGCGGTTGGCCCTGGGTTCCTCCTAATGCAAGACAATGCTAGACCTCATGTGGCTGGAGTGTGTTAGCAGTTCCTGCAAGAGGACGGCATTGATGCTATGGACTGGCCCGCCTTTTCCACAGACCTGATTGAGCACATCTGGGACATGATGTCTCGCTCCAGCCACCAACGTCACGTTGCACCACAGACTGTCCAGGAGTTGGCAGATGCTTTACTCCGGGTCTGGGAGGACATCCCTCAGTAGACCATCCGTCACCTCATCAGGAGAATGCCCAGGCATTGTAGGGAGGTCATACGGGCACGTGGAGGCCACACACACTACTGAGCCTCATTTTGACTTGTTTTAAGGTCATTACATCATAGTTGGATCAGCCTGTAGTGTGGTTTTCCACTTTGATTTTGAGTTTGACTCCATATCCAAATCTCCATGCGTTGATAAATTTTGATTTCTATTGATAATTTATGTGTGATTTTGTTGTCAGTACATTCAACTATGTAAAGATGAAAGTATTTCATACAATTGTAATAGATGTTTCTATGATTTCCTTCCATGTAAAAAAATGATTCATTTAGGAGGCCCCTTCCCCTCTCTGCTCACAACATCATCTTTGGCCCCTACCATCATCTGAAAAACTTTGAACAAAGACAGCCCGCGAAAAGTCTCAGGAGTGGCATGCCTTACCTCCTAGCAGGGGGTGGGAACTTATGCTAATTACAGAGGTTATATGAATCAGGGGCCTGCTCAATAAAGATCAGAAGTATTCTACCACTGACGGTGTGTGTCTGTGTTATTTACTCCGGTGCTAGCACAGAGATTCAAAGGCCTTATTTTTGTATTTGGAAGGGAGCAGGATACTTACCAGGCTATCTGATTAAATCTATATCAGAATTCGCTTCCAACGGGGGCGCTGGGTTTATGGGATCATCGGCAAGTCGCTGGATACGGAGTCGAAAGATTTAAACAAAGGAGGATGGCATACGGAACTTGATCAACTCCAGGCGTATGGTAGGACATTCTTGTACCTAGCCAAATCTACCCCTGTCTCCCCTTTGTCTTATCTTTCTGCTCTATGACGACTTTCTTGTGACCCATACGAGGCAGGTAATTCTTCTCACCCAGTGTTATTTTACCCTATACCTGTTATTTAAGTAACTATCTGCTACCCGAGTGTGTATGAGGTGTGACTGAGTGAATAAGTGGAATTGGGACTGTTCATTGGGGAGTTGCGTTGCGGAGTACATTGTCGTAATTAATCATTGGGATGTTTTAGCATCATCAGAATGGTTAGGACAGAGTCATAAATAGATAAGTGATCTAGGATGGATATGGTGCTGGTTGCCTGGTCATAATTAGAGCTTATTTAGGACTGGTTGTACAAGGGATTTTCCCAGCAATAGCAGATTCCTGGAACTTGTCCCATTGCAACTGATAAAATATGTGATATGTATCTTGTATTGCGTGTGTCTGATGTCCATGGATTAATGTTAAGCTAGCTAATGTATTACTAGATCTAGTTCAAAAGTGTTTGTTGATTGAATTCTACTGTGTTAGTGTTTTAAAAGCTGGTAAAAAGGAGATAAAAAGCAACAGAAGGTGTGCACCTAGTTAGGACCGTCTAAATAGATGGTACAAAGTAAAGGCAAAGTGGGTCCTTACCCTTGGGTTTTGCGCTTAGAGCACAACACCTACAGTAGCGTCTGGGATAAATGAATAGCCGGACAGCTGCCACGAGGAACTTCCCGGAGTGACGTCAGTCTAACCGGTAACAAGGCATAGGTAGAAAATTGAAAAGGTGTTCCCCTCAATGACTGCGCTAGTCCATGGGCAGATAGATATGCATTTATTGAAACATCAAAGGCAACGCGTTTCAACCCCGGACAGGGGTCTTCATCAGGCATAGTATGCATTTAAAAAAGTACATACTTTTATAAGCTGACTAATTGGAAAGCCATGACCACTTCCGGAATACCGGAGGAGCCATGTGCAAAAATCATTAAAATTTAAATAAGATTTCTACAACAATTTATATTAAAACCTATATAAATAAGGTTAAAAGTATATATTACTGAAAAAAAAAAAAACTGGTTGCTAAATATGTGCGGAAATCAAAAGTATGCAGTCATTTGTAAAAATAAGTGTCAAGTGCTGTATTTGAAAACCTCCAGTAGATGGCAGTGTTGGCCAAAAAATGGAAAGTTTAACCTTGGTAATGCGCAGGAACAGTTAGGCGATTCACTCCGGAGTCTCTGCAACTAGCGCATACACAGGAGTATATCGTACCGATCAGGTAAGTAAAAATTATGTCTATTATATATGAAAATATATGTTAGTGAATAAGAGATGTAGAACAAGGTGAAGCAACAGGCTAGAACCAGATTTGCCGCACAGATGTTATAGTTACTATTTGCAAAGGAAAATAATATTCTAGTATAACCTCGGAAAGTTCATTTAACCCCTTCAGGACCAAGCCCATTTTGGCCTTAAGGACCAGAGCGTTTTTTGCACATCTGACCACTGTCACTTTAAACATTAATAACTCTGGAATGCTTTTAGTTATCATTCTGATTCCGAGATTGTTTTTTCGTGACATATTCTACTTTAACATGGTGGTAAATTTTTGTGGTAATTTGCATCCTTTCCTTGTGAAAAATCCTAAAATTTGATGAAAAATTTGAAAATTTTGCATTTTTCTAACTTTGAAGCTCTCTGCTTGTAAGGAAAATGTATATTACAAATAAAAAATTTTTTTATTCACATATACAATATGTCTACTTTATGTCTGCATCATAAAAGTGACAAGTTTTTACTTTTGGAAGACACCAGAGGGCTTCAAAGTTCAGCAGCAATTTTCCAATTTTTCACAAAATTTTCAAACTCACTATTTTTCAGGGACCAGTTCAGGTTTGAAGTGGATTTGAAGGGTCTTCTTATTAGAAATACCCCACAAAAGACCCCATTATAAAAACTGCACCCCCCAAAGTATTCAAAATGACATTCAGTCATCATTTTAACCCTTTAGGTGTTTCACAGGAATAGAAGCAAAGTGAAGGAGAAAATTCACAATCTTCATTTTTTACACTCGCATGTTCTTGTAGACCCAATTTTTAAATTTTTACAAGGGGTAAAAGGAGAAAATGTATAATTATATTTGTAGCCCAATTTCTCTCGAGTAAGCACATACCTCATATGTCTATGTAAAGTGTTCGGTGGGCGCAGTAGAGGGCTCAGAAGGGAAAGAGCGATAAGGGGATTTTGGAGAGTACGTTTTTCTGAAATGGTTTTTGGGGGCATGTTGCATTTAGGAAGCCCTTATGGTGCCAGAACAGCAAAAAACCCTCACATGGCATACCATTTTGGAAACTAGACCCCTTGAGGTACGTAACAAGGAATAAAGTGAGCCTTAATACCCCACAGGTGTTTCACGACTTTTGCATATGTAAAAAAAAAATTTTTTTTTTCACTAAAATGTGTGTTTCCCCCCAAATTTCACATTTTTCCAAGGGTTAATAGCAGGAAATACCCCCCAATATTTGTAACCCCTTCTCTTCTGAGTATGGAGGTACCCCATAAGTTGACCTGAAGTGCACTATGGGTGAACTACAATGCTCAGAAGAGAAGGAGTCATATTTGGCTTTTTGAGAGCAAATTTTGCTCGGGTGGCATGTCGCATTTAGGAAGCCCCTATGGTGCCAGAACAGCAAAAAATACCCACATGGCATACCATTTTGGAAACTAGACCCCTTGAGGAATGTAATAAGGAATAAAGTGAGCCTTATTACCCCACAGGTGTTTCATGACTTTTGCATATGTAAAAAAAAAATAAAAAATTTCCACTAAAATGTGTGTTTCCCCCCTAATTTCACCTTTTTGCAAGGGTTAATAGCAGAAAATACTCCCCAAAATTTGTAACCCCATCTCTTCTGAGTATGGAGGTACCCCATAAGTTGACCTGAAGTGCACTATGGGCGAACTACAATGCTCAGAAGAGAAGGAGTCATATTTGGCTTTTTGAGAGCAAATTTTGCTCGGGGAGCATGTCGCATTTAGGAAGCCCCTAAGGTGCCAGAACAACAAAAAAAAAAAAACACGCATGGCATACCATTTTGGAAACTAAACCCCTTGAGGAACGTAACAAGGGGTACAGTGAGCATTTGCCCCCCACTGGTGTCTGACAGATCTTTGGAACAGTGGGCTGTACAAGTTTTCATTTTCATGGACCACTGTTCCAAAGATCTGTCAGACACCAGTGGGGTGTAAATTCTCACTGCACCCCTCATTACATTCCGTGAGGGGTGTCGTTTCCGAAATGGGGTCACATGTGGGGTTTTTTTTTTTTTGCGTTTGTCAAAACCGCTGTAACAATCAGCCACCCCTGTGCAAATCACCTCAAATGTACATGGTGCGCTCTCCCTTCTGGGCCTTGTTGTGCGCCCCCAGAGCACTTTACGCTCACATATGGGGTATCTCTGTAGTCGGGAGAAATTGCGTTACAAATTTTGGGGGGCTTTTTTCCCTTTTACCTCTTGTGAAAATGTAAAGTATAGGGCAACATCAGCATGTTAGTGTAAAAAATAAAAAAATTTTACACTAACATTCTGGTGTAGACCCCAACATTTCCTTTTCATGAAGGGTTAAAGAAGAAAAAGCCCCCCAAACCTTGTAACGCAATTTCTCCCGAGTACGGAGATACCCCATATGTGGCCCTAAACTGTTGCCTTGAAATACAACAGGGCTCCAAAGTGAGAGCGCCATGTGCATTTGAGGCCTAAATTAGGGATTTGCATAGGGGTGGACATAGGGGTATTCTACGCCAGTGATTCCCAAACAGGGTGCCTCCAGCTGTTGCAAAACTCCCAGCATGCCTGGACAGTCAACGGCTGTCCGACAATACTGGGAGTTGTTGTTTTTCAACAGCTGGAGGCTCTGCTTTGGAAACAGTGGTGTACCGGATGTTCTTATTGGGGGAGGGGGGCTGTGTAGGGGTATGTGTATATGTAGTGTTTTTAACTTTTTATTTTATTTTGTGTTAGTGTAGTGTAGTGTTTTTAGGGTACAGTCACATGGGCGGGGGATTACAGCGAGTTTCCCAGCGCAAAATTTGCTGCATCTCAAGATGCGAGAAACCCACTGTAAAAGCCTCGCCCATGTGAATGTACCCTGTACATTCACGGGGGTGGCGGGGCGGGGGGCTTGCATCAGCTGTTGCAAAACCACAACTCCCAGCATGCATGGTCTGTTAGTGCATGCTGGGAGTTATAGTTTTGCAACAGCTGGAGGCACACAGGTTAGGAAACACTGAGTTAGAAACAGACAATGTTTCCCAACCAGTGTGTCTCCAGTTGTTGCAAAACTACAACTCCCAGCATGCCCAGACAGCTGAAGGGCATGCTGGGAGTTGTAGTACTGCAACATCTGAAGGGCCAGATGTTGCTGAACTAAAACTCCCAGCATGCCTGGACAGTCAGTGCATGCTGGGAGTTGTAGTTTTGCAACAGCTGGAAGAGCACAGATTGGAGACCATTATACAATGGTCTCCAAACTGGGGCCCTCCAGATGTAGCAAAACTACAACTCCCAGCATGCATGGTCTTTTAGTGCATGCTGGGAGTTATAGTTTTGCAACAGCTGGAGGCACACAGGTTAGGAAACACTGAGTTAGAAACAATGTTTCCCAACCAGTGTGTCTCCAGCTGTTGCAAAACTACAACTCCCAGCATGCCCAGACAGCTGAAGGGCATGCTGGGAGTTGTAGTTTGGCAACATCTGAAGGGCCAGATGTTGCTTAACTAAAACTCCCAGCATGCCTGGACAGTCAGTGCATGCTGGGAGTTTTAGTTTTGCAACAGCTGGAAGAGCACAGATTGGAGACCATTATACAATGGTCTCCAAACTGAGGCCCTCCAGATGTTGCAAAACTACAACTCCCAGCATGCCCAGACAGCCAAAGGCTGTCTAGGCATGCTGGGAGTTGTAGTTTTCAGACTCCTAGAAGCAGCAGTGAAGATCTTCACTGCTGCCTCTGAGGACCACATACTTACCCGTCGCTGCTCGTCCACGTGGCCGGTCCCGCGCTGCTCCTCGGTCCCGCTGCTGGATCAGGTAAGTCCGCCGGTCCCCACGTGTTCCCCCCGAATGCCGCAGGTCCCCGCGAGCCCCTGCAGCGCTTCGTCCCCCGTTCTGCCCGACTTCCAGGGGCGGGCAGTGTGGGGGATCTGAACTTTCACCCCAGATCACTGTGATTGGTCCACAGGGACCAATCACAGTGATCGCTGACCAGGACCATCAATTGATGGTCCTGGGGGTGAAGCAGAAGTTGTCCCCTGCTGGAAACAGCGGGACTTCTGCCAGTTAACCCGTGCGATGCTGCGCATCGCCGGGTTAACTGCATGTCATTTATAAACGCCGGGATGCGCGAACGCACTGCACAACCCGGCGTTTATATATGCCATTCTGCGGGAAGGGGTTAATCCATCCGGGACCAAGGTTCCCATCTGGTAAATCCAGTAAATTTCCTTTCTTTTAAGCTGCTCAAACCTGTTTGAAACATTTGATGGAACTGCTTCTAGGGGGGTAATGGTTATGGGATGCTGTATATCAGAATGAAAATGTGCACAGTGTCTGGACACTCCATGTAATAAAAATTTATTGCGGATATTGTAACGATGTTTATTTAATCGGTTATGTAGGGGCTGAGTGGTACGTTTTTTTTTTTAGGTTACCATAGCAAGGTCGTGGGTGTTTTCTTTACAGCAAAGGCAATTTCTTTTGTTACATCTATAGCTGCCCAGTTTCAAGTAATTTCCTTTCTTGGTTTGACGGTGCTGCCGCAATTGGCTGGGGGCTAGAAGACTCTTTAAATTCGGTGCTCTCCAAAAGGTAAATTGTGGTCCTTTTGGTAGGGACTTCTTTAAATAATTATCTTGCTGTAATACATGCAATGGAGTTTTAAAATGTTTTTGATGGCTGTAACATTATTGTTGAAGGTGGTAATGAAATTTCCAGCAAATTTATTAGTTTGCTCATCTTCACTCATTGTCTTTTTTGGTAATAAGCATTCTCTTTGGTTTAATAATTTAGCTTTTTTGAATGCATCATTGAAGATTTGTGGAGGATATTTTTTAGCTTTGAAGCGATTCTTCAGTATTCAAGACTGGTCATAAAAATCACTATCTTTAGTACAATTTTTTCTTATCCGTCGATACTGGCTGAACGGGATATTCTGAATCCATTTCTTATAGTGATTGCTGGTAAAATCTAAATAACTGTTTACGTCTACAGTTTTAGATCTTTGTATTTCTCATGATGACCATTCATTTTTTACTTTTACTCATTTTAAAACTGTAGACGTAAACAGTTATTTAGATTTTACCAGCAATCACTGTAAGAGATTAAATAAACATCGTTACAATATCCGCAATAAATTTCTATTACATGGAGTGTCCAGACACTGTGCACATTTTCATTCTGATACACAGCATCCCATAACCATTACCCCCCTAGAAGCAGTTCCATCAAACGTTTCAAACAGGTTTGAGCAGCTTAAAAGAAAGGAAATTTACTGGATTTTCCAGGTGGGAACCTTGGTCCCGGATGGATTAAATGAACTTTCCGAGGTTATACTAGAATATTATTTTCCTTTGCAAATAGTAACTATAACATCTGTGCGGCAAATCTGGTTCTAGCCTGTTGCTTAACCTTGTTCTACACCTCTTATTCACCAACATATATTTTCATATATAATTGAAACTAACTGTTCCTGCGCATTACCAAGGTTAAACTTTCCATTTTTTGGCCAACACTGCCATCTACTGGAGGTTTTCAAATACAGCACCTGACACTTTCTTTATTTTTACAAATGATTGCATACTTTTGATTTCCGCACATATTTAGCTACCAGTTTTTTAGTAATATATATTTTTAACCTTATCTATATAGGTTTTAATATAAATTGTTGTAGAAATCTTATTAAAATTTTAATGATTTTTGCACACGGCTCCTCCGGTATTCCGGAAGTGGTCATGGCTTTCCAATTAGTCATCTTATAAAGGTATGTACTTTTTTTTAATGTATACTCTGCCTGATGAAGACCCCTGTCCGGGGTTGAAACGCGTTGCCTTTGATGTTTCAATAAATGCATATCTATCTGCCCATGGACTAGCGCCGTCATTGAGGGGAACACCTTTTCAATTTTCTACCTATGCAGTGTTTTAAAAGCTATCTCCTAAAGAACAGGAGGGGTTTCAGTTGTTCAAACAGCTGGAGGTTTGCAACTGTTGCCCACTGCCCACCGAGAAGGAGCAGGAAGGAGGGGGGCTTTTGGGTTCATGCTGAGAGAGGGAGATTCAAAGTGCAGGGTTGGGGCTTACATTGCCTGTTGTGTTGAAGGAAAGAGGGGGGCTGAGCAAGAGGATAGTGTGTGCAACTCACAGACAGAATATTGGGACAGTGAAAGTTTAAGGAGAAGAATAGAGTGAAGAATTTGGATTTAAAGCTGTGTAATAGAAAGAGAGATGGGGCAAAAGATTGTGAGGCCAGAGAAAGGTTTTTTGGCTTGTGATGTGGTGGCAGAAAGAGAGAGGGAGGGGAATTTGAGGAGAATGGATAGTCTGTTAAAAGTATGTGGGATGCCATACACAGTGGGGGGTCGTTTGCAACCTAAAGTATGGAGAATAGCACTTAGAACAAAGAAAGGAATCTAACTGAAGCATGGTTTAGTACGGCTAAATTTGTACATAAGGAGGGATGGTTAGAGCAAGAAATAGAAAAAGGGGACCAAATTATGTATGTCTATCATAAATGTGAAAATACAGATGACATACCTTCTGTACCATCTGTATCCAATGTTGGAGGGTGTAATCAACCACCACCATATCCTTATTGGTCATCTTTTCATTGTGGTGTTCAAAATACCTTATGGAATGAAATGTGTTATAGCTGTGGCACGCACAAGCCACATCCTAACATCACTACCCCCATTACCCCCATTGTCTGTTCTTCTCCATATATCCCATGCTGTCTCCATATGGAGGTAGCCATGTTACCACTCCCAGAAGTGCAGTTCCTCCCCTTTCCGCCCCTAGAAACCATGTTGACTCATCATGTACTCCCACTTCCGCCCTTAGTAACCATGTTCCCAATGCCGGAAGTGAAGTTCCTCCCACTTCCGCCCTTAGCAGCCATGTTGACTCACCCAATATTCTCACTTCCTCTGCCCCCAGCAGCCATTTTGGGACAGTCACTGTTCCAACATCTTCCTCCGCCCCCAGCAGCCATTTTGGGACAGTCACTGTTCCCATGTCCTCTACTGCCCTCAATAACCATATTGGGGCACCCACTGCTCCTACAGTTTCTTCCATTCCTAGCAGCCATCTTGCTACACCCGTAAAACCTGTCCTTATCTACCCTTTACTTAACTTAGATGGTTCCTATCATGTCCCTCCGGTACCTGTTCTCACTCTCTCTATGGATGGATCAGAAGACAGTGAGGGGCAGAAGGATGAGAAAAACTAATCCGAGATAGCCAGTGGAGGCATAGGTCTGGCAGGAGTGGCCCCAACTCAGCAGTCCCAATCTCGCACATCTGCTGCTGAGGTTATATTCTCTGTGGACCCTTATGGACCAGGACCTCATCTCAAAAGACGAGGGACCCAACTGGCACCTACTTGGCAACTATCAACCACCATGCCTTTTACACCCAAAACTGTCAACATGTCAGCAGATGACCCAATGAATCAGTCTGAGACCCCTTTTGAAGACACTCCATCAGCTTCAAGGTGGCCCAAGGATTATGCACAGGGCAATGCCCCTCATGATGCCCCTACTATGTATGTTACCTTTAGCCCTTCTCGAGCAGCTACTCTTGTAGCTCAGCTCCCAGACCCAGAGAAGCAACCAATGCCCTTTTATCGTAGGATCCGGGAAATTCAACAGACATACTCTGCTTCATTCAGGGATCTACAGAGCATATGTCAGATTAAGGCTGGGGATGCTTACTGGCTAATCATGGAACCTGATCTTAGTAAAGGACACTACCCTGAAGATACCACATACCAGTCAGGCACCTATTTCTGTGAACGCCTGTTGAAGTGGGCCCAAGACAGATTAGCCGATCAAGCGACCAATGTCCATGATGTTAGTCAAGACAAAGGCGAATCGGTTGAGAAATTCTATGCCCAACTCAAGCAACTCTTCTATGACCTTGAATTTGACTTATCCAACAAATCCCATTCACAGATGTTGTCCTCTGCTTTTGTCAATGGCCTGAAGGATCCCATAAAGAAGGGTCTTGTACTGTCATGCCCTGAATACAAAGTGTTGACACTTGATACCCTACTCTTAGTGGCAAAAGGGTTAGAGTCCAGCTAAGCTTTCACCAAGAAGCCAACCCCTCTTATGATGACTGAGGACCTCCTTAATGGCCACCTGTTTCAACTGCCACAACACAGGGCATTTCTGATGTGAATGCCCAAGAAGATCAGGAGGCCCCAAGGGTCAGTATTCAGGCAATTACCAGCACCAGCAACATAATGGACTCCCTGGTACACCAGACCCCAGGTACTACCCAAGCCAAGGACAAAGACCTGTGCAGAACCATATGGATCTGCTCCCATAGGATTTGGGAAAGCCTGTGTCTCACTCACCAGCTATGGCAGTATCAGCAAACAACAAAGATGGCCCTTTGGCTAGAATTACTCTACCCATTGAGGGACACCCCACCACTTTCCTGATAGACACAGGTGCAGCCAGAAGCGTTATTAGGGCTCAAGATCTACCTGATCCCTCTTTTCTGTCTACCATTGATGTCTCCTGTGTGGGTGTTGATGGTATCCCTAGGAACAGCCCACTCACGAAGCCTCTACAGATTGCTAATTTTCTTCACTTGTTGGCTAGATTTGTTGTTTCCTCCACCTGCCCACTCAACTTGCTGGGTGCAGACATCCTATCAAGACTGCAAGCCACTATCCAATTTGGAGAAGATGGTACCATCTCTGTGTCCTCTCCATTAGAGACCGAGGATATCTCTGCCTTGTGCTCAATCCCTTTACTCCTGGCCCTGTAACAAGTTTCTCCAACCACTATACCGCCTGAAGTGTTGGCCCGTATACCGGAATATCTGTGGTCAAGTGGACCTGAAGACATAGGTCGCCTAAGAGTGCCACCAGTGACTGTGGTCCTTAAACCAGGAGCACCCCTTCCAAGGAAGCCACAGTACCCATTGAAGAGTGCCCAATCAGAAGCAATCACTAAACAAGTTCAGACCTTTATCAACAATGGGGCTCTCACACCCTGCACATCTCCGTGTAACACGCCTTTGTTCCCAATTAAAAAGAAGACTCCGAAGGGAGAGCCTGAAAAATACAGGATGGTTCAAGACCTCTGAGCTGTCAATGAGGCCACAGTATTGTTCCCAACCCCCATACGCTGTTATCGGGAGTGCCTCCTACTGCTAAGTATTTCACAGTCATGGACTTATCTAATGCTTTCTTCAGTATACCATTAGATCCGAAATGCTGGATCAGGTTTACGGTATTTTGCTTTTACTCATGAAGGACAACAGTACACCTGGACTGTGATGCCTCAAGGAGCTCAGAACTCCCCTAGCCAGTTTTCCAAGGCCATGACTGTCATCCTATTCACTTGGCAAGTGCAGAACCCATCTATAGTGCTTCTATCTTATGTGGATGATCTCCTTCTATGTGCTGATGACCTTCCATCAGCTGAGAGACACTCGGAAAGCCTGCTCTGTTACCTAGCCGACCAGGGTTGCAAAGCCTCCAAACAGAAGCTTCAATGGTGCTCCACCTCAGTTGTGTTCCTTGGCCATTGCATTTCGCAAGGAACTAGAAACCTTACTCAGGACAGAGTGCAAGCAATACACAACCTTACAATACCAACTAGGCCCAAGGCTCTACATGCTTTCCTGGGATTAATCTCTTCCTGTCGTCATGGATCCCAGAGGCCTTTCTATTGATGCAACCACTCTATGATGCCTTGAAGACAGACCCCTTCCTGAGGAAGCCATTTCCAACTTCTTCAAACTCAAAAATGCCATCACCTCAGCACCTGCTCTTGGATTATTGGACTATGATAAGCTTTTTAAACTGTATGTGTCAGAGCGACAGGGACATGCTACTGGAGTCCTCTCTGTCTCATGGCAACAGAATGCGACCAATAGGCTACTACTCCTGCAGACTTGATGCCGTGGCCAGAGGAGGCCCATCCTGCCTTAGAGCTGTGTTTGTTGCACAAGCACTCCTGGATAAAACTGCTGACCTAGTTCTGGGACACCAACTCATTCTTCTGGCTCCACACGATATCTCTGCTATACTAAATCAGACTCAACCCAAACATCTCTCCACAGCACGGCATCTCGGGCTCCAATGCTCCCTGTTGATACCCGACAATGTCACTCTACAGCGATGCAATGTATTGAATCCTTCCACTCTGCTTCCACCTCCTGAGGGGGGAGACGAAGGGAACGATGATGATGAAGATGGGCATGAGGATTCCAGTCACACAAAATACTCCCATGACTGTTTTGAACTCATGAAAATGGAAACAGCACACTTGCCAACTGTAAGTGAAACCCCGCTGCCCAATCCAGACCTCACTGTGTTTGTGGATGGTTCAACATTTGCAGACTAACACGGAAGATACCACACAGGATATGCTGTCATGACAGAAGATGCAGTACTAAAAGCTGAGGCCCTACCTCCTAACATGTCAGCACAAGAAGCTGAACTTCAAGCCCTGACCATGGCATGCCGCCTGGCAGAAGGAAAAACAGCAAATATCCACACAGATTCGAGATATGGTTTTGGCATCACACATGATTTTGGAGTCATTTGGAGAACCAGAGGCTTTCTGACAGCAGCGGGAACACCAGTGAAACATAGCATGGCCATCAGGGATCTGATAGATGCTCTACTCCTCCCAACTCAAGTGGCGATTCTGAAAGTGAGGGCTCACGGACGATTGAACTCTAGGGAAGCAAAGGGCAATAACCTTGCGGATTCTGCGGCCAAGCAAGCAGCCAGAAACTCACAGGAAAAGAAGAGCAAAGTGGAAAATACTTCAATGCTGGCTCTACAAACCCTACCAGTGGACAAATCCCAACTGAAAGAACTTCAAGAGGCAGCAAGTGCTGAAGAAAAAGAAATATGGAAACAGAAGGGGCCCGTGTTGAATAGGATTGGTTTAATCGAAAATAACAGGTAACCCTGCTTACCAAGAAGTATGTATCCAGCAGTGGTACAGTGGGCACAGGGTGCCGTTCATCTGTCAAAAACTCTCATGAATGCCCTCATCCAGAAATATTATACAGCACCAGGGATCACGCCACTAACAGACATTTACTGCAAGTCCTGTGCTATTTGTGCAAAATGTAATCCAGGCCGTACAGAGAAGACACCCCAGAAACACCTTGCAAAACCATTATATCCATTCCAAAGGATACAGATCTAAAACAAAGAAAGAAAGATACAGCGCTCCATGGTGTATTTAAAGATAAACCTGTGAGGTATATAGAATAAAAATTCTACGCTCACCTATGGAGGTTGTGTTTCCACATACACAACAGTGGTGAGCGCATGTAGTGGTGGTGTTCGCAGCCGACCAGTCAAACTTAGAAATCAGATGGATAGCTTCAAAGAGGAACACCGGTCTGTGCGTGGCGCTGGACACAAGGGATTCACACGAATGGATAAAAGCAAGGTAGTTTATTCTCCCATCATGCTACCCGTTTCACTGACACAGCAGCTTCATCAGGCATAGTTAGAGACACATGAACAGTGAATTTATCTGGGAAATGGGTAGGTATGTCAGGGGGATGATCCCCTGCGAACCAATCCAAAACACCAGGCAACTTATGTAACACATACAGATTATACTTCACATGTAAATCAGTTTAAAAAGATTAATTTTCACAATAGTAAAAATTTTAATATCTCTATATGCATCCTATACTTAAAATGCAACTTACAACAAAAATTGTTTGAAAATATAAAATATAAATAAAAAAATATATCTTTATAAAGAGAAAAAAAAGTGGTGTTTTTTGTCCTTTATACAAGGCAATTTTCAATTTGAGTTGTATACGCATATCCAAACACCGCTCGGTGTACACTTTATGTAGAGAAAAAAACAATTATTACAGGAACAGATAGATAAAGAATAAGGAAATTGTAAAGAGTGAAAGAATTATGAAAAGAAAAAAAATGTGTACATACATATAAATATACACATGGTCTGAACGGGAGCAGAGAGAACACAAAAACATTTTTTCTTTCAATGACACCATTTATCAACAGATCAGAGGCTGTGCTATGGGGACGCGCTTCGCCCCCAGTTATGCTAATTTGTTTATGGGGGCATTTGAAGCCGTCCACATAGCACAGTCTCTGATCTACTCACCTTATATTTTATTTTTCAGACGTTTTATAAAGATGATTTATTCTTTCTATGGACAGGTACAGAACACCAAGCAGAGGAGTTTGTCCGAGCCCTTAATCAGAATACTTGGCGGTTAGAGTTTACCCTCAATTTTTCCCCTTTCACTATAAATTTTTTAGATTTGGAAATTTCAATAATATGGGTCAAATTCACACAAAAACATACTTTAAAACCGTGGCAGTAAATAGTTTTCTCGAATATACTAGTGCTCATTACCCTAGCTGGCTCAGTGGAGTCCCATATGGACAATATCTTAGAAAACGGAAAAATTGCACTACTGATAAAGATTTCTCCATACAATCTCAAACTTTGAAAAAGCGTTTTCATTCTAAAGGTTATCCTGCAGCTTTACTCACACAAGCTTTCCACAGAGTGAAAAATAAAAAACAGATTGACCTTATTTCTTTCAATGCACATAAAAATGCTTCACAGAAAAAAAGTAAAAAATTCATTTAAATTCAATTTTATTACAAATTATAACAGAGCGGCTCCTCTCATACTCAATATTTTTAAGCGGAATTGGCATATTATTCTTAACGATCCAGTACTCAAGGACGTAGTCCCCACTAAACCGGGGATCACATATAGAAGATCTAAAAATCTTCAAAATCTGTTAGCCCCTAATAGATTCAAAAATGATATACTATCTACTGATATACCCAGTAATGGGTTAACTAAAGGTTGCTCTCCTTGCAATAAGGCCCGGTGATAACATGATGGATTCATTCAGTAATAAATTCTTGTCTTTTTATACTAAAAAAAATATATAACATCAATCAGAATTTGAGTTATAACTCTCAATATGCAATTTATTTATTATCTTGTAGTTGCAACCTACAATATGTAGGTCGTAAAATTCAAACAGTTTGCTGCCGCATGTCTAAGCACCGTTCGAACATCAAGAACAAGTTCACATTACATAGTTTCCCGTCATTTAACTTTTCATTTTTTTTACTTTTTTATTTTTTATTTTAATATTAAACAATTACAAAAATACATTGTACAAATCAGATAAAACAACATCACCAATCGGGAGAAAAACAAAAGCCATAGAAGCCAAATAGCCATACTTGTTAACATCTAAGAGTATATCTAATCAGTGCCCCACCCACTGGCACCGAGAAGAGCAAAGAGTGGGGAAAAAAAAAAAAAGGGGAAAATTTAAGTCTACCATAAATTCCAAATTTTTCTACATTCTCTTTGACCCCCCCTACTCCTCATCCATCTAAACTCCTTATTTTTCATGGTTTTCAAACCTTCCTTCCATTCCTCTATTTGCAGTTCTTTAGGGGATATCCAATTCCTTAATATAACCAGTCTGGCGAAGAACAAAATCCGATGTAGTAGGCACTCAAATTTGCCCATCTTACCAATAGCTCCCAGCAGTATAAACTCTATCGTACGAGGTACCTTCACAGGGATTTTACTTTCTACCTCTTTTATTACAGATTCCCAGAAAACAGATATCTTCTCACACGACCAAAAGCTATGTAGATAGTCCGCTTCTTCCAAACCACATTTAACACACTGTGACGTAATTTTCACCCCTATCCTATGTAAATGAAGCGCGGAATAGTGGGTCCTGTGTAATATCTTAAATTGTGTAATTTTATGTTCCATATTACGAGAAACCTTGCTTATATTTTGGGCCATAATGTCCCAGTCATCCTCAGACACAGTACCCACTATTCCGGACCATTTTTCTTTAATTCTATCGGTCCCCCTTACTCCAATAATCTTATTTAATTTCTTATACAAAATTGATATTCCTTTTTTTTTTAAGTGCTCTATTTGAGTTAGTGCTTCTATGAAATTGTGTTTCTGTGCTACGTATATCTCCTTATCTATTGTGTTTTGGACTGCATGACTAACTTGCCAATAGTACAGCCAATCGTTATCACTAATATCATACCCCCTTTTTATGTGCTCAAATTAAAAAAGTTGTCCTTTTATCAAATAATTGTTCCAGTCGTTTTATACCCTTACTATCCCAAAAAGTTGACTCACAATTCACCAATTCTTTAAATTTGTTGTTACCCCATAGGGGTGTGAACCCAAAACTATTTCCTAAATGTAATTCTCCCTTTAATCTTTCCCATACTTTCCTATATTTATACAATAACATCGTGTTATTTGAACCACTCTCCTCATAATCATCTAATTCCAACACCTCATATATGTTCACTTTCTCCTTATCTACTACAATCTTCTCCAGATATCTAGAATTTCTCCAATTCACGATTCGTACCAACTGCGCGGCCATGTAATAAACAAAAAAGTTGGGCATATCCAATCCCCCCTTATCTCCAGGGGCCATAAAATATCTGTACTTCAGACGAACCCTTTTTCTTCCCCATAACAATCTACCCAGTATCACTTCTATCTTCCGGAACCAGCATTTGCCGATCCACACTGGCGAGGCAGTAAGAAAAAAAAGGATCTGTGGGAGGACCACCATTTTTATTATCGCCATCCTTTCTGACATAGAGAAGGGCATTTTAATCCATACTTCTACTCTCTTCGCTAAACTATTCAAAAGGGGCCGTATATTGTTAATCACAAACCTATCATTCGTGGCTGCTATTTTTACTCCCAGATAGAGGAAACATTCTTTTTTTTTTTTAACACGGATAGTCTTCCCACCGTCTCCCCCATATCTTCATCCAGGGGGAGCATAGTAGATTTACTCCAATTTATCTCCAACCCAGATAGAGGGGCAAATGCCTCGAACATCTTAATGATACAATGTATTTTTTCTTGTGGGTTAGTTACAAAAAGGAGGATATAATCTGCAAATAACAAGATCTTACTCTTCTCTCCATTTACTCCAAATCCCTCATAAACATCATTATCTCTTATCCAAGCCGCTAAGGGTTCAATATAAATTAAAAATAGAGGGTGAGAGGGGGCAGCCCTGCCTTGTTCCTCTACTTAGTTTGAATGGGTAGGAGGGAATTCCATCCACCACTACACTCGCCTCGGGGTTAGTGTATAGTAACTGAATATAACTCAAAAACCTCGGGCCCACCCCAACCCTCTTCAAAACTTCCCAGAGGTATCCCCACTCCACCCTGTCAAAAGCTTTAGTAGCATCCAATGACAGAATGGAGCGGGGGCCCCGGGATCCACTCTGGATTGCTTCATACACCTGGTGAATATTGTCATGAACCGTTCTTCCTGACCTAAACCCTCCCTGGTCATTGCCCACCACTGCATCCACTACTTTATCCAATCTCCTTGCCAATGCTTTCACTATTATCTTTATATCTGTATTAAGCAAGGAGATAGGACGATATGAGCCCAAATCCAAGGGATCTTTATCTTTTTTCCTAATGAGTCTAATATTAGCCTCACACATAGATTTAGGGAGAACCTCCCCCCCCCCTCCAGGATTCATTAATGATACCCAGCAGTTTTGGAAGTAGCAGAGTTGAGTATATCCTATATATCTGGAATGGAATGCCGTCGGACCCGGGGGATGTATTCCCTTGGATTGATGCCAATGCCTCGTCCAGTTCCTGGAGGGAAATTGGGTCATCCAAGGAGTCCCTGACATCCTCTGTCAAACTTGGAATATTAATTCCCCTCAAGAATTCCGCTACATCCGCCCTATTAATATTGCTGCCTATATAGAGATTGGAGAAAAAAGAGCCAACCATTTGGGCTATTTCTTCTCTTTCTGTGGTTATGCTGCCATCCTCCCTCCTCAGAGCCATAATACCACATTCCTCGCCTTGATTTTTAAGTAATCTTGACAATGTCTTGTTTGGTTTCCCTTTCTCAAAGAATTTAAATTGCCCACTGAAGAATAGTTTTTGTGCCTTTTTAAGTAGATATTCTTTATATTCCTCTTGAGCTGCCTTCAGTTCTAACAGCTGTTCACCCCCACTATCCTCTTCTATCCCTGCTTCTAATGTTGCCACTTTACTATTCAGTACTGATTCTTCCTGTGAGAATTCCTTTTTCTTTTTATTGATTCGCCCTATATATAGGCCCCTCAAATATGCCTTCATAGTATCCCATACCACCTGAGGCTTTGCGGACTTATGATTAATCTCCCAGAATGCCTCTATTTCCTGTCTAAACCAGTCCTGATCTCCCACTAATTCTATTCAGTGGGGGTTGAGCCGGAAGCCCAACCTTTTCCAACCTCTTGCCTTACCTCCAATTTCCACCACCACTGGGCAATGGTCCGATAGGGTTTAACTTTATACTGCACCCTGCTGGTCCAGGTCATTGCATTCTTATCACACAGGCATAAGTCAATTCGGCAAGCGGTGTTATATGAGGTACTAAAACATGAGTACTGTCTTACTCCTGGGTTTAGTTTCCGCCACCCATCAACCCAATTCATCTCTCCACAGTATCTTGCCAATGCTGTTTCATTCCCCCCTACATTCCTACCTAATTTGTATCTGTCCATACTAGGGTCCATTACATTGTTCAAATCTCCAACTATCCATAATGCCGAATGTGTCTTTCGCTATAACTCACGAGGTCCCTCAGAACATCCACTCTAAAAGGTGGAGGAATATAAACAAAAGCCAAGATGAAGGCCCTATCTTCCCATATTCCATAAAGAAATACATATCGACCATACTTATCTACCTTTGCATTCTTAGTCTCGAATGGTACCCTCCTGTGAACATATACTGATACTCCCACGGAGTAAGAAGAAAGTCTGGAATGGTATTCTTCTTTGGCCCACTTCCTTGGAAGTATCTGCTCATCTCTTGACCTATGGGTCTCGACTAAACCTATGATCGCAGGAAGGCACCTCCCAATATAATCGAAGATTGCATACTTTTTAATTCTATCCGACATACCTCGTATGTTCCAGGCTAATAATTTAAGCATAGATATATTTACTTAAGAGAAAAAAAAAAAAAAAAAAGATCCCCTCATTTGATCATCCCGTGCCATCCCTCCCCCTTCCCCCCCCCCCCCCGCACTCCCCCCCCCCCCTCATAATGCACCGTACTTCTACTATGCACTCCTATCCTAGTGACACCCCAGAGAATCGCGAGGTCGGCATCCACTCCACCTCCGTCCCGAGGGCTCAGGGGGCGGGGCTTGAGCCCCGGAGTGCGCGGCCCTAGCTCATGCCGCCGTCACTTCCTTCCTCCAACTGTGTTGCCCGTCATTTAACTTTAGTGCACAACAGTGATTTATCTTCTTTACATCTAGTTATTTTAGAGTCTGTCCCTTCAGACAGACCAAACCGGTTTCAACATCTCATTAATCGTGAGTCCTTTTGGATATTTACTTTATCCACGTTAATGCCGCATGGTCTGAACGAGACCATAGAAAACACACGCTAAAATGTTTTTGGGTGTTCTCTCTGCTCCCGTTCAAACCGTGTGTGTAACATATATATATATATATATATATATATATATATATATATATATATATGTTTGTACGTATATATATGTTTGTATGTATATATATATATATATGTACACATTTTATTTTATTTTAATAATTCTTTCACTCTTTACAATTTCCTTATTCTTTTTCTATCTGTTCCTGTAATAATTGTTTTTTTCTCTACATAAAGTGTACATCGAGTGGTGTTTGGATATGCGTATACAACTCAAATTGAAAATTGCTTTGATTAACGGACAAAAAACACCACTTTTTTCTTTTTTTTATAAAGATATATATTTTTTTATTTCTATTTTATATTTTCAAACAATTTTTGTTATAGGATGCATATAGAGATATTACAATTTTTACTATTGCGAAAATTAATCTTTTTAAACTGATTTACCTGTGAAGTATAATCTGTATGTGTTACATAAGTTGCCTGGTGTTTTGGATTGGTTCGCCAGGGATCATCCCCCTGACGTACCTTCCCATTTCCCAGACAAATTCACTGTTCATGTGTCTCTATGCCTGATGAAGCTGCTGTTGCAGTGAAACGCGTTGCATGATGGGAGAATAAACTACCTTGCTTTTATCCATTCGTGTGAATCACTTGTGTCCAGCGCCACGCACAGACCGGTGTTCCTCTTTGAAGCTATCCAAAGGATACAGATCGACCACATCCAGATGCCAAAGAGCGGAAGATTTGAATACGCCCTTGTCGTGGTGGACATGTTCTCCAGGTTTGGCCGGAGGCCTACACGGTCGTCAATATGACAGCCAAAACCACGGCCAAGAAACTACTCAGTGAAATAGTGTGTCGGAAGTAATAGAAAGTGACCAAGGACCTGCATTCACAGCAACATTGACTAAAGAAATTTGGTCTGCACTAGGAGTTACTTTGTCTTTTCACACCGCCTATCAACCCCAGAGCAGTGGGAAGGTTGAAAGGATGAATGGTACCCTTAAAACGCGTATGTTGAAAATGTCCCAAGAAACTGGTTTGCCCTGGCCTGATAGTTTACCCATAGCACTCTATAGTGTCAGATACACCCCTAGAGGAGAACATTCCCTATCCCCTTATGAGATCTTGTTCGGCATTGCCCCTAGATTAGGGTGTTACTATCATCAGCAGCTACAAATGCAATCTGATGCCCTAACTAATTGTGACCGCATTGTCAAGAGAGTTGACTAAGATACATGCCAGAGTGTTTTCTTCTATTACAGATCCTGAAGCAGATACTGGAACTCACAAGCTATTGCCTGGTGATTGGGTACTAATAAAGAAATTTGTGAGAAAAAACCCTCTCGAGCCCAGATTTGATGGTCCATTCCAAGTCTTGCTGACCACAGCCACTTCAGTTAAAGTGGGTGGGAAGAACACTTGGATCCACGCCTCCCACTGCAAGAAGGCATCAGCACCTGAGAACTAAAAAGCTACGCTGTCCAGACCATGATGATTATACATATCCTTTTCTCAGTATCTATGGCACTAGGCCAAGAAGTAGCCATTACTCAAAAAGTGACCTAACCATATTCTGGTATAATTCCTCAAATACCCATGTGGCATAATTTTCCTTTGATTACTGTAACATAGTTAGCTGTCCAAACCAGCGCTGGCAATGTAGTATGTATCACCCATCTCAGTCAACTTATATTTGTGTCACTGATGAGTACTGGGGGGGGGGGGGGGTAAGTGTGCCTATTGGGGAGCAGTAGGGTGGAACACAGGGGAGGACTGGAGATATAAGCCAGAAAGTGCCTTAAGGAGAAAGGATTTAAATGGGAAATCCTTACTCACCCGAATGACCCTGATCAAAACAGGGACATGTCATTACGCAGGGAGAAAAGGAAGCAATATGACATTTACACTAACCATTGAGAACCCTGGGCCCCAGGATGAAGGGTTATATATAATGGGAACCGTGGGAGGAGGTAAAATGGGGAAATTTCAGCTTAAAGATATGTATAAATCAAGGGAGTGGAAAGACCAAATTGCACCTTTGATTACTGCTTTAAGACAACATATTCAGGTTTTTAATAAAATGGTAGTTATTGCCAACCCCACTTTTGAAGACACCATGGCCATAGAGACAGGATACTCTGATACAAATCTCTGGTTAGAATGGATGAGGGACTCCGCCAACAAGTCCAATAAATCCGGCTGCTATGTCTGTGGCAGTGCAAGACCCCATGTAGGTACAGTTCCATTGAATATTCCTGAACAGGCAGAGGAATGCTTTCTTAGCCTGTACACTAATAGTTCTACAGACCACATCAGTTGTGAGAACTGGAAGAAAGAATACCCCATAACTACCAACACCCCCAAGCCAGGAGAGAGCATAACTATCTACCCTGGGAATTACACTTGTTATTCTGTCCCAGGAAACCAGGGTAGATTTATGGGGATCTTTAGCAAGGGTTATTGCTCCTCGTATAGGGAAATGGACAAAGACAAGTTACAGAACCAGGTTCAGTCACTAGGGGACATATATTGGTTTTGTGGGGATATGAAACTCAGAACTCGGTTAGAAGGGAACTGGACTGGAGAATGCGCACTAGCTAAGGTTCTTATGCCCATACACATTTTGACTACTGAACATACAGAGGAACCCAAATCACACTTCAGAAGTAAACATACAGCCCCTGCTGGGAGCCTTGACCCCCATGTATATATTGATGCTATAGGAGTCCCAAGGGGGGTCCCAGATGAATTCAAAGCTAGAGATCAAGTAAAAGCTGGATTTGAGTCATACCCCAGATTTCCATAAACAAGAATGTAGATTGGATTAACTATATCTATTATAATCAGCAGAGATTTATGAAGTTCTCAGTGGATGCTTTTAAAGGTCAGGCCGAACAACTAAGCGCCACATCTACTATGACATTCCAAAATCGTATGGCATTAGATATGGTGTTAACGGAAAAAGGGGGAGTATGTAAAATGTTTGGGGAAACCTGTTGTACCTATATACCAGCCAACAGAGGACCCAATGGTAAAGTAACCATAGCCATAAAGAAATTAAAGACCTATCAATAGAACTTAAAAAGAATTCTGGAATCTCAGACCCCTGGGATCAATATTTTGATTGGATGGGAGGGTGGAAAAAGACTTTGGCCCAGATAGGAATAACCATACTAATAATCCTGATAATCCTTGCCTTTGTTGTATGTTGTGTTTTGCCTTGTTTAAAGAAGATGTGTGAGAAGGCTGTCGAAAATGCAACACCGGTGATGACGAATTTGGACTACGAGACTACAGAAGAGGCCTATACCCCATTGCAGAGCTTCAATGCCATCTCTAAAATCAGTAAACCTTAGGGACAGCATCTGACTCCATATGTGTAAAGTCTGAGGCTAAGGGGGTCCATTGACAAGCCATGGGTCGTTTAAAGTACAGTGAAACGTTCGAGAAAACACATTGGGGCAGATGAGTTAGGATGATGGAAATTAGGGAAAGGTAAAATTATAATTTTTTAGGTGGGCTTGTAATAGATGTTTCTATGATTTCCTTCCATGTAAAAAAATGATTCATTTAGGAGGCCCCTTCCCCATCTGCCCCTCCCCTCTCTGCTCACAACATCATCTCTGGCCCCTACCATCGTCTGAAAAACTTTGAACAAAGACAGCCTGTGAAAAGTCTCAGGAGTGGCATGCCTTACCTCCTAGCAGGGGGTGGGAACTTATGCTAATTACAGAGGTTATATGAATCAGGGGCCTGCTCAATAAAGATCAGAAGTATTTTACCACTGACCATGTGTGTCTGTGTTATTTACTCCGGTGCTAGCACAGAGAATCAAAGGCCTTATTTTTGTATTTGGAAGGGAGCAGGATACTTACCAGGCTATCTGATTAAATCTATACCACGATCAGTTCATTCATTCAGATCTAGGATGTGTTAGTGTTCCCTTTATTTTTTTGAGCAGTATATAATGGTTTTTAACATTTGCACATATAAAACTTTTAGATAATTTTTTTTTTTTTTTTTTGGAATAAATGTGACAAAAAAGCAGCATTTTTGGAATTTTATTTACATTTACGCCGTTCATGGTATGGGATCATTACCATTATATTTTGATAGATCGGACATTTACGCACGCGGTGATACCAAATATGTTTATAAAAAATTACGCTTTTTGGGATAGCTGATAGCAGCCGGAACCTGACGTGTATGACACGAGCACCGGTCCGATGCTTGTGGTCATACACAGGACGTAAATGTACGTCCTGGTGCGCAAAGTACCGCCAAGCCAGGACATACATTTACGTCCGTGGTCGTTTAGGGGTTTAAGTAGAAAGGTCGCATAGAAAAATGAATAGAAACCATGTAAATAAGGTCAACATGACCAAACATAGGTCAGGAATAATGTGTACAGATCAAGGCATAATGTCTCAAACAATGACAGGTATCGATTGTCATCCAAGCTGGAAAGTGATAAGAATACAAATACAAAGAGCAAGCTGGCCACCCCTAGACACTATGAGAAGACACCGCCCATTAATACAAAGTAAAGTAATGGCGCATATCCGGACTATGTGAGGAACATAACCAAGGTTCCCGCACCACTTCAAACTGGTCCACCGTATCTTCCCTGATAGCTGTGATTTTCTCATTCCACATAATGAGGTTTACTCTATGAATCACATTAGCACAGCTCAGAGTAACCTACTTCCACTGAGTAGCAATGTGAATTCTAGCGGCTAAAAGAAGACTCAATAGGTCATTCTACTGGGTCTATGGCATAAGAGGCAGAAGGCAGGCATCCTAAGGATATGGCTTGAGAAAAGAGGCAAGAAAGGCTATCATTTGAGTCCAAAAGACGGGCACCAACGGACATAACCACCATACGTGGTACATTGTCCCACGCATGTCACAACTCCGAAAACAAAGGGGCAAGACTTTGGGGTGAATAGCATGTAGTCTAGCTGGTACAAAATACACCCTATGTAAAACTTAGAGCGGTCTCCATCAAGGATAACTGCCATGACTCAATGCAGTCCATCTCTCTCTATTGTGAAAGTGACAAAGTAATACCAAGATCGGTTTCCCAATCAGTCATAAATTTCAGTTTCTTGTCAGGTGGAGGATCGTTCAAATGGGCATAGAGTGCTGATAATAGACCAGGCCTATGAGGGGTATACAATAAACATGTTTAAAAAAATGGTTGGTGCAAGGAGTGGGAGGTGCAAAAGGACTCAATAGGGTACAACTGCCGTCTGTGAAAAAAATTATGGAGCCGAGAAATTCTATTCTGGATCCACCAAGTGAAGCTAGACAGAGCTAAGCCAGGAGGAAAAAGAGGGTTAGACAGGATAGGGAGAAGGGGGGACACAGGAGACTTAAGAGAGAACTTGACTCCCGAGAGAGAGGGAATAGAGGGCCACCAACGCAGAGGAAGGCAGTAAGGCAACAACTGGGCAAGACAACCACATAAAAGTCCCATAAGAAGATTCTTATAAGGAATTCTCCAAAGTCAAATAGAGTTATGATTTTTATAAGATGAAAAGGAAAAAACTGTAATACAAAAATAAAATTAGCCTGGCCCCAAAATGGACTGTGTCCTTAAGGGGGTAAAATACTGTCATGGTATGACACTGTCTCCCCCTCCAAATGGATTAAATACTCTGCCCCCTTGTATGGATTAGATACTGTGCCCCCTTATATGGAATACATTTTGTGCCCCTATATAGTCTGGGGGGCACACTATCTAATCCATATAGGGGGAGCATAGTATCTAATTCGAATGCATATGGGGGGCATAGTATCAAATTCATATGAAAAGTGTGCAAAATCTAATCCATATGAGGGGATAATATAGTAAAGAATCCAAACAGGAGGGGCACAGTATTTTATCCATACATAGGTGCAAATGCCCCCCCCCCTCCCCTGCTGGGACCTCCATCAATCACCGTTTGGTTCATGTTGTTGGAGAGTCTCAGGCATTATGTGAGTTGTAGTTCTGTATCAGCTGGAGAGCCACAGATTGGGGTACAGTTTCACCCATCATAACTACTGAACTTACAAGTGACTCCAGATCTGATGGGATAGGGATAGTCAGGAGAATACACAATGATATCAGTGACCTGAGTGACGTCTTCTCTGTTGACTTTTTTCGTTTTAATTATTCATCTGGTCCAGAGGCTGTGACTTCCTCCACCTACATCTTCTCTGCAGAGTCTGATGCCTGAACATCGTTGGTTCCTCACTTTGTCAGCAGATCCTTATGCTCTGTATAATGACAATAATAATGATAACTCTGCCCCCTGAATATAATACTGCCACACCCTGTACCCTCTGAATATAATACTGCCACACACTATACCCCCTGAATATAATACTGCCACACACTATACCCTCGGAGTATAACCCGGCCACACACTGGCACTGTACCCTGTGGATACAAACTGCCATATACTGTGCCTGTAATAATAATACTGTCACAAACTGTTTCTTCTTAGTTCAGATGAATCCAACCCCTTCACTGTCCTCCTCCTCTGGATCCCTCTGTCCTCCTCCAGGCTCCTCTGTCACCCCAGACCCCTAAGTATTTCTCCCTGCTCTTCGGCCCCCTTCCCTAGACCTCTAAGTCCTCTCCACGCTCCCCTGCCCCCCAGGGGGTCAATAACAAAAGTTCATCTCAATACTTTATTATATACACTTGACAAAGGTAATGACAAAGGTCAAATTTTCTGTAAGTCTTCACAAGGTTTTCACACACTGTTGCTGGTATTTTGGCCAATTCCTCCATGCAGATCTCTCCTAGAGCAGTGATGTTTTGGGGCTGTTGCTGGGCAACACAGACTTTCAACTCCCTCCAAAGGTTTTCTATGGGGTTGAGATCTGGAGACGGGCTAGGCCACTCCAGGACCTTGAAATGCTTCTTACGAAGCCACTCCTTCGCTGCCCAGGCGGTGTGTCTGAAAGACCCAGCCACTTTTCATCTTCAATAGCCTTGATGATGGAAGGAGGTTTTCACTCAAAATCTCATGATACATGGCCCCGTTCTTTCCTTTATACGGATCAGTTGTCCTGGTCCCTTGGCTTAACCCCTTAAGGACGCAGCCCTTTTTCGCAATTCTGACCACCGTCACTTTACGAATTAATAACGCGAAAACGCTTTTACCGAATATTCTGATTCTGAGATAGTTTTTTCATGACATATTCTACTTTATTTTGGTGTAAAATTTTCTGTGTTACTTGCATCCTTTTTTGGTGAAAAATCCCCAAATTTCATGAACATTTTTAAAATTTAGCATTTCAAACTTTGAAGCTCCCTACTTGTAAGGATAATGGATATTCACAATAAATTTTATTTTTCTTCACAAATACAATGGCCCAGATTTATCAAACTGTGTGAGAGAAAAAGTGGAGTTATTTTTCCACAGCAACCAATCACAGCTCAGCTAACAAGCTTTGGTAAAGTGAAAGCTGAGCTGTGATTGGTTGCTGTGGGAAAATCACTCCAGTTTTTCTTGGCATCATAAAATGGACATATTTTTGCTTTTTGAAAAAATTAGAGGGCTTCAAAGTAGAGCAGCAATTTTCAAAAAAAAATTCATGAAAATTGCTAAATCTGAAGGGGAAGATGTTACAGAACTACTACTCCCAGCATTCCTGGGCAGTCCAGGCATGCTGAGAGTTGTAGTTTGGCAACATCTGGAGGGCTACCGTTTGTAACAGTGGTCTCCAAACTGTGACCCTCCAGATGTTGCAAAACTACAACTCCCAGCATGCCCAGACAGCCTTTGGCTGTATGGGCATGCTGGGAGTTGCAGTTTGGCCTTCCTAGTGGTTGCCACAGTAAGGATCATTTTACTTTCAATTTAACCCCCCCCACCATCGATTCCCTACCTGATCCAGTATCCAGCAGTCTCCAGCGAAGATCCTGGGACCCCAGGCATCTTCTCCTGCAGGTACGGCCTCCATCTTCTTCCCACGATCCCCTCGACATCCATGGGCGGGCAGAACGGGGGTTGCCATGGCAACCCCCTGTCCTGCGATGCCATTGGTCAGAACTCCGTTCTGACTAATGGCAGGGGATAGGAGGAGATCGCACCTCTGCGACCTCACTCCTATCCCTTATGCTGATTGGGGCTGTCACTGACAACTCCGTTCAGCCCTATTTTCCAGGTGATCGGGTCACCAGAGACCCGATCAGTCCGGAATTGGAGAAAATCGCATGTCTGAATTGACATGCGATTTTCTCCGATCGCCGACATGGGGGGGGGGGTCTCAGGACCCCCCTGGGCGATGTGCCGGGGGGGGCCTGTTGAATGATTTCAGCAGGCATCCCGATCCGGTCCCCAACCGGCTAGCGGCGGGGACCGGAATTCCCACGGGCGTATCCATACACCCTGCGTCCTTAAGGACTCGGGATGCAGGGCGTATGAATACGCCCTGCAAGCTGAAGAGGTTAAAAACAGCCCCAAAACATGTTTCCACCCCCATGCTTCACAGTAGGTATGGTGTTCTTTGAATGCAACTTTCTCCTCCAAACACGACGAGTTGAGTTTTTAGCAAAAAGTTCTACTTTGGTTTCATCTGACCATATTACATTCTCCCAATCCTCTTCTGGATCTTCCAAATGCTCTCTAGCAAACTTCAGACCGGCCCGGACATGTACTGGCTTAAGCAGGGGGACACGTCTGGCACTGCATGATTTGAGTCCCTGGCGGTGTAATGTGTTACTGATGGTAGCCTTTGTTACTGTGGTCCCAGCTCTCTGCAGGTCATTCACTATGTCCCCCGTGTGGTTCTGGGATTTTTGCTCACCATTCTTGTGATCATTTTGACACCACGGGGTGAGATCTTGTGTGGAGCGCCAGATCGAGGGACATTATCAGTGGTCGTGTATGTCTTCCACTTTCTAATAATTTCTCCCACAGTTGATTTCTTCACACCAAGCTGCTTGCCTATTGCAGATTCAGATTTCCCAGCCTGTTGCAGGTCTATAATTTTGTTTCTGGTGTTCTTTGACAGCTCTTTGGTCTTGGCCATAGTGGAGTTTGGAGTGTGACTGTTTTGAGGTTGTGGACAGGTGTCTTTTATACTGATAAAAAGTTAAAACAGTAATTTTAACATGCCATTAATACATGAAACGAGTGAGAGCCAGAAATCTTGCCTGTTTGTAGGTGACCAAAGACTTATGTTACCGTGGAATTTACCAATTAATTTATTAGAAAACCTACAATGTGATTTCCTGATGAAAATTACAGGCCTCTCATCTTTTAAAGTGGAAGAACTTGCACAATTGGTGGCTGACTAAATACTTTTTTTCCTCATTGTATATGTGTGTATGTTTGATAGATGTGTGTGTGATAGATATGTGTATGTATGATGGATGTATGTGTATGATAGATGTGTGATCTATCCTGCATGCACACATCTATCATACATAGATCTATAATACACACATCAGACATACACACCTCTATTAAACATCCATCATATGCACATCTATCTTACATACACACATCTATCATACACACACACATCCATCATACATAAATATGCGCACATTCCCCTCCTCACCCCCCTTTTCTCTGTCTCCTCACGCCCCTCCCCATCCTCGTTCGCCTCACCCCCCCCCCCATTCCTCATCCTCCCCCCCCATCCTTGGTCAACTCACCCCGTCCATTCTCAGTCAACTTACACCCCCCCCAACCCCCACCCTGCCATCCTTGGTCTCCTTACTTCCATATCCCTCATTCTTAGTCTCCTCACAGCCCCCCACATCCTCATACATCCTCCTCCCCACCATCCTCTGTCACCTCAACGCCCCTTTCCCCCATCCTCGGTCACCTCAACCCCCCTTTCCCCCAATCCCCGGACACCTCACCCCCCCCCCCAACTCAGTCAACTCACCCCCCAACCCCTCATCTTTGGTCGCCTCACAGTACTCCCATCCTCATACCTCCCCCACCCCACTATCCTCGGTCTCCTTACTCTCATACCCCTCATTCTTGGTCTCCTCACAGCCCCCTTCCCCCCTGTCCTCAAACATCCCCCACCCCACCATCCTCGGTCTCCTCTTAGAAAATCCAACACTGCAACTTCCTCACTTTCTCCTACCCAACACCCCGCCCCCACCCACTGTCTTCTCACTGCCCCCATTCTTGGTCTCTAAGGAACCCAGCCACTGCACTCAACCTGTGCCCCCCTTTTCCCCCCATCATCTGTTACCCATAGCCCTTTTTCCCATCCTCGGGTCACCACCACTTTCCCCCCATCCTTGGTGACCGCACACCCTTTCCCCCATTCTCGGTCACCTCACCCCCTCCATTCTCAGTCAACTTAACCCCCATCCTCTGTCTCCTTACCCCCATTTCCACCCCCTGATTCTTGGTCTCCTCACAGTACCCCCGTCCTCATACCTCCCCCAAATCACCATCCTTGGTCTCCTTATTCCCATATCCCTCATTCTTGGTCTCCTCACAGTCCCCCTTATCCTCATACATCCCCCTCCCCAGCATCCTCTGTCCCCTCACAGCCCCCCCATCCTCATCCATCCACCTATCCACTCGGCCACCTCACCCCCCCCCTTTCCCCCATCCTCAGTCACCTCACCCCACCCCCCTTCCCCCTTCCTCATCACCTCACACACACCCCACTCTGTCAACTCACCCCCCCAATCCCTCATCCTTGGTCTCCTCACAGTACTTCCATCCTCATACCTCCCCCACCCCACCATCCTCAGTCTGTTTACTCCCCCAACCCTCATTCTTGGTCTCCTCACTGCAGAACCTCTGGTCCTCCCCCAAATCCTACACTGCAACTTTCTCACTGCCTCCTACCCAACCCCCTGCCTCCACCCATGGTCTCATCACTGCCCTCATCCTTGGTCTCTTAGGACCCTAGCCATTCTACTCACCCTCCAGTGACCCCCCCCCCTTTTTCCCCCATCTCTGGGTCATGCCCACTTTCCCCCATCCTCGGTCACCTTACACCCCCCCTTTCCCCCCATTCTTTGTCACCTCTTATTGGAAGGGCGCCTTTTCCCAACAGCAATTTTAAGATCTCTCCACAGGTCTTCAATGGGATTTAGATCTGGACCCATTGCTGGCCACTTCAGAACTCTACAGAGCTTTGTTGCCATCCATTTCTGGGTGCTTTTAGACGTATGTTTGGGGTCATTGTCCTGCTGGAAGATGCAAGATCTCGGACGCAAACCCAGCTTTCTGACACTGGGCTGTACAGTGCTACCCAAAATCCGTTGTAATCCTAAGATTTCATGATGCCTTGCACACTTTCAAGGCACCCAGTACCAGAGACAGCAAAACAACCCCAAAATATCATTGAACCTCCACCATATTTCACTGTAGGTACTCTGTTATTTTCTTTGTAGAAAGAAAACATTCAGCTTTCGGTAAACAGTAGAAAGATGTGCTTTACCAGAAAGCTCTAGCTTTGTCTCATCTGTCCACAAGACGTTTTCCATGATGGATTTTGGCTTACTTGAAAGCTCTAGCTTTGTCTCATCTGTCCACAAGACGTTTTCCATGATGGATTTTGGCTTACTTAAGTCCTTTTTGGCAAAATGTAGTCTTGCTTTTTATGTCTCTGTGTCAGCAGTGGAGTCCTCCTGGGTCTCCGGCCATAGCATTTCCTTTCATTTAAATGTCGACGGATAGTTTGCCTCTGATGCTCCCTGAGCCTGCAGGACAGCTTGAATATCTTTGGAACTTGTTAGGAGCTGCTTATCCACCATCCAGACTATCCTGCATTGATGCCTTTTATCAATTTTTCAATTCCGTCCATGCCCAGGGAGACTTGCTACATTGACATGGGTTGCAAACTTCTTGATAATGTTGCGCACTGTGGACAAAGGCAAATCTCTGGAGATGGACTTATAACCTTGAGATTGTGTGTCTGTGTGTGCCACACTAAGCATGGACAAAGTAAAGACTAAGTAAACGTCTCTCCTTTTTATCTGCTTTCAGGTGTGATTTTTATATTGCCGACACCTGTTACGTGCCCCAGGTGAGTTTAACCTCTTAAGGACCCAGGACGTACGGGGACGTCCCCGCACCCTGGGCCTTAAGGACCCAGGACCGCACCCTGGGCCTTAAGGACTTAAGGACCCAGTACGTCCTGGCGTTTTCCGGTCTCTGCCGCTCGCCGGGCAGAGATCGGAACCGGATGCCTGCTGAAATCCTTCAGCAGGCATCCAGGGCAAACGCCGAGGGGGGCCATGTAGGCCCCCCATGTCGGCGATCGCTGCAAATTGCAAGGGAAATCGCCCTTGCGATCTGCGGCGATACCGTGCTGATCGGGTCTCTGGGACCCGACCGCCCGGTAATTTCGCATGATCCCGGCTGTCACAGACAGCCAGGACCATGCTAATGTATAGGAGCGAGGTGGCAAACCTGCCACCTCCTCCTATACCCTGCGATCTGTCGGTTAGTTAACCGACCAATCGCAGGAGGGGGGGCGGTTACTTCCTCCCGTCCTGCCCGGCCCCTGAAAGTCCGGAGAGGATGGGAGGAAGACCGGAGGACGCGGCGGGGGACGGGGGAGTGCTGGGGACCGGCCCCGGTACTTACCTCGTCCCCGAAGACCCGGATCCCGGCGAGGAAGATGGCGGCGGCGGCGACAGGTGAGTACATCTTCAGCCGCGGTCGGGCCCTTTACAGTAATGCACGTCGCCGTAAAGCGACATGCATTGCTGTAATAGGACCCTGTAAACTACAACTCCCAGCATGCCCAGACAGCCCTTGGCGTCTGGGAATGCTGGGAGTTGCAGTTTTGCAACATCTGGAGGTCCACGGTTTTTGGACCACTGTGCCCTTCCAGATGTTGCAAAACTACACATCCTCAGCACGCCCTTACTGTCCAGGCATGCTGGGAGTTGTAGTGCTGTAACATCTGGCCCTTCAGATGTTGCAGAACTACAACTCCCAGCATGCCTGGACAGTTTTGGCATACTGGGGGTTGTAGTTTTGCAACATCTGGAAGGGCACAGATTGGGAACCACTGTATTAGTGGTCTGCAAACTGTAATCCTCCAGATGTTGCAAAACTACAACTTCAAGCATGCTGGGAGTTGTAGTTCGGCAACATCTGGTTCTAAAGATGTTGCCGAACTACTACTCCCAGCATGCCTGAGAATGTTTGGGAGTTGTGGTTTTGCAACAGCTGGAGGCACACTGGTTGGGAAACATTGTTTCCTAACTCAGTGTTTCCCAACCCGTGTGCCTCCAGCTGTTGCAAAACCACAACTCCCAAACATTCTCAGGCATGCTGGGAGTAGTAGTTTTGCAACAGCTGGAAGTCCCCCCCCCCTGTGAATGTACAGGGTACATTCACATTGGCAGGGGGCTTACAGTGAGTATCGGGCTGCAAGTTTGCAATGCAGCAAATTTTGCGCGGCAGCTCAAACTCGCTGTAACCCCCCCGCCCATGTGACTGTACCCTAAAAACACTACACTACACTAACACAAAATAAAATAAAAAGTAAAAAAACACTACATATACACATACCCCTACACAGCCCCCCTCCCTCCCCAATAAAAATGAAAAACGTCTGGTACGCCACTCTTTCCAAAATGGAGCCTCCAGCTGTTGCAAAACAACAACTCCCAGTATTGCCGGACAGCCGTTGACTGTCCAGGCATGCTGGGAGTTTTGCAACAGCTGGAGGCACCCTGTTTGGGAATCACTGGCGTAGAATACCCCTATGTCCACCCCTATGCAAATCCCTAATTCAGGCCTCAAATGTGCATGGCGCTCTCACTTTGGAGCCCTGTCGTATTTCAAGGCAACAGTTTAGGGTCACATATGGGGTATCGCCGTACTCGGGAGAAATTGACTAAAAAATCTTGGGGGTCTTTTTCTCCTTTCACCCCTTATGAAAAGGTGAAGTTGGGGTCTACACCAGCATGTTAGTGTAAAAAAATAAACTTTTTACACTAACATGCTGGTGTTGCCCTATACTTTTCATTTTGACAAGAGGTAAAGGGGAAAAAAGCCCCCCAAAATTTGTAACGCAATTTCTCCTGAGTACGGAGATACCCCATATGTGGGCGTAAAGTGCTCTGGGGGCGCACAACAAGGCCCAGAAGGGAGAGTGCGCCATGTACATTTGAGGTGATTTGCACATGGGTGGCTGATTGTTACAGCGGTTTTGACAAACGCAAAAAAAACAAAACCCCACATGTGACCCCATTTCGGAAACTACACCCCTCACGGAATGTAATGAGGGGTGCAGTGAGAATTTACACCCCACTGGTGTCTGACAGATCTTTGGAAGAGTGGGCTGTGCAAATTAAAAATGTTGTACAGCCCACTGTTCCAAAGATATGACATACACCAGTGGGGGGTAAATGCTCTTTTTACGCCTTCTTACGTTCCTCAAGGGGTCTAGTTTCCAAAATGGTATGCCATGTGGGAGTTATTTTGCTGTCCTGGCACCATATGGGCTTCCTAAATGCGACATGCCCCCCTAGCAAAATTTGCTCTCAAAAAGCCAAATATGACTCCTTCTCTTCTGAGCATTGTAGTTCGCCCGTAGTGCACTTCAGGTCAACTTATGGGGTACCTCCATACTCAGAAGAGATGTGGTTACAAATTTTGGGGGGTATTTTCTACTATTAACCCTTGCAAAAATGTGAAATTTGGGGGGAAACACACCTTTTAGTGATTTTTTTAATTTTTTTTTTACGTATGCAAAAGTCGTGAAACGCCTGTGGGGTATTAAGGCTCACTTTATTTCTTGTTACGTTCCACAAGGGGTCTAGTTTCCAAAATGGTATGCCATGTGTTTTTTTTTGCTGTCCTGGCACCATAGGGGCTTCCCAAATGCGACATGCCCCCGAGCAAAATTTGCTCTCAAAAAGCCAAATATGACTCCTTCTCTTCTGAGCATTGTAGTTCACCCATAGTACACCTCAGGTCAACTTATGGGGTACCTTCATACTCAGAAGAGATGGGGTTACAATGTTTGGGGGGTATTTTCTGCTATTAACCCTTGCAAAAATGTGAAATTTGGGGGGAAACACACATTTTAGTGAAATTTTATTTTTATTTTTTTACATATGCAAAAGTCGTGAAACTCCTGTGGGGTATTAAGGCTCACTTTATTCCTTGTTACGTACCTCAAGGGGTCTAGTTTCCAAAATGGTATGCCATGTGGGGGATTTTTGCTGTTCTGGCACCATAGGGGCTTCCTAAATGCAACATGCCCCCCAAAAACCATTTAAAAAAAACGTACTCTCCAAAATCCCCTTGTCGCTCCTTCGCTTCTGAGCCCTCTACTGCGCCCGCCGAACACTTTACATAGACATATGAGGTATGTGCTTACTCAAGAGAAGTTGGGCTACAAATATAAGTATACATTTTCTCCTTTTCCCCTTGTAAAAATTCAAAAATTGGGTCTACAAGAACATGCGAGTGTAAAAAATTGAGATTGTGAATTTTCTCCTTCACTTTGCTGTTATTCCTGTGAAACACCTAAAGGGTTAAAACGCGGACTGAATGTCATTTTGAATACTTTGGGGAGTGCAGTTTTTATAATGGGGTCATTTGTGGGGTATTTCTAATATGAAGACCCTTCAAATCCACTTCAAACCTGAACTGGTCCATAAAAAATTGTGAGTTTGGAAATTTTGTGAAAAATTGCTGCTGAACTTTGAAGCCCTCTGTTGTCTTCCAAAAGAAAAAACTCATCAATTTTATGATGCAAACATAAAGTGGACATATTGTATATGTGAATAAAAAAAAAATTTTTGGAATATCCATTTCCCTTACAAGCAGAGAGCTTCAAAGTTAGAAAAATGCAAAATTTTCAAATTTTTCATAAAATTTTGGGATTTTTCACCAAGAAAGGATGCAAGATACCACAAAATTTTACCACTATGTTAAAGTATAATATGTCACGAAAAAACAATCTCGGAATCAGAATGATAACTAAAAGCATTCCAGAGTTATTAATGTTTAAAGTGACAGTGGTCAGATGTGCAAAAAATGGCCGGGTCCTGAGGTGTAAAATGGCTGGGTCCTTAAGGGGTTAAATGAGCATCACATGCTTGAACCAATCTTATTTATCCACAATTTTGAAAGGGTGCCAAAAATTTTGTCCAGACCATTTTTGGAGTTTGGTGTGACATTATGTCCAACTTGCTTTTTTTCCTCCCTTTTTTGGTTTAGTTCCAATACACACAGGAAATAAACATGTGTTTAGCAAAACTTGTGTTACTGCAATCCTTTTCTGTGAGAAATACTTCATTTTTTAGAAAAATTTCAGGGGTGCCAACATTTGTGGCCATGACTGTAGTTTTCCTATTGTACTACTTAAAAGCTAACTTTTTGATTGCTTTCTAAAAAGAAAAAAAAACTTTATTTTTGGCTTCTAAAGGGTTATTGACTGGCAGCGGCGGGATCACCGCTGCCTATCATTAGTAGTGAGTGTCTGGCTACTGATTCCAGGATTTTATTTTATCCGACTATGCTACATGGCTGTAAAGTTAGTGTAGTTCATAATATCGTGGCTGAACCTGTGTGTGACTGTGTTCTTGCAATTCTTATGTGATTTTTTGCCCAATATTTATTTTTAACAGCATACAAAATTACTCAGGTCTCCGGTTTTCCCAGGATGCAGTGCGTCGATACATGACATAATTAGTCGGGTTTGCAAGGGTGGGTGGAAGAGAAATCGTTTTGCAACCGCTGGAGGAACCTTGGTTAGAAAACACTGGTCTTTTGAATGGATGCAGCTCATTTCTGTTTCAATGGTTGGATGGCTGATGTGCGGAGGGGAGGAAAGTGACTTCATACTTACAAACAATGAACTATGGTATGTGTAGTTTGAGACCAAACTCTAACAGGAAATATCCAGTTCACAAAAAGATAGCCTTAGTGTTTTGGTAATCTCACAACATAGCCATTTAGCCCCAAGACAAGCACGGATCCTTTCTAAGCATGTCTATTACTGTCTGGCTGGTATGTACTAAAATCACCTTCTTGTGTATAACCCCTTTAAGGTCCATTTTGGTCTTAAAGAAGCACTCCGCTGGAACAGAGATTTGTAAATTATTTCTATTTAAAAATCTTAATCCTTCTAGTACTTATCAGCTGCTGCATGCTCCACAGAAGTTCTTTTCTTTTTGAATTTCCTTTCTGTCTTACCACAGTGCTCCCTGCTGACACCTCTTTCCATGTCAGTTCCTGTCCGGAGCAGGAGAGGTTTGCTATGGGGATTTGTTCCCACTCTGGACAATTACTAAAATGGACAGAGGAGCAAGCAGAGAGCACTGTGGTCAGACAGAAAGGAAATTCAAAAAAGAAAAGTACTTCTTGTAAGTAATTTACGAATCTGTTTCTTTCTGGCACGAGTTAATAAAAAAAATAGTAATAATTTTAACCCCTTTCGCCTGTGGGAATTTTGCGGGGACCAGACCAGGATGACTGCTGAGAACCCCCCCCCCCATGTCGGCGAGCCAGCTGTTGCATAACTACAACTCTCAGCATGCCCTTTGACTGTCAATGCATGCTGAGTTTTGCAGTGTTGCAACAACTGTGGAGACACATTGGTTGTGAAACTCAGTGTTCTAACTCAGTGTTTCGTACATGCAGGGAGTTCTAGTTTTGCAACAGCTGGAGGCACACTGGTTGCAAAACACTGAGTTAAGTAACAAACTCTGTCTTGTGCAACCAATATGCCTCCATCTGTTGCATAACTACAACTCCCAACATGTATGGCCTGTCAGTGCATGCTGGGAGTTGTAGTTTTGCAACAGCTGGAGGTCCCCCCCCCCCCCCACATGTGATTGTACAGGGTACAGTCACATGGGCGGGTTTACAGCAAGCTTTCTGCTGCAAGTTTGAGATGCGGCAAATACGCAGCTCAAATTCCCAGCGAGAAACTCGCTGTAAACCCGACCGTATGAATGTACCCTAAAAACACTAAACTACACAAAATAAACAGTTAAATACAACATATACATATACCCCTACACAGTCCACCCCAATAAAAAAAAAGGTATAGTACAGCACTGTTTCCAAAACGGAGCCTCCAGCTGTTGAAAAACAACTCCTAGTATTGCCGAACAGCCTGACTGTCAAGGCATGCTGGGAGTTTAGCAACAGCTGGAGACACCCTGTTTGGGAAACACTGCCGTAGGGAATTTTGGTGGCAGATGCAAATCCCCAAAATTGGCCTCAAATGCACATGGCACTCTCTTGCTTTGGAGCCCCATCGTATTTCAAGGAAATAGTTTAGGGCCACATATGGGGTATTTCTGTACTCGGGAGAAATTGCGTTACAAATTTTGGGGTCTTTTTCTCCTTTTACCCCTTATGAAAAGGTTAAATTGGGGTCTACACCAGCATGTTTTAAAAATGTTTCAAATTGTTTACACTAGCATGCTGGTGTTGCCCCATACTTTAAATTTTCACAAGCGGTAAAAGAGGAAAAAAAAAGACCCTCAAAATTTGTAACTCAATTTCTCCTGATTATGGAAATACCCCATTTGTTGGTGTAAAGGGATCTGTGGGTGCACAACAAGGCTCAGGAGTGAGAGCGCACTATGTAAATTTAACCCCTTAAGGACCAAGGACGTACCGGTACGTCCTTGGTCCTGCTCTTCTGATATAACTGTTACACAGTAACCCCGCGTCATATCATGGCGGGCCCGGCGTCATAGTGAAGCCGGGACCCGCCTCTAATAGCGCGCAGCGCCGCGCGCTATTAACCCTTTAGCCGCGCGCTCAAAGCTGAGCCGCGCGGCTAAAAGTGAAAGTGAAAGTTCCCGGCTAGCTCAGTCGGGCTGTTCGGGATAGCCGCGGCTAATCGCGGCATCCCGAACAGCTGACAGGACAGCGGGAGGGCCCCTTCCTGCCTCCTCGCTGTCCGATCGCCGAATGACTTCTCAGTGCCTGAGATCCAGGCATGAGCAGTCATCCGGCAGAATCGTTGATCACTGGTTTCTTATGAGAAACCAGTGATCAACATAGAAGATCAGTGTGTGCAGTGTTATAGGTCCCTATGGGACCTATAACACTGCAAAAAAAAAGTGAAAAAAAAAAGTGAATAAAGATCATTTAACTCCTCCCCTATTAAAAGTTTGAATCACCCCCCTTTTCCAATAAAAAAAAAAAACACAGTGTAAATAAAAATAAACATATGTGGTATCACCGCGTGCGGAAATGTCCGAATTATAAAAATATATCATTAATTAAACCGCTCGGTCAATGGCGTGCGCGCAAAAAAATTCCAAAGTCCAAAATAGTGCATTTTTGGTCACTTTTTATATGATTTAAAAATGAATAAAAAGTGATCAATAAGTCCTATCAATGCAAAAATGGTACCGTTAAAAACTTCAGATCACGGCGCAAAAAATGAGCGCTCATACCGCCCCATACACGGAAAAATAAAAAAGTTATAGGGGTCAGAAGATGACAATTTTAAACGTATTAATTTTCCTGCATGTAGTTATGATTTTTTCCAGAAGTCCGACAAAATCAAACCTATATAAGTAGGGTATCATTTTAATCGTATGGACCTACAGAATACATATCAGGTGTAATTTTTACCGAAAAATGTACTACGTAGAAACGGAAGCCCCCAAAATTTACAAAACAGCGTTTTTTTTTCAATTTTGTCGCACAATGATTTTTTTTCCGCTTCACCATAGATTTTTAGGCAAAATGACTGACGTCATTACAAAGTAGAATTGGTGGCGCAAAAAATAAGCCATCATATGGATTTTTAGGTGTAAATTTGAAAGAGTTATGATTTTTTAAAGGCAAGGAGCAAAAAACGAAAATGCAAAAACGGAAAAACCTCCGGTCCTTAAGGGGTTAAAGAGGCACTGTCATTGTTAAAAACTTTTCATATATTGCAGTACTCATTATAATATGACATTTCACAATATACACCTGTAAAAAAAAAAAAATTTTTCACCTGAAATTCAAGCTCAATATAGCCACCACTAGGGGTCGCCTGTCTTTTAGCCAGACAGACTAGTCTAGATTTTACAGCATACTGGATACCGGCTGTAAAGCATACCGGTATCCAGTATAGGAGATTTCTATTGAGTGTATGCAAAACTACAGATAAAGGATGTGTGGACATGCTGGGAGCTGTAGTTTTAAAACAGCTGGAGGAGACACTGCTCTAACACAGTTACCATATTTACAAACATTTCAGCTTCAGTTGTTACTTAAGTACAACTCCAGGCATGCTGAAATAGTCAAAGCTTTCTCGGACTCCTGAATGACAAAGAAGTTGATCAGACATTCAGGAGTCTGAAAGATGAATGACACACATAGTGACAGCTATGCTGATTAGCATCCAGCTTTACTAGAGAAGATAAAACAGATAGAACATGTATTCATAAAAATGCTGTACTTTTATCTAAAAAATCCTTGCACTAATTTTATGAAGATCTATTCTTATATTTATACATTTTATCCTGTTATGAATTCACCATAATGTCTTCTGATTACTGCAGACAAGCTCCAAGCATCTTCCTCTGACACATGACACAGCATAAAACCAGAGAGGAAAGGGTTACAGAGTAGAGAGTACTGATTGGCTGACTGCCCAAGCTTGCTCTTGCTCCTGTGAGGGAGACAGACTGACACGCCCCCTCCAGCCTACACAATGAAAAAGTAACTCACCTGAAGATAAATGCTTAGATCTCTGGATATATAGGTCCGAGACACATAAAAATTATATGCACATGATCAGGATTGGGTCCTGAGTAACATATCACTTTTTCCCATTTTTTTTGCACTATGACAGGTACGCTTTAAGGTCTAAATTGGTGATTTTACAGGGGTTCTTACATAAACGCAAAACAATACCCACATGTGACCCCATTTAGGAAACTACACCGCTCACGGAATGTAACAAGGGGTATAGTGAGCCTTAACACCGCACAGGTGTTTGACGAATTTTCATAAAAGTTGGATGTGAAAATGAAAAAATAAATAAATTCACTAAAATGCTGGTGTTACCCCAAATTTTTCATTTTCACAAGGGAGAATAGGAAAATGGCCCCCCAAAATTTGTAACCCCATTTCTTCTGAGTAAGAACATACCCCATGGGGGAGATTTATCAAAACCTGTCCAGATGAATAGTTGCTGAGTTGCCCATAGCAACCAATCAGATCACTTCTTTCATTTTTAACAAGGCCTCTGCAAAATGAAAGAGGTGATCTGATTGGTTGCTATGGGCAACTCAGCAACTTTTCCTCTGGACAGGTTTTGATAAATCTCCCCCCATATGTGGATGTAAAGTGCTCTGTGGGCACACTACACTACTCAGAAGAGAAGGCGTGCCATTGGGGTTTTGGAGAGAGAATGTGTCCGAAATTGAAGAACATGTGTGTTTACAAAGCCCCTATAGTGCCACAACAGTGCCCCCACATGTTACCCCATTTTGGAAACTACACCCCTCACAGAATTTAATAAGGTGTACAGTGAGCCTTTACACCCCACATGTGTCTGACAGATTTTTGGAACAGTGGTCCGTGAAAATGAAAAAAATTATTTTTCATTTGCACAGCCCACTGTTCCAAAGATCTGTCAAACGCCAGTGGGGTGTTTATGCTCACTGTACCCCCTTATTAAATTCTGTAAGGGGTGTAGTTTCCAAAATGGGGTCACATGTGGGTGGGTCCACTGTTTTGGCACCGCGGGGGGCTTTGTAAACGCACATGGCCCCCGACTTCTATTCCAATCAAATTCTCTCTCCAAAAGTTCAATGGCGCTCCTTCTAGTCTGAGCATTGTAAGTCGCCCGCAGAGCACTTTACATCTACATATGGGGTATTTCTATTACCCCATGTGAAAATGAAAAATATGGGGTAATACCTGCACTAATTTTTCATTATCAGATCCAACTTTAACGAAAAGTCTGTGAGGTGTTAAGGCTCACTGTACCCTTTGTTACGTTCCTTGAGGGGTGTAGTTTCCAAAATAGTATGCCATGTGTTTTTTTTGTTTGTTTTTTGTTGCTGTTCTGGCACCATAGGGGCTTCCTAAATGTGACATGCCCCCCAAAAACCATTTCAGCAAAATTTGCTTTCCAAAAGCCAAATGTGACTCCTTCTCTTCTGAGCATTGTAGTGCGCCAGCAGAGCACTTGACGTCCACACATGGGGTATTTCCATACTCAGAAGAGATGGGGTTACAAATTTTGGGGGGAATTTTCTCCTTTTACCACTTGTAAAAAAAAAAAATTTGGGGGAAAACTAGCATGTTAGTGAAAAAAATAATAATTTACACATCCAACTTTAACGAAAAGTCTTCAAACACCTGTGGGGTGTTAAAGCTTGCTGTACCCCTTTTTACATTCCTTGAGGGATGTAGTTTCCAAAATAGTATGTCATGTGTCGGGGTTTTTGCTGTTCTGGCACCATAGGGGCTTCTTAAATGTGACATGCCCCCCAAAAATCATTTCAGAAAAACTCACTTTCCAAAATCATACCGTCGCTCCTTCCCTTCTGAGCCCTCTAGTGCACCCACATATGAGGTATTTCCTTACTCGAGAGAAATTGTGTTACAAATTTTAGGAAGATTTCTCTCCTTTTACCCCTTGTAAAAATTCAAAAACTGGGTCTACAAGAACATGCCAGTGTAAACAATTAGGATTTTGAATTTTCTCCTTCAATTTGATGCTATTCCTGTGAAACACCAAAAGGGTTAACAAACTCTTTGAATGTCATTTTGAATACTTTGAGGGGTGCAGTTTTTATAATGGGGTCATTTATGGGGTATTTCTAATAAGAAGACCCCTCAAATCCACTTCAAAACTGAACTGGTCCCTGAAAGATTTTGAAAATGTTGTGAAACATTGGAAAATTGCTGCTGAACTTTGAAGCCCTCTGAAGTCTTCCAAATGTAAAAACATATCAACTTTATGATGCAAACATAAAGTAGACATTTTGTATATGTGAATCAATATATGATTTATTTTGAATATCCATTTTCCTTATAGGCAGAGAGCTTCAAAGTAAAAAAAAAAAAAAAATATTCTATTTTTTCAGAAAATGATGCAAGTATCGATGGAATTTTACCACTAACATAAAGTAGAATATTTCAAGAAAAAACAGTCTCTGAATCAGAATGAAATGTAAAAGCATCCCAGAGTTATTAAAGCTTAAAAAACAGCCAGGTCCTTAAGGTGAAAATGGGCTGGGTCCTTAAGGGGTTCATTTTTGTTTATTTTTTTTTCCCTCCTCTCCTTTTAAATAACTCTTAGTTTTCCACCTACAGACCCATATGAGGGCTTATTTTTTGCGACCAACTGTACTTTGTAATGACACCCTTCATTTTAACATAAAATGTACAGCAAAACAAAAAAAATTCTTGTTTGTGGACAGAAATCTATATGAAAAGTGCAGTTATGGGTGGGGGGGGGGGGGGTAGGATTAATTTAATTATCTTCATTCTGTAGGTAAATGTCATTAAAATACCCAATTTATATAGTTTTTCTATTGTTCTACTACTTAAAAAATTTAGCAAAGTTTATTTAACAAAATTGGTATGCATAAAATTGTTCTTTTCTGACCCCTATAACTTTTTAGGGAAGTAGTGGGACGAAAATGCATACAGACAAAATGCATACAGACAGACAGAAGTCACGCCCCCTGAGGAAGTGGCAGAATAGCGAAACGATCGTTGGGGTGAGGTGTAGGTATGGTTTGGCGCCCCTAATATTGCATTTGCTTCTCCATTGTATACTTAGCCTGCTATGTTGGTACCCTTCGGTATGCATTTTCTTCCCACTACTTCCATGTACTAGGGTTCTACCATTTGCCTACATCTATGTATGTTACCGGTGCTTATACACTGTTTTTTCTATGTAATTGTTTATATCATGTTTAATCAAGGACTCAGGATCTGATGAGGGTCCTAAAGACTCTGCTGCTGACAGTGACTCTCCTGAATATTGGGGTGCCAGTCCACCCGCGAAAAAAACCTTGTTCAAGACGCCTAAAAAGTGCGCTAAGCGTATCCCTTCACACTAGGGACACTCTTCCTCTGATGATACCCCTACTGAAGATAAACGTCCAAATAGGCGCATGTTTACTCCAGATCATTCCCAAATATGTGATAGACCATCACAAGTTACCAATCTGCCCTCACCCGAAGCGGCGGCTAACACCTTAAAACAATTTCCGGAATTACAAGCACTGCTCGCCTTATTGCCAACTAAAGCGGATATGCAAGCACTTGCCACCGACCTCAAGGTTGCCTGGAAACATGACCTCAAACCCGTGAAAGCAGAGGTCTCTCAACTCCGCAACCGTGTAACTGAATTAAAAACATTCCGCACCTCCATGGACACTCAGATCCAATCTCTTAGAGGAATAACTGCTGTTTTGACCATACAACAATCTGCGGAAATAGAACACCTGGACGACCTAGATAACAGGAACAGAAGAAATAACATCAGAGTCAAGGGTCTCCCAGAAACAATTACTCCACAAGAAATAACTAGCACTCTTCAGAGACTGTTCAATGAAGTACTGCAGCGCCCTCTTGATTCTCCCCTCGAACTCGACAGGGCCCATAGGGTGCTCAAAGCCAAAGATCCGGACCCTAAAAAACCGAGGAACGTCATATACAGAGTACATCACTTCCTCATAAAAGATGAAATCATGAGAAGGGCAAGGGACCTGAAGTCTCTGCGTTATAATGGTGCACCAATCCAGTTGTTCCCTGATCTATCCTTGCGTACACTTAAACTGAGGGCAACGCTCAAACCTCTTGCAACTTCTACAGAATGCCCACATTAACTACAGATGGGGATTCCCCTTCTCCCTGACAGCGAAGTACAGGAATACCTCTGCTACCCTTAAAAGACCAGATGACCTCCCAGCTTTCTTGGATACATTCAAGCTCCCAACACCCTCTCTACCGGAATGAGAACGCATGTTTCTGCCGGTCTCAACTCCTATGAACTCTGGTAGCCGTTTCAAGTCCCCAGGGAGAAGAGCTACAACAGACCCATTTTCTCGATTTGACCTTCAGAAACGCAAGGCCTGACTTGAACCAAGTAGACTCTGTTATTTACCTTCCGTAATTTACAATCCTGATTGAGGGTGACCTTATGGACGTATATCTCTTTGTTCTCCTCCCCCCCCCCCCCCCCCCCCCGTGAATACTGGCTCACGCGCCCTATATACTTACACTACTGTTTGTACATCCTTCTTACTAGGTCTCATTCAGATCAACACAATTGCACATTATGTTACAAAATGGTTTTCTGTTAAAGTACTTAGATCTCCGACACCTACTTATTGCCCCTGCCATGCTTTACCTGCGCAATTGTTTCTATGTTCCTATGTTATGACTGTTATAGACACAGTCTCATTATAATGCAAATGCCCTACATTCTTTACTAGTTATAGATGGACCCACGCTCCACGAGCACTGCATACTTCACATATTTTCCACATTATCATTATATTTGACGCCTACCTGATGAGTAGCTTTGTTACCTCATGGTTAGCGCCTCTTCCACTTTGTCCCCCATTAGCGTAATGACCAGACTGGTCCTGTTACTGATTTTTGCCCTTATGGCCTTTCTCCCTAGTCCCCTTGTGCCCATTCTCTTATGGTCGCTAATTCTTCTTTCTCTTCTCTATCCTCCTCTTGCTTGTCTCAGTCTCAATCTCTTCCTTCCTTTTTCTTACAGGTATGATTGCATCTCACTCTCGGACCAACGGACATCGATGGGACCGACGACACCCGTGGTAAGTTGTTTATATACACTACATATTACCATGGCGGCTGACATTAAGATTGCCTCCCTAAACGTAAAGGGATTTAATACCCCTGAAAAACGGGCACAGGTCCTCTACTCATTTCATAGACAAAGGGTACAAATTCTCTCCCTTCAAGAGACCCACTTTAAAGAAGGTGACATCCCTAAACTCTCCACCAAATATTACGACAATTGGCTGGACAGTGTCAATGCGGAAAGCAGGACGAAAGGTGTTTCTTTGGCTTTTCGTAAGTCCCTCCCGGTTGATATTACTTCTTCTCTCATTGACCCGAACGCACGCTTTGTTTTCACTAATTGCGTGATTGCAGGACAACCCCTCACGATAGCAGCCATATATGCACCAAACCAAGGGCAAATCCCCTTTCTTCTCAAAACTCTAGACGTGCTCTCTGATTACGCTATGGGCCCCATACTCCTAAGCGGTGATTTTAACAACCCCCCTCTTCCCACAAATAGACACATCTTCGGGTCACTCTGGTTTATCCCACGCTAAGCTTAGAGCATTGAGACAGAGACTGCGCACCTTACAACTTAGCGACACGTGGAGATAATTCAGGCCACAAGATAGGGACTATACGTTCTACTCCTTCCCTAGACAGGTTTATAGTACAATCGACTATATCTTCTGTCCGCACCATTTATTACCATTCATCACTTACACACACATTGGCACAAGGATGCATTCAGATCACGCCCCAGTTTTTTTGCTCCCTGTCACTCTCCTCATTGTCTAAGCCACACTCGATGTGGAAGTTGAACGACACTCTCCTGGCTGATCCTCTCTGTCTTCAGGAACTCAAAGAATCTGTCACTCACTTTAACAGTGACCACGCTTCTGACACCTCAGCTCCCCTCACGAAATGGGAGGCCTTGAAATGTGTCCTAAGAGGTGTTCTGATTAAACATGGCTCGAGACTGAAGAGGGAGATGATGGCTAGACAGACCGCTCTCCACTTTGAACTTGAAAGACTTGAGACGACTCATAAACGGTCACAGCTAGATAGCGTTTTTAGGGAAATTGTCAGAGTAAGGAGTGAGCTACTAGCGTTGCTTGCCTCCCAGCATCGATATTACACCCAACTGACTGGCCGACGATTTTATGAATGGGGGAATAAACCGGGCAGACTTCTCGCGAGAGCACTTAAGGAAAAGAGGTCTTCTTTGTTTATTTCATCCATTAAACCTAATTCAGGAACCCCTTGTTCGTTAACACCCGAAATTTTGGAAGCCTTTCGTCAATACTATTCTGATTTATATAATCTCCCCGAGCCCACCAGCCTAGCTTCCAATGACCCTCCAACTCCTTCCTTAGCACATTACATATCATCAACGGTCTTGCCCCTGCTGCCACCCACAACGACTCAGGAATGGGAGAGACTGTTCACGGCTGAGGAGCTGGAGGAAGCAATTGCTTCCATGCCCTCAGGGAAAAACCCGGGCCCGATGGGTACTCGGGGGCCTTCTATAAAACACTTCGACCTGAGCTGTCTCCTCCCCTTCTTGAAGCGTTCAACAATATTTCCTCTTCTGAACCCCCGTCACCATCTTTCTTGAGGGCGTTTATAACAGTACTTCCTAAAGAAGGAAAAGACCCCATGTTATGTCCCAGCTACCGCCCTATCTCCCTCATAAATACAGATGCGAAACTATTCGCCAAACTAATTGCTAACAGACTGGCAGCCCACATGAGGTCCCTAGTGCACCCAGATCAGGTGTACTGGGGAGAGAGGTAAGGGACAATACGCTTCATACTTTTTCCGCAGTACATTATGCCCAGAAGTATAAAACTACATTGCTACTTCTCTCCCTAGACGCGGAGAAAGCATTTGATAGGGTGAACTGGGACTTTCTTTCAGCCACATTATCTCAAATTGGCGTAGGTCCAACAATGCTGTCCCGCATCATGGCCCTATACTCTCGACCGCAAGCACAAATTAGGATAAATGGGAAACTGTCTGCCCCGTTCAGCATTTGTAATGGCACAAGGCAGGGATGCCAACTGTCACCTCTACTATATGTGCTATGTAAGGAGCATCTTCTGATGGCAATCAGATCAAACCCTGACATCAGGGGATTGCTAGTGCCTCCGTGCCATTACAAATGTTCAGCATTTGCGGATGACCTTTTACTGTACATCTCCTCACCCCTTATTTCTCTACCCTCACTCATGTCTACGATACAACAATTTGCTTCTTACAGTAATTATAAACTTAACATGTCCAAGTGTGAAGCCCTCAATATTATGATTCCAGAACACATAATCACTGCTCTCCGCTCATCATACCCTTTCAGATGGCAAACCCAGTCACTCAAATATCTAGGAGTCCAGGTACCTGCCAACCTGAGTAACACATACAAACTGAACTTTCCTCCTCTTTTCAACTTGCTCAAACTTGATTTATCCAGATGGGAGCGCAGAGACTTTTCCTGGATAGGCAGAGTCAATATTCTGAAAATGAACGTATTACCTCGCCTTCTCTACCTCTTTTCAAGCATACCTCTGCATATGCCTCGTGCCTTCTTTAGGGATCTCTCTGCGCTCCAGTGTGGATTCGTCTGGGCCAACAAACACCCTAGAATAGCGAGACATGCGTTGATTAGACGGAAGTGTGATGGCGGTCTGGCCTTGCCTGATTATACATCCTATTACCTAGCTGCAGTTATGACTCGTGTCCTGGATAGCTTCCACCACCGCAAGGATAAACAGTGTGTAGGATTGGAGGGACACATGATAGGATCTGACCTAGCGGCATTTTTGTGGCGTCCCAAACTGGCTACCCCGTGGATGCCTGGAATATCCATTATTCAGGCTCGTAGATCATACACGGCATGTGCGTCTCTTCTGCCTCGTGACCCCTTGGTCCCCCTATTTGACAACCCTACCTTTAAGCCACCTGCCTCCACTCACTCTTTCCTCTCCTACACTAGAGACAGCGGCATCACCATTAGATTGCTGACAAACACGACGACACTAAAACCCATATCCGATATTATATCTGGCACAAGCCCCTCCCCTACTCAATTATTTCAATACCAACAACTGTACCATTACTATCACGCGATGAAGCACCACTTTAACTTCCATCGCCCTTTGACTGACTTTGAATGTCTCTGTTCCACTAACCAACCTGTTACCTGTCAGTGTTCTTTATTCCATGTTTCTCTCCACAGCCACAAATTTCCCGTTACCCTTTAGAGCAGGTTGGGAGAGGGAGCTTGGCCGCACAATCCCAAATGATGATTGGCATAAGGCCCTAATTGCCTGCCATAAAGCTTCAATCTCTTGCAGAGCACAGGAGACAAATTACAAGGTCTTGACACGCTGGTACCGAGTTCCTTCTCTCCTAGCCTCCATCTATCCAGGCACAACTGACAGATGTTGGAGATGTTCGTCGGACAGGAGGACGATGGTACACATTTGGTTGCAATGTCCATCCCTGGCTGATTACTGGCCTGGAGTCATAGACACCATATTTCACATCACCTCCATCAGACTCCCGCTCACCCCAGAAGCTGTACTCCATTCAATATTACCCCCAAATGTACCAAAATCCTCATCCCGCTTAATCTCCTTTCTGCTTCTGACAGCTAGGACGATAATTCCCAGGCTTTGGAAGTCCACATCTCCCCCTACCCTTTCGTCCTGGTTCCAAGAATTGACGCAAATACACAGGTTGGAGGAACTAAGTGTAGACTCACCTGCTCGCTTGACCAAATACTCTCAGGTCTGGCTCCCATGGAGTTCATTTGTTAACTCTAGGGAGTTTGCAACTATACACCCAGCATCATGTTCCGCACCTTGACTACTTCGGCCTCCTCTAGCACTTGATATTCCCATGTACCCCATGGTTAGGACATTACCTCTCATAGTCTTCTAGATGGCCTCGGGTGTCGCGGTGGTTTGGACTCTCATCGATGGACTTGGTAAGTCCTCAGACATAGTAGATAGGTAAGGAGCACCCTTACCTATCTCCCTAACCTTCTCTCTCTTCGCTTCTTCTCCCCTATTCTACTATCTCTCCCACTCTGTCTTCCACTCATTTCTCTTTTCATCACCTCGTTCCATTCCTTTTACCACCTACCTTGACGGGTCTAGGAAATAGCTTGACCTAGAGTTCTTCTCCCCATACATATAGTAATTGATAGGTTTTGTTACCATATATCTTTGCTTTCACAGATATGTTCCTCTCCCTATGTTGGATAATTGCAATTGGCCATTGATAGGGTGCGTATAAGTATCCGGTTAATACATAGGACGAAGTCAAGAGATGTGATAGTTTTCATGTACTTTTTGTGTTCTAGTTTATTGTAATCTAGATCCTGCTTCACTTTGATTAGTCATGCCATATGCCTATCAATATGCATGCTATTCTGACACACAGTTAGGGTCATATTTTCATGAGTTATTTATATGACAGTTGCACTTCTGTCGGAAATGTCGGTGATGACCTGTTTGACATCTACTGTTGACTACTGTTTGAAACTTAATGAAAATTTTACTTTGAAAAAAAAAAATAATAATTACATTCTTCATTTTCACGGACCACTGTTTCAAAAATCTGTCAGTCACCTGTGGGGTGTAAATTCTCACTATACCCCTTGTTACATTCCATGAGGGGTGTAGTTTCCAAAATGTGGTCACATGTGGGTAATTATTTATTTATTTTGTGTTTGTCAGAACCGCTGTAACCAGCAGCCACCCCTGTGCAAATCACCAGTTTAGGCTTCAAATGTACATGGCACTCTCTCCCTCCTGAGCCTTGTTGTGCGTCCGCAGAGCATTTTAGGCCCACATATGGGGTATTTCCCTACTTGGGAGAAATTGTGTTACAAATTTTGGGGGTCTTAATTTCCTTTTACCTCTTATGAAAATTGAAAGAATGGGGCAATACCGGCATGTTAGAGTAAAAAAATAATTTTGTTTACACTAGCATGAAAAGGTAAAGTTGGGGTCTACACCAGCACAAGGGGTAAAAGGAGAAAAAGACCCCCAAAATTTGTTGCGCATATGTGGCCCTAAACTGTTGCCTTGAGAATACCACAGGGCTCTGAAGTGAGAGAGCACCATGCGCATTTGAGGCCTAAATTAGGGATTTTCATAGGGGTGTACCCGGATGTAAGCTTTACACTTGCCTCCTCCACCAAAAATACTTGTCGTCAGTTTTCCCCAAGGAAGAAGTTGTCTTATCTCGCTGTATTTTACCTGGCATTTCATTTTTCTTTGTGAATACAGTGGAGAAGAAGGGGTTTATTTGCTTTTCCCTGATCCCTGTCTATAATTTCTTCCTTCACTTTTTAAAGGGACAAAACTTTCATTTTTAACCCCTTCCTGCAAGTGGATGTATAGTTAAATCATCTGCCCGCTCCAGCTATATGAAGTGCACTTCTTACCCAGTGGTTTCTGGCTGCAATTCGCAAGTGGGACCCATGGCTTATGCCCGACATTGCTGATTGAACTGATATCCAGCATTAACCCTTTTGACACCACGATCAAAGTTGATCGCAACTTTTAGTTGCAGTAAATCCCGTTCCCAACTAGCTAAGTGAGCTGATCAGGGTCACTGCAGTGAAATCGTGTGGTCCTGATCAGCTGAGAGGATGGCGGGAGGTCTCTTACCTTCCTTGTCAAATCAGTTCTCCAATTATTCAGCCAGCCATGGCATGTTGTAGTAATGGAATGCCATTAACAATGATCAATACTGTTCTGTGGAGCAGCATTGATCAGGGTATGCAGTCTTAAGATTGCATGAAATAGTCCCTTATGGGGACTAATCTAGTACCGTATATACTCGAGTATAAGCCGTCCCGAGTATAAGCCGAGACCCCTAATTTCAACCCAAAATCCCAGGAAAAGTTATTGACTCGAGTATAAGCCTAGGGTGGGAAATACATCATCCCCCCCTGTCATCATCCAGACCCCCGTCATTAACATCCTCATCATCATCACCGCCTGTCATCATCCAGACCCTCATCATCATCACCTGTCATCATCCCCTTGTCATCATCCCACACATCCCCCCTTCATCATCCCCTTGTCATCATCCCCACCCCCCTTCATCATCCCCTTGTCATCATCCCCACCCCCCTTCATCATCCCCTTGTAATCATCCCACACCCCCCCATCATCCCCTCATCATCCCCTTGTCATCATCCCCACCCCCCTTCATCATCCCACACCCCCCCTTCATCATCCTCTTGTCATCATCCCACATCCCCCCTTCATCATCCTCTTGTCATCATCCCACATCCCCCCTTCATCATCCTCTTGTCATCATCCCACACCCCCCCTTCATCATCCTCTTGTCATCATCCGCCCTCAGTGGTCTTCAACCTGCGGACCTCCAGAGGTTTCAAAACTACAACTCCCAGAAAGCCCGGGCAGCCATCGGCTGTCCGGGCTTGCTGGGAGTTGTAGTTTTGAAACCTCCGGAGGTCCGCAGGTTGAAGACCACTGCGGCCTTCGACATCATCCAGCCCCCTCTCACCCCCCTTTAGTTCTGTACAGTACTCACCTCCGCTCGGCGCTGGTCTGGTGCTGCAGGGCTGTCCGGTGAGGAGGTCGTCCGGTGGGATAGTGGTTCCGGGCTGCTATCTTCACCGGGGGTGCCTCTTCTCCGCGCTTCCGGCCCGTAATAGAGGCGTTGCCTTGACAATGACGCTGAAGTACGTTGGCAATGAACGTACCTCTGCGTCGTTGTCAAGGCAACGTGACTATTCTGGGGCCGGGCCCGAAGCGCTTAGAAGAGGCCTCCCCAGTGAAGATAGCAGCCCGGAACCACTATCCCACCGGACCACCTCCTCTCCGGACAGTCCTGCAGCACCGGACCAGCGCCGAGCGGAGGTGAGTACTGTACAGAACTAAAGGGGGGTGAGAGGGGGCTGGATGATGTCGAAGGCCGCAGTGGTCTTCAACCTGCGGACCTCCGGAGGTTTCAAAACTACAACTCCCAGCAAGCCCGGACAGCCTGGGAGTTGTAGTTTTGAAACCTCCGGAGGTCCGCAGGTTGAAGACCACTGCGGGTGGAGAGTTCACTCGAGTATAAGCCGAAGGGGGTGTTTTCAGCACGAAAAATCGTGCTGAAAAACTCGGCTTATACTCGAGTATATACGGTATATTCCCCGATAAATAACCCCTTTGAACCCCATCCCTAATAAAAGTTTGAATCACCCCCCTTTTCCCATTTTTAAAATTCATTAATGGTATAGGCATAAAAAAAATGGAAAAGTACAGAAATGCATACTTTTGTTGAATTTATATGTTAGACATTTTTTTTTAATAAAAGGTACTGTCAAAATAAAAATGGTTCCGATAAAACTACAGATCATGGCACAAAAAATTTGCCCTTATACATGTGGAAAAATAAGTGTTATAGGAGTCAGAAGAGGATAATTTTAAGCATACGAATTTTCGTACAAAAAGTTAAAATTTGCTAAAAAAGAAAAAAAAAAAAAAGCTAAACCTATATAAGTTGGTAATTGTTGTTGTAATCGTATAGACCTACATAATAAAGATAAGGGGGAAGATTTAGCAAAACTTGTCCAGAGGAAAACTTGCAAAATTGCCCATAGCAACCAATCAGATCGCTTCTTTCATTTTCAACTTTTCCTCTGCACAGGGTTTGATAAATCTCCCCCAATGGCCCTAATTTACTATTGTAAACCCGACTTGTTTTGTGGTTGTGCGCCAGAAGTGTGTCTGCGCCAGAATTTTCACCAAAAAAATTAAAAAAACCCATGCAACTGTTCATTTTACTGAAAAGGGGGTGTGGCTGCTGGAAAAGGGGCATGTCCCCATCATTTAAAAAAAAAAAAAAGAAATCATAACATATTTACTAAGGTTTCCACAGAAAATGTGGGGAATTAAAACCCACAAAGAAAACTACACTTCACTCTTAGTAAATCAGGGTAAAATGTTAATGCGTACAAACTGAAACCCACAAATTTTTCAGTTTTGCCCACAAATTTTTTTTTTGTTCTTAATGACATTTTACTACCCAATTTATAATGAAACGAATTACAATTGGTGATGCAAAAATACAAGCCCTCATATAGGTCTGAAAATGGAAAAATAAGAGTTATGTCTATTAGAAGCCAAGGAGGAAACAACAATACCCCAAAAATGAAAATTGTCTTGGTTCTGAAAGGGTTAAGAGGTTTTAGCAAGTTTTGCATAGCACGGATTAGTGTTATTTGCAATTTCTATCTGCAACCATTAAAAATGGATCGCTGGAACGTCCTTAGAGCAGGTATCTGATGCCCGTGATTGTGCTGTGGATAGTCCGGTAAGTCTCTGCATGCCTCCCTAAAACTTCAGATGCCATGATCACTATTGATCACGACATCTAAGGATTAATTGTGGGAATTTTCGTGATCACCGATGTCTGTCACTTTTGGTGGGTCCCCTGCTGCTATCAGCAGCTCCTGCACCTGCTTTATAGTTTGAATGGGACATAGGACATAGCTGTATGTTCAAGTGCACCAAGTACCAGGCAGACAGGGCATGCGGGTATGCCCTGCATCCTATGCGGGTAAAGGGAATATGTAATGCTGAATATTGCTATGGGCCACTGTTCCACTTCTCTTTTTCTTTAGTTTTAATGTATCCATAAGGTAGTAGTAGTAATAACTTGTTTTTACCTATCAAATATATGTTAGAGCACCTATTTGTCTCTCTGTTTCCTTAAAGGGGTATTCCAGGCCAAAACTTTTTTTTTATATATCAACTGGCTCTGGAAAGTTAAACAGATTTGTAAATTACTTCTGTTAAAAAATCTTAATCATTCCAATATTTATTAGCTTCTGAAGTTGAGTTGCTGTTTTCTGTCTAACTGCTTTCTGATGACTCACGTCCCGGGAGCTGTCCAGCTCCTATGGGGGTATTCTCCCATCATGCACAGCTCCCGGGACATGACATCATCATTGAGCAGTTAGACAGAAAACTTCAGAAGCTAATAACTATTGGAAGGATTAAGATTTTTTAATAGAAGTAATTTACAAATCTGTTTAACTTTCCGGAGCCAGTTGATATATAAAAAAAAGTTTTTGCCTGGAATACCCCTTTAAGTACTTGTAGCCCAATAAGAGATCATGTTTTCGTGAAACATGCACTCACCTGGAAATGTTATACTCCGAGCATAAGCTGCCGCATATATAAATGTCAGGTTCCTTACCGAGGAATGACTGATGTTGCATGTATCCAGATGTCTTACGGAAAGGCATTCAGGTGCAGGAGAACCAGCATAGACCAAAAGACACCTGGAGAAAGAGGACACTTGCAGGGGAGGGGCAAGCCAATAAAGAATGAGGCAACAGAGATCACTCACCAATAATCAATTCTCATATATATATATATATATAAATGAGAATTGATTATTAGTGAGTGATCTCTGTTGCCTCAGTCTTATATAGTGACAATGAGGCAGGATTGAGAGCACAAAAGGGTGTTTTTCTCAGTCCTGTCTCCTAGGTAAGCTGGCAAAGAACCTTACCTGGCTAATTAAGAGCAGCAGGAAGAACGGATTTGTAAAGAGGTACTCCGCTGCTCCCTGCAGCACCCAGCATTCAGAACTTTTTTTCTCTAAACGCTGGGTGCGGGCAGCAGTGATCGTGACGTCGCACCATGCCCCCTCCATTCATGTCTATGTGAGGGGGCGTGGTGGCCAGAGTATATCTCACTAAATATATTATATTGGAAAATTTCCAAGAGATCTCCAGATATCTCAAAGATTGAGGTTTATGAATATATTGATATATGGGTGATCCTTACATAGAGAAGCTCAGCAAGAAGTCACACTGAGCTAAGGCATCCAACAACTTTTGTCATAGCAAGTAAGCAGGTTACATCGTAACTGATAACTTGGGTGATGCTGCCAGCTCATTGGTCTTCATTTGTTTAGACCGTCCCCTTTACAGCAATACCTTCAAGGTAGCTAGCTAGTTTCGGTTTAACAAGATGTGTACAGGATACAGGCGCCATCTTGTGATTAAAGCAGGGACAAATATAATTCTATTTTTATAACCTACCCTCCTGCTTAAAGGGGGCTTCTGAGCGCGCTTCAGAGATCGGGAGCCATTAAATATACGTCCATGGTCGTCAAAGGGTTAAACTCTTTTTATTTTTAATCCGGATCTATTCTTGGGAGTAATCAACCTAGTTAACCCCTTAAGGACCCGGGGGTTTTCCGTTTTTGCATTTTCGTTTTTTCCTCCTTATCTTTAAAAAATCATAACTCTTTCAATTTTGCACCTAAAAATCCATATGATGGCTTATTTTTTGCACTACCAATTCTACTTTGTAATGACGTCAGTTATTTTACCCATAAATCTACGGCGAAACGGAAAATAAATCATTGTGAGACAAAATTGAAAAAAAACGCCATTTTGAAACTTTTGGGGGTTTCCGTTTCTACACAGTACATTTTTCGGTAAAAATGACACCTTCTCTTTTTTTTTTTTTATTCAGAGTTTTTTTTATTGTAATATAATGTACAACACAAAAATGGGTACTAAAACAAAATATAACATAAGGGAAGAAAAGGGAATAGCAGTCAATAAGGTAAAAACAAAGTGGTCAAAAGGTACACCAATATACAGATTCATAGTGCTACACAGTATGGAATGAAGGAAATGAGCAATCTTGCATCATAAGTAAATGTGGAGCAAACATGTGAGGTGGGAATTCAGATAGATCGTAAGGAAAGGGGAAATTACTCCAAGGGTATACCACACCATGAGGTCCATCACGGGCCAGAAACCCCAGAGTGTAGCCAATAGTCCCAACATATAAGGAAGTGCAGTTCTCTTCCCGTGTGGTTAGCTATCAGTCTCTCCATAGAGCAAGAGTAGTCAACCTTTGCCTTCAAAGCGGAGACATCTGGAGTGTCTCAGGATTTCCAGAGAGCCGCTATTAAGGTACGAGAACGTGAAAGACAATGGTGCAAGAATCCATAGGTAAGTCTTTCAGGTTGAGTGCAAGGAGAGCCATGCCTTGATCTTTCATGAGAGGGCGTGGTAAAACTTTGGAGGGAAGGTCAAAAACTGAGTCCCAAAAAGGTACAATTACATCACATGTCCACCAAATATGAAAGAACGAACCTACGTGAACACCACATCTCCAACAAGTTGGGTCAACATTACCATAAATATGGGATAAACGTTCAGGGGTATAATACCACCTATATAACATCTTACGGGCTGACTCTAAATAGGTGCTACACTTAGAAAGTTTTAACGGTAAAGAGTATATGTCTTTCCATTTTTCACCATCAATGGAAATATGTAAATCCCGTTCCCAAGCAGATTGGAAAGAGAACACCTCAGGGGCTAGGGAGGATTGCAATGCTTTGTATGAGATTGATATCCCACCTCTGGTACCAGAATGATGAAGAAAGTATGCATTATAAGGCCCGGGGGCCGAGTTAGAGGGCCAATTATGGTATGGGAAATAAAGTGACGTAGCTGCAGGAATTTGAAAAAGTCTTGAGCTGGGATGTTAAATTTAGATCTAATGGACTCAAATGTGCTTAGTGAACCCTGTTCAGAAATGTCTCCCAGGCAGACGATGCCACAGTTCAACCAGTTAGTAAAGGAAATGTGGGGAAGTAGAAGGGATAAGACAGAAAGCGGTGTGGAGTGAAAAGAAACAAGAGAAAGTATATTAGAAGACAGAACAAAAAGCCACATATCTAGGGTAGCTGCTATCGTGGGGCTAGGAGTTAAGACTGTGGTTCTGGTGATTGCCACTGACCAGAGGAGATGATTTAGGGAAGGTACCTACGCTATCTCCCTCTCCATGGATACCCAACGGGCATCCGAATCCCCCCTCCACCACTGCCGAAGGTAGACCAGATGTGCTGCTCCATAGTAATTGATTAAATCGAGCCAGCCCAAACCTCCCATATGTGTAGGTAGAAACAACAGCCTGGCTGAGACTCTCGCCCTGGACTCCTGACATATAAACCTCATTAACTGGGACTGGAGCCTTCTAATAGAAGATAGGGGAAACTTGACAGGTAAGGTGCGAAAAAGATAGAGAATACAAGGCAGCAAAAACATCTTGACCACAGCAATGTGGCTGCACCAGGAAAGAGGGAAACGAGAATATGTTTTAATGTCGTGAGTTAGTTGAGCAGAAAGAGAAGATAGATTAGAAGAGACCAAAGTTGAAGAAGAGGGAGTAAGGAATATACCTAAGTGATACCCGTGGAGGCCCATCTAAAGGAGAACCCTTGTGAGAGGGAAAGAATAGATGATTGATTTAGCCGTAAAGGAAGAAAAGTTGACTTGGAGATATTAAGTTTGTACAAGCTAGCGGCACTGAAGGTGTTAATCAAGTCCAGAACATAGGGTAGGGAAAGAAGAGGATGAGTCAATGCGATCAGGACGTCGTCAGCGAAGAGACTTATCTTGTGAACATCATTCCCCACCTTGACACCCGTTATCGCGGTGCCGCGCGCTATTAACCCTTTAGACGCGGCGTTCAAAGTTGAATGCCGCATCTAAAGTTAAAGTAAACTAATGCCGGTAAGCTCAGGGAGCTGTTTGGGATCGCCGCGGCAAAATCGCGGCATCCCAAACAGCTTACATGACAGCCGGAGGATCCCTACCTGCCTCCATGCTGTCCTATCGCCGAATGACTGCTCAGTGCCTAAGATCCAGGCATGAGCAGTCAAGCGGCAGAATCATTGATCACTGGTTTCCTATGAGAAACCAGTGATCAATGTAAAAGATCGGTGTGTGCAGTGTTATAGGTCCCTATGGGAGCTATAACATTGCAAAAAAAAAAAGTGAATAAAGATCATTTAACCCCTTCCCTAATAAGAGTTTGAATCACCCCCCTTTTCCCATTTAAAAAAAACCCTGTGTAAATAAAAATAAACATAAGTGGTATTGTCGCGTGCGGAAATGTCCGAATTATAAAAATATATAATTAATTAAACCGTACGGTCAATGGCGTACGTGCAAAAAAATTCAAAAGTCCAAAAAAGCTTATTTTTGGTCACTTTTTATATCATGAAAAAAATGAATAAAAAGCGATCAAAAAGTCCGATCAATACAAAAATGGTACCGCTAAAAACTTCAGATAACGACGCAAAACATTAGCCCTCATACCGCCCCATACGCAGAAAAAAAAAAAGTTATAGGGGTCAGAAGATGACCATTTTAAACGTATAAATTTTCCTGCATGTAGTTATGATTTTTTCCAGAAGTGCGATAAAAACAAACATATATCAGTAGGGTATCATTTTAACTGTATGGACCTACAGAATAAAGAGAAAGTGTCATTTTTACCGAAAAATCGACTGCGTAGAAACGGAAGCCCCCAAAATTTACAAAATTGTGTTTTTTCTGAAATTTTTTATCGCACAATGAATTTTTTTCCCGTTTCTCTGTAGATTTTTGGGTAAAATGACTGATGTCATTACAAAGTAGAATTGGTGGCGCAAAAAATAAGCCATCATATGGATTTTTAGGTGCATAATTGAAAGAGTTATGGTTTTTTAAAGTTAAGGAGGAAAAAACGAAAGTGCAAAAATGGAAAAACCTGTGGTCATGAAGGGATTAACGATATATTTTTATGATTCGGACATTTCCGCATGCGGCAATACCACATATGTTATTTAAAATTTTTATTTACACTGTTTTGTTTTTTTTTATGGGAAAAGGGGGGTGTCAGGCCCAAGGCCTGATTATGGAAACTGTCACGATGCCGGCTGGCAGGTAGTGGATCCTCTGTGCCAGAGAGGGATTGGCGTGGACCGTGCTAGTGGATCGGTTCTAAGTCACTACTGGTTTTCACCAGAGCCCGCCGCAAAGCGGGATGGTCTTGCTGCGGCGGTAGTGACCAGGTCGTATCCACTAGCAACGGCTCAACCTCTCTGGCTGCTGAAGATAGGCGCGGTACAAGGGAGTAGACAGAAGCAAGGTCGGACGTAGCAGAAGGTCGGGGCAGGCAGCAAGGATCGTAGTCAGGGGCAACGGCAGGAGGTCTGGAACACAGGCTAGGAACACACAAGGAAACGCTTTCACTGGCACGATGGCAACAAGATCCGGCAAGGAAGGGCAGGGGAAGTGATGTGATATAGGGAAGTGCACAGGTGATAACACTAATTGGAACCACTGCGCCAATCAGTGGCGCAGTGGCCCTTTAAATCGCAAAGACCCGGCGCGCGCGCGCCCTAGGGAGCGGGGCCGCGCGCGCCGGGACAGGACTGACGGGGAGCGAGTCAGGTACGGGAGCCGGGGTGCGCATCGCGAACGGGCGCTACCCGCATCGCGAATCGCATCCCGGCTGGAGGCGGTATCGCAGCGCCCCGGGTCAGTGGATCTGACCGGAGCGCTGCAGTGAGGAGAGTGTAGCGAGCGCTCCGGGGAGGAGCGGGGACCCGGAGCGCTCGGCGTAACAGTACCCCCCCCCTTGGGTCTCCCCCTCTTCTTAGAGCCTGAGAACCTGAGGAGCAGACTTTTGTCTAGGATATTGTCCTCAGGTTCCCAGGATCTCTCTTCAGGACCACAACCCTCCCAATCCACTAAAAAAAAAGTTTTCCCTCTGACCTTTTTGGATGCCAAAATCTCTTTGACGGAGAAGATGTCCGAGGAGCCGGAAACAGGAGTGGGAGGAACAGATTTGGGAGAGAAACGGTTAATGATAAGTGGTTTAAGAAGAGAAACGTGAAAGGCATTAGGAATACGAAGAGAAGGAGGAAGAAGAAGTTTGTAAGAGACAGGATTAATCTGGCACAAAATTTTGAAAGGACCAAGATAGCGTGGTCCCAACTTATAGCTAGGGACACGGAAGCGGACATATTTAGCGGAGAGCCATACCTTGTCTCCAGGGGAAAAAATGGGAGGAGCTCTTCTTTTCTTATCCGCGAACTTCTTCATGCGTGATGAAGCCTGTAAGAGAGAATTTTGGGTCTCTCTCCATATGATGGAAAGATCACGAGAAATTTCATCCACAGCGGGCAGACCAGAGGGCAAGGGGGTAGGGAGGGGGGGAAGAGGGTGACGGCCGTACACCACGAAAAATGGGGATTTGGAGGAAGATTCAGAGACTCTGAAATTATACGAGAATTCGGCCCAAGGTAGAAGATCTGCCCAGTCATCCTGGCGGGAGGAAACAAAATGTCGTAAATAATCACCCAAGACCTGGTTAATTCTTTCTACTTGTCCATTGGATTGAGGATGATATGCAGAAGAAAAATTTAATTTAATCTTGAGTTGTTTACAGAGAGCCCTCCAGAATTTAGACACGAATTGGACGCCTCTATCCGAGACGATCTGCGTAGGCAACCCGTGAAGACGAAAAATGTGTACAAAAAATTGTTTAGCCAACTGAGGCGCTGAAGGAAGACCAGGAAGAGGGATGAAATGTGCCATTTTGGAGAATCGATCAACGACCACCCAAATAACAGTGTTGCCACGGGAAGGGGGTAAGTCAGTAATAAAATCCATACCAATCAGAGACCAAGGCTGTTCGGGGACAGGCAGAGGATGAAGAAAACCAGCGGGCTTCTGGCGAGGAGTCTTATCCCGGGCACAGATAGTGCAGGCTCGCACAAAGTCCACCACATCCGTCTCTAGAGTCGGCCACCAATAGAAGCGAGAGATGAGTTGCACAGATTTCTTGATGCCCGCATGACCTGCGAGATGGGAGGAGTGACCCCATTTGAGGATTCCGAGGCGTTGGCGTGGAGAAACAAAGGTCTTTCCTGGAGGAGTTTGCCTGATGGAGGCTGGAGAAGTGGAAATCAGGCAGTCAGGAGGAATGATGTGTTGCGGAGAGAGTTCAACTTCAGAAGCATCTGAGGAACGAGAGAGAGCATCGGCCCTAATGTTCTTATCGGCAGGCCGAAAGTGAATTTCAAAATTAAATCGGGCAAAGAACAGAGACCACCTGGCCTGGCGAGGATTCAGCCGTTGGGCAGACTGGAGGTAGGAGAGGTTCTTGTGATCGGTGTAAATAATAACTGGAAATCTTGAACCCTCCAACAGATGCCTCCATTCCTCAAGTGCTAATTTAATGGCTAGAAGCTCTCGATCCCCGATGGAGTAGTTCCTCTCCGCCGGAGAGAAGGTCCTAGAAAAAAAACCACAAGTAACAGCATGCCCGGAAGAATTTTTTTGTAGAAGGACAGCTCCAGCTCCCACTGAGGAGGCATCAACCTCCAATAGGAAGGGTTTAGATGGGTCAGGTCTGGAGAGCACGGGAGCCGAAGAAAAGGCAGACTTGAGCCGTTTAAAGGCGTCTTCCGCTTGAGGAGGCCAAGATTTGGGATCGGCATTTTTTTTGGTTAAAGCCACGATAGGAGCCACAACGGTAGAAAAATGTGGAATAAATTGCCTGTAATAATTGGCGAACCCCAAAAAACGTTGGATAGCACGGAGTCCGGAGGGGCGTGGCCAATCTAAGACGGCAGAGAGTTTGTCTGGATCCATTTGTAGTCCCTGGCCAGAGACCAAGTATCCTAGGAAGGGAAGAGATCGACATTCAAACAGACATTTCTCTATTTTGGCATAGAGTTGATTGTCACGAAGTCTCTGAAGAACCATACGGACATGCTGGCGGTGTTCTTCTAGATTGGCAGAAAAAATCAAGATATCGTCCAGATATACAACAACACAGGAGTATAAGAGATCACGAAAAATTTCATTAACAAAGTCTTGGAAGACGGCAGGGGCGTTGCACAGGCCAAAGGGCATGACCAGATACTCAAAGTGTCCATCTCTGGTGTTAAATGCCGTTTTCCATTCATCCCCCTCTCTGATGCGGATGAGATTATAAGCACCTCTTAAGTCCAGTTTGGTAAAGATGTGGGCACCTTGGAGGCGATCAAAGAGTTCAGAGATGAGGGGTAGGGGGTAGCGGTTCTTAACCGTGATTTTATTAAGACCGCGGTAGTCAATGCAAGGACGTAGAGAGCCATCTTTTTTGGACACAAAGAAAAATCCGGCTCCGGCAGGAGAGGAGGATTTACGGATAAAGCCCTTTTTTAAATTTTCCTGGACGTATTCAGACATGGCAAGAGTCTCTGGAGCGGAGAGAGGATAAATTCTGCCCCGGGGTGGAGTAGTGCCCGGGAGGAGGTCGATAGGACAATCATAAGGCCTGTGAGGAGGTAGAGTCTCAGCTTGTTTTTTGCAAAAAACATCCGCAAAGTCCATATAGGCCTTAGGGAGACCGGTTACAGGAGGAACCACAGAGTCACGGCAAGGTTTACTGGGAACCGGTTTTAGGCAGTCCTTGGAACAAGAGGGCCCCCAACTCTTGATCTCCCCAGTGGACCAATCCAGGGTTGGGGAATGAAGTTGAAGCCAGGGAAGTCCAAGGAGAATTTCAGAAGTGCAATTGGGGAGGACCAAAAGTTCAATCCTCTCGTGATGAGATCCGATGCACATTAGAAGGGGCTCCGTGCGGAAACGTATGGTACAGTCCAATCTTTCATTGTTTACACAATTGATGTAGAGGGGTCTGGCGAGACTGGTCACCGGGATGTTGAACCTGTTGACGAGAGAGGCCAAAATAAAATTTCCTGCAGATCCGGAGTCCAAGAAGGCCATAGTAGAGAAGGAGAAGGTAGAGGAAGATATCCGCACAGGCACAGTAAGACGTGGAGAAGCAGAGTAGACATCAAGGACTGTCTCACCCTTGTGCGGAGTCAGCGTACGTCTTTCCAGGCGGGGAGGACGGATAGGACAATCCTTCAGGAAGTGTTCGGTACTAGCACAGTACAGGCACAGATTCTCCATGCGGCGTCGTGTCCTCTCTTGAGGTGTCAGGCGAGACCGGTCGACCTGCATAGCCTCCACGGCGGGAGGCACAGGAACAGATTGCAGGGGACCAGAGGAGAGAGGAGCCGGGGAGAAGAAACGCCTCGTGCGAACAGAGTCCATATCCTGGCGGAGCTCCTGACGCCTTTCGGAAAAACGCATGTCAATGCGAGTGGCCAGGTGAATGAGTTCATGTAGATTAGCAGGGATTTCTCGTGCGGCCAGAACATCTTTAATGTTGCTGGATAGGCCTTTTTTAAAGGTCGCGCAGAGGGCCTCATTATTCCAGGATAATTCTGAAGCAAGAGTACGGAATTGTACGGCATACTCGCCAACGGAAGAATTACCCTGGACCAGGTTCAACAGGGCAGTCTCAGCAGAAGAGGCTCGGGCAGGTTCCTCAAAGACACTTCGATTTTCCGAGAAGAAGGAGTGTACAGAGGCAGTGACGGGGTCATTACGGTCCCAGAGCGGTGTGGCCCAAGACAGGGCTTTTCCAGACAGAAGGCTGACTACGAAAGCCACCTTAGACCTTTCAGTGGGAAACTGGTCCGACATCATCTCCAAGTGCAGTGAACATTGGGAAAGGAAGCCACGGCAAAACTTAGAGTCCCCATCAAATTTATCCGGCAAGGATAGTCGTAGTCCAGAAGCGGCTACTCGCTGCGGAGGAGGTGCAGGAGCTGGCGGAGGAGATGATTGCTGAAGCTGTGGTAGTAACTGCTGTAGCATAACGGTCAGTTGAGACAGCTGTTGGCCTTGTTGCGCTATCTGTTGTGACTGCTGGGCGACCACCGTGGTGAGGTCAGCGACAACTGGCAGAGGAACTTCAGCGGGATCCATGGCCGGATCTACTGTCACGATGCCGGCTGGCAGGTAGTGGATCCTCTGTGCCAGAGAGGGATTGGCGTGGACCGTGCTAGTGGATCGGTTCTAAGTCACTACTGGTTTTCACCAGAGCCCGCCGCAAAGCGGGATGGTCTTGCTGCGGCGGTAATGACCAGGTCGTATCCACTAGCAACGGCTCAACCTCTCTGGCTGCTGAAGATAGGCGCGGTACAAGGGAGTAGACAGAAGCAAGGTCGGACGTAGCAGAAGGTCGGGGCAGGCAGCAAGGATCGTAGTCAGGGGCAACGGCAGGAGGTCTGGAACACAGGCTAGGAACACACAAGGAAACGCTTTCACTGGCACGATGGCAACAAGATCCGGCAAGGAAGTGCAGGGGAAGTGATGTGATATAGGGAAGTGCACAGGTGATAACACTAATTGGAACCACTGCGCCAATCAGCGGCGCAGTGGCCCTTTAAATCGCAAAGACCCGGCGCGCGCGCGCCCTAGGGAGCGGGGCCGCGCGCGCCGGGACAGGACTGACGGGGAGCGAGTCAGGTACGGGAGCCGGGGTGCGCATCGCGAGCGGGCGCTACCCGCATCGCGAATCGCATCCCGGCTGGAGGCGGTATCGCAGCGCCCCGGGTCAGTGGATCTGACCGGAGCGCTGCAGTGAGGAGAGTGTAGCGAGCGCTCCGGGGAGGAGCGGGGACCCGGAGCGCTCGGCGTAACAGAAACATACATGTATTTTATAAGACATGGGTGAGAGGTCATTTAGACTGTGGGTTTGTGTATTGCATTTTATTGGGGGTCTGGCTGTTTGTTTGTATCTCCTTTGAAGTCAGAGGCTCTTTTGAAGCAGCAGGATGTAAGGGCACTCTGGTCCCATCATATAATCAACCAGATAAGAGGGCCAGGGACAGAGGTGCCCCCCTGGTGGGATCAGAGGGGAGGGGGGAATGGAGTCTCCCTCCAAAAAGGCAGATATATAATATTTAACAATGCTAGACTCAGGGTGTTCAAGGCTGTGCAAAAAGCTGACAAGACCATCCTAAGAACAGCTGGAACTCACTCTCATGGACTGCTATATCATCATGCTGTAAGAACTTCATCTTTTGTTTTCTGAACTTGCCTTGCCAAACTCTTTCATATTTTTGTAACTGTATGTCATTTGTTTATTTTTATGCATATAACTGTGATACCTTTTATCAGATTAAATGTTTACTTAATCAGCTCTGGTCTTTGATCTCTAAATATATGAGCTCACCTTTCTGAAGGCAGCTCTGGTGTAAACACGTTTATCTAAGGGTTAATTTGGTGACTTGCTGGGACTAGTAGTGGATACCCAGAGGTCTGGTGGCCTTAACCCTTGCACCATCACACTCTCTCTAATGTCTTGGCTGGACCGATAGGGTGTGATCGTGACAACTGGTGGCAGCGTCGGGATATATTTAGAGATTTTTAGTGCTTGCTGGATTTTACCTGTAAGAAAATCTTAGCACTAAAAATAAATTGCATAAATATTCTTGTGTGTAAATTCCAAAGACAGAGCTCAGTGCTGGTTTAAAAGACATACAAAAAGAGTGCAAGACAGTTCTGTCCTCCCCATCTCCTGTTTTACCTCCTCTGTCTCATCTCGGAAATATGGAGGCATATCGCAAGCAGTCCAAGCCTGCACTGGAGCTAATGTGCCAAGAAAAGGACATCCCTACTGCAGGAAAGAACAAGGAACAACTTATTGCTGATCTTGTGGAGTATGATGCCATGCAGAAGAGCTGAGTGACATGAGACAAAGTCCTACAGCTGGAACTGCCATCCAAGGACTGATATCTCCTGGGGAATACAACATTACTCCCCATCAGGACAGTACTCCACATGTGGCCTTGGACTCTTATATGCGGACTGCCTTACAACACCTTGGGAATAAGGATGCCAATATGAAACTCCAACTGCTTCTCCAGTACCAAACTGCAGAGAGAGAGGTGGCAGAGAGAGAGGCACAGGCACGAGCAGCAGAGAGAGAGGGATGCATGAACTGGAGGTTCTGAGGCTGAAAGGGGATGCTTTATCTGCACGCAGTGATGTGCAGGATCAAGGAGACCACAAACCCTGCTTGGAACATTTCCCCATGTTGGAGAAAGATGGTGATCTGGATGTGTTCCTGAGGGGATTTGAAAAGGTTTGCCGGCAGTTCCATCTACCTAAGGAACAGTGGGGATGATATCTAACCCCACGGCTGCGAGGGAAAGCTCTGGATGTGTTTGCTTCGCTTCCCTCTGAAAGTGACCAGGACTATGAGGCAATAAAATCTGCCCTGCTAAAAAGTTTTAATCTGACTCCAGAGGCTTATCGGAAAAGATTTAGGACTTTGCAACACAGAAAGCTGCACTGAACATGCAGGTCAGCTAAGGATTGCATTCAGGCAATGGACTGGGGGCCTACAAGTTACTACCTATGAGGCCCTGGAGGATTTGATGGTCCAGTGGTCAGTTTCTCCAAACACGGAGCTTTGAAGCCAGAGAGTGGATTTTGGACCACAAGCCCAAGACATCCATGGAAGCAGCAGAACTAGGAGATGACTTTGCCAAAAACCGGGCACCAACAGCAAAGCGTGGATCTGCACAAGCTGGAGCAAGTTCCTGGAGGGGAGCCACACAACCACAAAGCACCACCAGGTCAGCCGGGAAATTCTTACCATTATTCCCAAAAGCAGCAGGAGCCACATTGGGTCAGGGGGACACCCACCGATGTTACAGATGCAACAATATTGGGCACCTGTGTGCCACTTGCCCCAACAAGAAGAATTCTCCACCGGCAGCTGGAGGTCACACAGCCTTTCTTCTGGTGTCTGGAGCGGTGGAGAAAAGAGGGGAGAACCTACAGAGTGTAACTGCGGGTGACAGTGGGGTTACGAGATTCTGGAGCCTCATTTACCTTGGTGCGGCCTGAAGTGGTGGATACAGAGGACATCATCACTGGAAGAACCATGGCTTTAAAAGGAATTGGAGGTGTGCGGCCTGCTGTGCCAATGGCTCATGTGTACCTGGATTGGGGTACAGGCAAAGGTTTGCGGGAGGTGGGGGGTCTCTGAGGACATCCCTGTTAATGTTCTGCTGGGGAATGATTTGGGTCGGATGCTCTGTCATTATGCTCCAGAGGACACTACCTGCACACCGGATGGGCTAGGAGAGAGCCCTGTTCATTCTGAGGTACTGTGCGAGACTTTGGGAGACACTGTGAAATGTGGTAACTGGGAGGGAGTACAGGGGATTGATAATTGGTTACCTGTGACTGGACCAGTAATGTTTTCCAAAAGTGAAATGGGGTGTATTGTAAAATGTGGTGACAATGCATTGCCAATGCCAAAATCTAGTGGAGATGGGCTAGGGGGAGGGGTTGGTGTGCCCCTGGGGACATGTAAGGATGAGGGACCAGCAGTGAGTGATATGTCCCAATCCTGTGAGCCTAAGTAGGAGGAGGGAAGGAATGATAGCCCTGTGTATGATGCCTGTATTGTTATGTCTTGAACTGAGGGGGAGGAAGGTAAACCCCAGGGAGGCCTACCCATGATGGAAGTGGTAACGCGTCAGCAGCATGCCAGGGCTGCAGCTTTAAAAGGAATTGAGGTTGGTGATGCAAGGGGCAAGCTGTGTGACTTGCAAGCCCCAGCAGAGGAAGGTGGAAATGCTAGTTCACCTGGGGGAAATGTGCTCCCTGATACCACGAGATGGGGGAGGGAAATTAGCATTTCCGGGAAGCTCTGCGCAGTGACCCTTCCCTTGAAGGGCTGAGACAACGTGCTGAACATACAGGTGTTGACACTAATGGGCATTGGGTATATTGGGAAAATGATATCTTGTACTGGGAGTCCCTTTCCAAAGGCATGCTTAGGGGCCCAGGAGAGAGAAAGGCAGTTAGTGGTTCCTAGGCAGTACAGGAAAGAGCTGCTGAGGCTGGCCCATGAGACCCCCCTGGCAGGACATTTGGGAGTGGCCTATGTGGTTATAGAGAAGGAATGTCCAGCTGTGGTCTGGGCTTTGCAAAAATTACAGCCATACCTGTATGGCAGGGATTTTACTGTCATAACTGATCACAACCCTCTACATTGGTTGGAAAGAGTGTCCGGTAACAATGGCACCTTGAAACAAATGCTAAAAACATTTGTAGAGTTGGAGGGCAGAGACTGGGAAAAGTATTTACCCCATCTGTTATTTGCTTACAGGGAGGTACCCCAAGAGCCTACAGGTTTCTCGCCCTTTGAGTTATTATATGGTCACAAAAGTGCGGGGACCCCGAAATTTAGTTGGGGAGGAATGGGAAGGGGGGCTACCTACCCCTGAGACTTCTGTGGTGGAGTATGCTCTGAGATTTAGGGACAGGATGCAGACATTGACTGGGCTGGCACATGACAACCTCACAGCAGCACAGTCCAGGCAGAAGTATTGGTACGATCGCGTCAGGGAGAAATAGACGGTTAATGGAGACAGATTTATCAGCCTGGAAAGGCCAGATCTCTCTGTCTCCATCTTAAGGGGGAGTTGTCAGGCCCAAGGCCTGATTATGGAAACATACATGTGTTTTATAAGACATGGGTGAGAGGTCATTCAGACTGTGGGTTTGTGTATTGCATTTTATTGGGGGTCTGGCTGTTTGTTTGTATCTCCTTTGAAGTCAGAGGCTCTTTTGAAGCAGCAGGATGTAAGGGCACTCTGGTCCCATCATATAATCAACCAGATAAGAGGGCCAGGGACAGAGGTGCCCCCCTGGTGGGATCAGAGGGGAGGGGGGAATGGAGTCTCCCTCCAAAAAGGCAGATATATAATATTTAACAATGCTAGACTCAGGGTGTTCAAGGCTGTGCAAAAAGCTGACAAGACCATCCTAAGAACAGCTGGAACTCACTCTCATGGACTGCTATATCATCATGCTGTAAGAACTTCATCTTTTGTTTTCTGAACTTGCCTTGCCAAACTCTTTCATATTTTTGAAACTGTATGTCATTTGTTTATTTTTATGCATAGCACTGTGATACTTTTTATCAGATTAAATGTTTAATTAATCAGCTCTGGTCTTTGATCTCTAAATATATGAGCTCACCTTTCTGAAGGCAACTCTGGTGTAAACACGTTTATCTAAGGGTTAATTTGGTGACTTGCTGGGACAAGTAGTGGATACCCAGAGGTCTGGTGGCCTTAACCCTTGCACCATCACACACTCTCTAATGTCTTGGCTGGACCGATAGGGTGTGATCGTGACAGGGGGTGATTCAAACTTTTCTTAAGGAAGGAGTTAAATGATCTTTATTCACTTTTTTTTTTTTTGCAATGTTATAGCTCCCATAGGGGACTATAACACTGCACACACTGATCTTTGACATTGATCAGTGGTTTCTCATAGGAAACCACTGATCGATGATTCTGCCTCTTGACTGCTCATGCCTGGATCTCAGGTACTGAGCAGTCATTCGGCGATCGGACAGCATGGAGGCAGGTAGGGATCCTCCGGCTGTCATGTAAGCTGTTCGGGATGCCGCGATTTCACCGCATTGGCCCCGCGTTATAGAACGGGAGCGGACTCAGGACGTACAGGTACGCCCTGGGTCCTTAACAGGTTAAAAAAGTCCATCAAACTTGTTTTCAGCAGGGGAAATTTCTGCGTCATCGTAGGATTCGTCTTCAGGTCGAATAGCCTAGTACATTGTCCTTGTTATTGCAGTTTCGATCAGTTTTTGAGAAAGTTCTTGAATGAAGGAAATACAGCAAAAGCCACACAAAGCTAGGATGGCCAGGACTACAGAGATAGATACAGTGGTCCCCCGACATACAATATTTTCAACATACGATGGCATCTGTGTCTGGGCCATCGCTAAAACGGATATCCGGCAGTGCTGACTGCTTCAGCAGCCGCCGCATAGCCGTTTAACCCGTTGCCATCAAAGAAGAGGGCAAGCTGTCTATGGAGCTGACTCAAGCCTGCTCTGTACCCGATGGCTGGGGGCCGGGATTAATAGCCGACATGCGACAATCGCCGCGGGTGGCTTTTAACCCTTTAAATCGCAGTTGTCAAAGATGACAGTGGCATTTAAAGGGTCATGTAAATGCTCCCTGGTGGTCCAGGGGGGGGGGGGTGAAGGGTAGCCGGAGGACTTACCTCTCCTCCCCTGCTTCCTGTGGCTTTTCTGCTGCCTGTGGCTCTTCAGTGGGGTGGGCAGTGCGGTTGCAGGGGGGGGGGGGGTTGGGGGTGGAGGTAGCCGGAGGGCTTATCTCTCCTCCTCTGCTTCCTGTGGCTCTTCGTTTGATTGAGCCTGGCTGGACCAGGCTCAACCAAGTGAGCACAGATCAATAAAGTTCTATGGAACCCCATTGGTCTGTATGAGGATTCTAATGATAAGGGATAAAAAAAAAGTGTCAAAAAATACACATTAGCCCCTTTCATATTAAAAGTTTCACCCCTCCTTTTCCCAAATTCCATATAAAAATATGTAGACATAATAGACATAATAAAATAAACATTTGTGGTATCGACGCATGCGCAAATGTCCGATCTATAAAAGTATGATGTTAATTAAACCGCACAGTCAATGGAATATACATAAAAAGAATGTCAAACACAAAATTACGTATTTTTGGTCACTTTTTTTTGTATACCCTAAAAAAAAATATATATATATATATATATATATATATATATATTTATGTAAAAAGCAATCAAAAAGTCCCATCAAAACAAAAATGGTACCTATAAAAAACAAATTAGCCCTCACACATCCCCGTATATGGAAAAATAAAAGCGTTATAGTGGTCAGAAGAGGACATTTTTAAACATACTGATTTTCATGCAAACAGTTATAATTTTTAACAGAAGTAAAACAAAATCAAACCTATATAAGTTGGGTATCAATTTAATCGTATGGACCTACACACACTGAATATACAAAGGTCGTCCCAGAATCAAGTACCAGTTTTCTATAGAGATATGTACTCAACATACAATGGTCCTCCTGGAAACAATAAATATCGTAATAGTAATTGATGTAAATAATAGTCGGCATAATTCTAATGTTATCAACTGTTAAGAGTACAATTATATACATAAAAAAAAACCTTAATCCAAATTAATACTCCAATGAAGTTTCAAAACACTTTATAGGTTGTAAAGAACTGAAAATTATAATTTGTTGTGTTTGCAGCATATTTACTGAAATCAAAAGCTATTTAAATCAAACTTTTAACAACATTTTTACTTTTTTACCTCTTAAGGATGCAGGGCGTACCTGTACGCCCTTCACTCGCTCCCTTTCTATAACGCAGGGTCACGGGCTGGGACCCATGGTTAGCAGCGAGCATCACCGATCACAATGACATGCACAATTAACCCTTTAGATGCGGTTGTCAAAGTCGATTGCTGCGTCTAAAGTTACAAAAAAGCACTTCCGGTAGCTCAGTCGAGGGTAGCATTGATCAGTGTGGGAGATCAGTCTATTGCATGTTATTACCGTGTATTGCAGGCTATAACATTGCAAAAAAAAGTTAAGATGATTTAGCCCCTCCCCTAAAATAAAAGTTTGAATCACCCTCCTTTTCCCATTTAAAAAAAAAACTAAAAAAATGTGTAAATAAACATATGTGGTATTGCCACACGCGTAAATGTCCGAACTTTAAAAATATATTGTTAATTAAACTAAAATTCCGAAATAGCATATTTTTGGTCACTTTTTATACCATAAAAAAATGAATAAAAACAGATGAAAACAAAAATGGTACCGATAAAAACTGCAGATCACAGCGCAAAAAATGAGCCCTCATACTGCCCTGTATGTGGAAAAATAAAAAAGTTATTGGGGTCAGAAGATGACAATTTTAAACGTATAAATTTTCGTGCATGTAGTTATCATTTTTTCCAGAAGTAAAACAAAATCAAGCCTATATTTTTTTTGTTTCGCCGTAGATTTTTGGGTAAAATGACTGTCATTACAAAGTAGAATTGGTGGCGCAAAAAATAAGCCACCATATGGATTTTTAGGTGCAAATTGAAAGGGTTAGGATTTTTAAAAGGTAAGCAGGAAAAATGCTCAGTTCTTAAGGGGTTAAACACTTTAACAGGTTACGTTACATTTTAACATAGGACTCTTTATTTGATAGCAGCTTTACAAGCCTTGTATCCATTGAACTTTGTGAGTTTTTGGACCGTTTCTGCTTGAATTTGTTTGCAAGATCCCAGAGCTGCTGTTTGGATGTAAACTGCCCCCCACCCTCATAGATCTTTTGCTTGAGGATGCTCCAAAGGTTCTCAATAGGATTGAGGTCAGGGGAGGGTGGAGGCCACACCATGACTTTCTCTCCTTTTATCCCCATAGCAGCCATTGATGCAGAGGTATTCTTTGCAGCATGAGATGGTGCATTGTCATGCACGACTATGATTTTATTTTGGAAAGAATTGTTCTTCCTTCTGTACCAGGGAATAAAGTGGTCAGTCAGAAATGCCACATACTTTGCCGAGGTCATCTTTACACCTTTGGGGACCCTAAAGGGCCAACCAGCTCTCTTCCCTTGATTCCGGCCCAAAACATGACTCCACCACCGCCTTGCTGACATCACAGCCTTGTTGAAACAGAGTGGCCGTTCACCTACCATCCACTACTCCATCTATCTGAATTATCCAAGGTTGCACGGCACTCATCAGTGAACAGGACTGTTTGAAAATTAGTCTTCATGTATTTTTCTGTCCAATGCAGCCATTTCTGCTTGTGAGCATTAGTTAGTGATGGCCGAATAGAAGGTTTATGCACAGTTGCAAGACTCTGGAGCACTCTACAGTTTGATGTCCGTGGGACTCCAGAGGCACCAGCAGCTTCAAATATGTTTGCTGCTATGTAATGGTATTAGCAGATGCTCTCTTGATCCTATGCATGGATCTGGCAGAAATCTTCCTCAATGTACAAACCTGTCTGTGCTCTGAATCAGCTACAAATCTTTTAATAGTGCGATGATCACGCTTACATTTTCATGAAATATCTAATGTTTTTATACCTCATCCAAGGCATTGAATTATTTCACTGTTTTCAGCAGCAGAGAGATCTTTTTTCTCTGCTTAATAATGGGGAACACCCACCTTTAGTAGTTTTTCCTTAAATTGGGCTCACCTGGCAATCTAATTATCACAGTTGTCCAAGATTGTTTTCAGTGATCAAAAGAGCCCTGAGACACAGTGCCATCCATGATTTAAACTGAAAAATCTAATATTTAATCTTTGTGACACTTAAATATTATTTGCATAATAATTTGGAGCAAACATCCCTTCAACCAGCTGGAGAAAGGGACATTGAATTCAGAGTTTTCATTCCTTAGACGGGGACAAGTCCTTCAAGGGTTTGAGAGTTGATCCCATCAGAGTCTATATTGTTAGGAATAAAAGTGGAATAAATGGTCCCAAACATTTTACACATCCCTCCTTTTGTTTTTTACTAACCTGTCTGTGGCCATCTGCCATGCTTTGAAAGAACTGAAGAAAAGAGGCACTCATGGTTCAAGACGGTGCAGGCGTTGTTTCCTTTATTCACGGTGCATGGGTATAAAATACTGCAGGGCACCAGGCTGGAATGAAACAGGAGCCATGGTGGTAATAGCTATTATGCGCCACTGATGGTGCTTCATCAGACCGCCTTACCTATGACACAAGACCTGGTAAATACCTTCTACGTCACAGGATCCCATGCTATTGATGTAGGGGAATATAAGAATATTACATCAATATTAAATTTATCTTGTGCATACAAAACATATATATCAAAACATTACATTTCTCCCCACTCTTCCCTCCCCTCCCATATAAAAACAGGCTTTTATTTATTTTTTCCTAGGGCCTTCATCCTCTCCCCGCTATTTTCCTTCCTTTAGCAATTTAATAATTGAAAGATAGCATATCGTAATATCCACTTATATCCTCTCCCTCCCCCCGTCTTGCCAGATCTAGAATGTACCTTACAAGTAACCAGTCTCTATCTGATTATCCCTTGTTCTTCATCAGATCTTCCTGAATGTTGTATGACAAAATTCTTTCAAACTTTCAACCACACCCTGATAGACCATAAGAGAGCAAAGAAAAAAGGGCAAACACAAACAAACAAACAAATACTAATAATAATATTTTCCCTCCTTTATTTTCCCTTACTTCCACTTTTAACAGCCGGACAATATATATCAAGACATCACAAGCCCTTAACCAACAGCATATTTTTGAATAATAGAAAAAACTTTCTCTTTTTTCTTGCCTATTTTTTTCCCCCAATAATTCACCTATTTTCCTCCTTGGAGACTTCACCGGTTTGAGAAAATCCCCACCTTATGTAAGATTTTCCTTAGTAGCTAGACTTATTGGATTCTCCTCAGGGTTCTGTCCCTACTTTTCCTTTGGAACATTTTTTACAGTGACACTGGTGAATTCAGGTACCCCTCTCTGCTCCATTAAGAGCAGTTGGGGTGGTCAGAAGGACCTGGTATGGTCCCTCTCACCTGGGAGATTTACAATTTGTTGTTTTCCTTTTTCTATTTATTTTCTATATTATCTTGATTAAGATACAGTCACCTGGTTTCACTTATGCTTGGTGGCTGATGGCTTTATCTGGAACAAGATTAGGAGTATTAACCCCTTAAGGACAATGGAAGTACTCCTACGCCCCCGTTTCCGAGTCCTTAAGGACCGAGGACGTAGGAGTACGTCCTGTCAATTCCGGGCCCCCCGCTGCTAGCCGGAGGGGAGCCGGTGCCCGATGCCTGCTGATATAGATCAGCAGGCATCACGGCATATCACCCAGGGGGGTCATGATGACCCCGATGTCGGCGATGGCCGCAGATCACTGGACAATTCAGCCCAGCGATCTGCGGTGATTCCAGGTCAATCGGGTCTCCAGTGACCCGGAATTACTGGCTGATCGGGGCCGTCTCTGATGGCCCCGAACAGCCATAGCCAGCAGGGGTGAGGTGGCACTGCTGCCACCTCATGATCGCCCTGATTCGTTGGCCGGTTTACCGGCCGACCAATCAGGGCACCTGCTGCGGGTGTCACTCCCGCAACCCGATCCGCCCCTCTTCCGGAGAACGTGATCGGGTGTGGGAAGAGGACCCCGGCAGTTAGGGACCCCGATCCCCGGCGCCCCTGTTGGGATCGGGGCCCCAGGAGCGGCGGCAGCGAGGGACTGAACTGCAGCGTGGATCAGCAGTTGGGTGAGTGACAGCCTCCTGCTGTTGCTTAGCAACAGCTCCCAGCATGCAAAAAGGGCATGCTGGGAGCTGTAGCTATGCAAAAGCAGGAGGCAGAACACCACAACTCCCAGCATTCCCTTATGGGCATGCTGGGACTTATAGTTTTGCAACAGCTGGAGGCACATTTTTTCTATGGAAAAGTGTACCTTCAGCTGTTGTATAACTACAACTCCCAGCTTGCACAATCAGCTAAAGTGCCTGCTGGGAGTTGTAGTGGTGCATCTGCTGGTTGCATAACTACAACTCCCAGCATGCCCGTTGGCTGTCTGTGACTGCTTAGAGTTGTAGTTTTGCAACAGCTGAAGGCACACTGGTTGTGAAACACTGAGTTAAGTAACAAACCTGTGTGTCTCCAGCTGATGCACAACTACAATCCCCAGCCAAAGTAGTATGCCTCCAGCTGTTGCATAACTACAAGTCCCAGCATGTCCTTCCACTGTCTGTACATGTTGGGGGTTGTAGCTTTTGCAATAGCTGAAGGCACACTGGTTGCAGAACACTGAGTTTGTTACCAAACTCGGTGTTTCACAACCAGTGTGCCTCCAGCTGTTGCAAAACTACAACTCCTAGCATGCACTGATAGCCCATACATGCTGGGAGTTGTATTTTTGCAACAGCTGGATGTACAGGGTACACTCACATGGGCAGGGGTTTACAGTAAGTATCCAGCTGCAAGTTTGAGCTGCGGCAAACTGCCAGCGAGAAACTACTGTGAACCCCCGCCCGTTCGACTGTACCCTAAAGACACTACACTACACTACACTAACACACAATAAAATAAAAAGTAAAAAACACTACATATACACATACCCCTATACAACCCCCCTCCCCCAATAAAAATGACAAACGTCTGGTACGCCACTGTTTCCAAAATGGAGCCTCCAGCTGTTGCAAAACAACTACTCCCAGTATTGCCAGATAGCCACTGACTGTCCAGGCATGCTGGGAGTTTTACAACAGCTGGAGGCACCCTGTTTGGGAATCACTGGCGTAGAATACCCCTATGTCCACCCCTATGCAAGTCCCTAATTTAGGCCTCAAATGCGCATGGCGCTCTCACTTTGGAGCCCTGTGGTATTTCAAGGCAACAGTTAAGGGTCACATATAGGGTATCGCCGTACTCGGGAGAAATTGTGTTACAAATTTTGGGGGTATTTTCTGCTATTACCCTTTTTATAAATGTCAAATTTTTAGGAAACCAAGCATTTTAGGTACATTTTTTTTTTTTTTTTTACATATGCAAAAGTCATGAATCACCTGTGGGGTATTAAGGTTCACATTACCCCATGTTACGTTCCCCAAGGGGTCTAGTTTCCAAAATAGTATGCCATGTGTTTTTTTTTTTTTGCTGTTATGGCACCATAGGGGCTTCCTAAATGCGGCATGCCCCCAGAGCAAAATTTGCTAATTTGCTTTCAAAAAGCCAAATGTGACTCCTTCTCTTCTGAGACCTGTAGTGCGCCAGCAGAGCAATTTTCACCCCCATATGGGGTGTTTTCTGAATCTGGAGAAATTGGGCTTCAAATTTTGGGGGGGTATTTTCTGCTATTACCCTTTTGAAAAATGTAACATTTTGGGGAAACCAAGCATTTTAGGTGAAAAAATATATATATATTTTTTTTTTTTTACATATGCAAAAGTCGTGAATCACCTGTGGGGTATTAAGGTTCACTTTACCTCTTGTTATGTTCCCCGAGGGGTCTAGTTTCCAAAATGGTATGCCATGTGTTTTTTTTTTTTTTTTTGCTGTTCTGGCACCATAGGGGCTTCCTAAAGGTGACATGCCCCCCAAAAACCATTTGTCACTCCTTCCCTTCTGAGCCCTCTACTGCGCCCGTGAAGATTTTACATAGACATATGAGGTATGTGCTTATTGGGTTTCAAATACAAGTAAAAATTTTCTCCTTTTTACCCCTTGTAAAAATTCAAAAATTGGGTCTACAAGAACATGCGAGTGTAAAAAATGAAGATTTTGAATTTTCTCCTTCACTTTGCTGCTATTCCTGTGAAACACCTAAAGGGTTAAAACACTGACTGAATGTCATTTTGAATAATTTGGGGGGTGCAGTTTTTATAATGGGGTCATTTGTGGGGTATTTCTAAGATGAAGACCCTTCAAATCCACTTCAAAACTGAAAAATAGTGAGTTTGAAAATGTTGTGAAAAATTTGAAAATTGCTGCTGAACTTTGAAGCCCTCTGGTGTCTTCCAAAAGTAAAAACTCATCAATTTTATGATGCAAACATAAAGTAGACATATTGTAAATGTGAACCAAAAAAAAATTCTTTTGAATATCCATTTTCCTTACAAGCAGAGTGCTTCAAAGCAAACTTTTCATTTTTTTTCATCAAATTTTGGGATTTTTCACCAAGAAAGGATGCAAGGTACCACGAAAATTTACCACTATGTTAAAGTAGAATATGTCACGAAAAAACAATCTCAGAATCAGAATAAGTAAAAGCATCCCAGAGTTATTAATGTTTAAAGTGACAGTGGTCAGAATTGCAAAGAATGCTCTGGTCCTTAAGGTGTAAAATGGCCTGGTCCTTAAGGGGTTAAAGGGGTTATCCAGGAAAAAACTTTTTTTTACATATCAACTGACTCCAGAAAGTTAAACAGATTTTTAATTACTTCTATTAAGAAATCTTAATCCTTTCAATACTTATGAGCTTCTGAAGTTAAGGTTGTTATTTTCTGTCTAAGTGATCACTGATGACACGTGTCTCGGGAACCGCCCAGTTTAGAGCAAATCCCCATAGCAAACCTCTTCTAATCTGGGCGGTTCCCGAGACACGTGTCATCAGAGAGCATTTAGACAGAAAACAACAACCTTAACTTCAGAAGCTCATAAGTAATGAAAGGATTAAGATTTTTTTATAGAAGCAATTTACAAATCTGTTTAACTTTCTGGAGCCAGTTAATATATATATAAAAAAAAGTTTTTCCTGGATAACCCCTTTAATCTATACAACAGCACACATCCATATGGAGCTCTGTTCATGCATGGTAACACTCAAATACAGAGAGCTTCTGCTTTATCTCTTAACTGGACAACACACTCAAATCCAAAGAGGAGGGGGGAAGCTACATCCATATAAGGGTGCTTTCACACTACGATTGTAGTGTACGGTTGCTGGATCCGGTTGGGAGGGGCGAAAATTGTCCGCTGCCGTATCCCAGCCGGATCCAGCCCGAACCCCATTCATTTCAATGAGCCAACCGGAGTCAAACGCTGACTCCGGTTGTCTCATTTTTCCCCAAATACGTTTTTCTGACCGGACCTACAACCGTGGTATACCACGGTTTTAGGTCTGGTCAGAAAACTGTATACGGGGCAAAAATGTGACAACCAGAGTCAGCGTTTGACCCCAGTCGGCTCATTGAAATGAATGGGGTTCGGGCTGGATCTGGCTGGGATACGGGAGCGGCCGGTTTTCACCCCTCCCAACCGGATCCAGCAACCGTACACTACAATCATAGTGTGAAAGCACCCTAACATAGAACACAACTCTTCATGCTTTATAACATCCCATAATACAAACAATGCTTATATAAACAAAAATGTAAAAGAATAAACAAACGGAGCTCTTTCAAAAAATGGAAAAAAAAATTCACTATTAATGTGCAATATTTGTCATTTAAAAATAAAGCTGTGAAAACAAGTTATTAGCAAATTGTTGTTGTTCGTGGCTTTGGGGTAAAATTCGATTTGGCACTAAAGGTTATACAACCAGTTACATATCTGCAGACCATGCATCTGAGACACAAAATGGCTGACACCATGTGGCCTAGTGAATACAATATATTCAAAAGCCAGGTACATAGACACTTAACTAAGCAGTATTACTGGAGACCAAATGCATTCATAAACACCCCACAGACCAACCTATTTGTTAGGAATTTTGGAAAAGTTATATCCTAATATCCAATGCACAAATTAACACTACACACCCAAATACTGGCAGAAATAAAGATGTTTAATATACAACTAACTAAACACACTCTAACTAAAAGAGAGAAAAGAGAGAAAAGATACTAATAGCTAGAAACTTAAATCTGCAGTGTAAGGAAACACATATACAACAATTATAGCAGAAACACTATCTGTTGGCTATTTGGGTGGATTTTTCATAATCTGTACAACTATTATATATATATATATATCACACAAAGAATATAACACTGAAATACTTCGCTTTGGGGCACCCTTACGGCAAGTATGAGCAACAAAGACAGGCATGGGAGTAGCTGCAGTCCTTTGTCTCAGGGTCAGGCCCAAACAGGAAGTTGAATGGAAAGTGTGATGGTTGCTAGCCCCGGGAGAGAAAGAGAGCTTGGTCCCCTTTTCAATGCCTTTTTATTATGTTGTCTCAGCCCCTTATCCAGCCCACAGGTGGTCTTTGTCCCCTGTGAACATGCCTAGGAGACCCCAGGTAAGAGACTCCATCCTGCCTTTTCTAACTAAATCTATGTGGCTTTCTTTTAGAGGATCATAAAATAGACTGCCATAATACAAATTAATGAAAATATAGCCAGACAAAATTCAGTTAATACCACATTGGATTTTCTTCAGCTTTTTTGCTAGTTTAAAAGGATCTCTTACAACACTTTTACTTACAAAAACAGCTTCATAAGGGAAAATATTCACTGCCATATTCAGTTTCTTGGTTCCAGGGCACCATTTAGTACATTCTTGAGAAAAGTGTCGTTTTTCACAGTTTCAACACACCTTCGTCAGACCACGAAGCACTGCTTGTTCAGTGCGAAAACATCTGTTAACCTAGCCATCCACGGGACCCTGGCGCCCCACTGTTTGATGTTTATGCACCGCACTGTCTAAGGGATAAAGCTACCACTTGCAAGTCTCCTGAACCGTGAGTGCTCCCTCTGTTTCTGTTCTTATCTTGCTGAATATTACTTCTGACTAGTGTTTGCTGTCCAGTCTGGGAGAGGGGTGACCTTCCACTGCATCATGAGCTCTGGCGAAGCCCCAAAGCGTGCTCCATCGAAGGTGCTTCAAAGACACCTATGGTACCGGTGGTCCTGAGTGAGTGTATCTTTTTTTTTTTTTCAATATACATTTTAATTGCAGTCTTATGAAAAATCATGTCAATCCTGCATTAACAAATTGATTTCTTCTGAAGTCCCAACCCTTGTACGGTCACTACTAGCACAAATTCAGGACCTTATTAGAAAGGAAATTCAAACTTCCATCCAAAATATCTCTGCTGCGGCTAATTAGCAAGCTACTGAAATTGTACCTCCTCCTGTTACTGCTGATATTATTAATAATCCAGTGGTGGTTCCTCAGTCTGATTCGGAGGAGGAGGGGATTATTGTGCCAGGTGTGTCTGAATCGGGAGAGGAGTCAGAAGAGGATACGTCAGGGAAGGCTGTATTCCCACTTGAAGATACTGACCAATTAATAAAAGCTGTATGGTCCGCTATGAATAAAGAGGACCCTAAGTCCATCCAGGACATTATGTTTGAAGGCCTGGACACTAAATGAAAGTTGGGTTTTCCGTATTTATAAAACTATCTCCACGGTTATTTTAAAGGAGTGGGAAAACCCTGATAAAAAAAAATAAAACTATGTACCTAAAGCTATTTAAAGAAAGAGTCCTTTTGCTGACCCTGACACAAAGAATTGGGATCACCCCCAGCCACCCCGGACCCCCCCCCCCCCTGCAAAAATTGATGTTGCTATATCTAGAATTTCTAAAAAAAAATGATAGGTTCATTCCCATTTGAGGATCTTGGTACTCTCAAAGATCCCATGGATAAGAAAATTTATATTTTTCTTAAGAGAACTTGGGAAGCCTCGGGTGCTGCCCTAAAACCTAATATTGCAGGGACCTCAGTAGCTAGGTCTGTTATTCTCTGGTTGGATCAACTAACATCTAATATCCAGAATAAAGTCCCTAGAGATCAGCTTTCAGCATCCATCACTACTATATGCAAAGAAGTGGCCTTTCTAACAGACTCCTCTTCAGATGCATTAAGATTATCGGCCTGTACTGTGGCCCTATCTAATTCAGCCAAAAGGGCTTTGTGGTTAAAAAATTGATCTGGCGACCATTGGTTCCTTCCTTTCCTTTCTCCTTTGAACCCAAGCATAACCAGTTCTTTCGGTCCAGGGGTAGGAGAGATGATCAGAATAGAGATAGGGATCAGTCGGGCTGTTGGAAGTTCTCCAAGAAAAACAGCGGCCTTATGTTTAACCAGCCCTCAACCTCCACTAAAAAGCCAGGGTCTCAATGACTGGGTCCTGCGAGTGGGTGGCAGACTGCAAAGTTTCAAAGAGATAGCGGGCAGTTCCCAAGTTCTGGACATTTTTCAGAATGTTTTAAAATGGGAATTTTGCATCCTCCCACCCACTCGCTTTGTAATAAAAAAAAATCCCTCAGGTTCAGTGGGCCAGATTTCCCTCCAACAGATTTTTTTGTTAATAGAAAAAGGTGTCCTAGTCCCAGTTCCTCCAAGCCAGGAAAGATAGGGCTTCTATTCCACTCTTTTTTTTTTAATTAAAAAAAAAAAAAAAACACTTATCGGGTAATAATAAATCTAAAGCCCTTATACAGATATATAAAATACAAAAAATTCTAAATGGAGACCATAAAATCAACCGTCAACTTACTAACCTGGGATTGTTTATGGCTTCACTGGACTTAAAAGACGCTTATTTTCATGTGCCAATACACCTAGATTTCCAAAGATTCCTAAGGATAGTGGTTCATCTAAACTCTCAGCTAATACAGCTGCTATTTTGTGCCCTTCCATACGGGATCTCTGTAGCACCAAGAGTCTTCATGAAGGTGATGTCAGAGATGGCGGCCCACATCAGGGAAGGAGAAGGATTATTCATTCCATAACAGGACAATTTTCTTCTGGTTACAGACTAAGCTATAAAGGTACAAGCTTTCGTGTTTTGCACTCTCCCCATTTTAGAAAAACTAGGATGGATAGTTAATTTTGAAAAGTCATCTCCTTCTCCAACTCAGCAAAAAAAAAAAACTTTCTGGGTATCATCCTGGACTCTGCAAGAAAAATCTTTTCTTCCCCTAGAGAAAATTAACAAGATAATTACAGTGGTCCCTCAACATATGATAGTAATTGGTTCCAGGAGAACCATCATATGTTGAAACCATCATATGTCGAGTACATATGTCTATGTAAAAATGGTAATTTGTTCTGTGGCCTCGGAACCATTGTATGTTGAATACATATCTCTATGGGAAACTGCTAATTGGTTCTGGGGTGACCATTGTATGTGGAGTGTATGGGGAGTGTTTAACAAATCAGGGTGCCTCCAGCTGTTGCACAACTACAACTCCCAGCATGCATGTACAGCCATTGACTGTCTGGACATGCTGGGAGTTTTAGTTTTGCAACAGCTGGAGGTACACTGATAGGGAAACATTGATGTATGGGGTGTATAGTGTGTATATGTATTGTATGTGATGTGTGACATCGCATACAGTACTGTACAGTTCTTTAACCCCTTAAGGACCAGGCCATTTTACACCTTAAGGACCAGAGCGTTTTTTGCAAATCTGACCACTGTCACTTTAAACATTAATAACTCTGGAATGCTTTTAATAAATTTTTTTTTTTGTTCACATATACAATATGTCTACTTTATGTTTGCATCATAAAATTTGAGTTTTTACTTTTGGAAGACACCAGAGGGCTTCAAAGTTCAGCAGCAATTTTGACATTTTTCACAAAATTTTCAAACTCACAATTTTTCAGGGACCAGTTCAGTTTTGAAGTGGATTTGAAGGGTCTTCATATTAGAAATACCCCATAAAAGACCCCATTATAAAAACTACACCCCCAAAGTATTCAAAATGACATTCAGTAAGTGTATTAACAATTTAGGTGTTTCACAGGAATAGCAGCAAAGTGAAGGAGAAAATTCAAAATCTTCATTTTTTACACTCGCATGTTCTTGTAGACCCAATTTTTGAATTTTTGCATGGGGTAAAAAGGAGAAAATTTTTACTTGTATTTGAAACCCAATTTCCCTCGAGTAAGCACATACCTCATATGTCTATGTTAATTGTTCGGCGGGCGCAGTAGAGGGCTCAGAAGGAAAGGAGCGACAAATGGTTTTTGGTTGGCATGTCACCTTTAGGAAGCCCCTATGGTGCCAGGACAGCAAAAAAAAAAAAAAAAAACACATGGCATACCATTTTGGAAACTAGACCCATCGGGGAATGTAACAAGGGGTAAAGTGAACCTTAATACCCCACAGGTGATTCACGACTTTTGCATATGTAAAAAAAAAAAAAATTTTTTTTACCTAAAATGCTTGGTTTCCCAAAAATGTTACATTTTTAAAAAGGGTAATAGCATAAAATACCCCCAACATTTGAAGCCCAATTTCTCCCGATTCAGAAAACACCCCATATGGGGGTGAAAATTGCTCTGCTGGCGCACTACAGGTCTCAGAAGAGAAGGAGTCACATTTGGCTTTTTGAAAGCAAATTTTGCTCTGGGGCATGCCGCATTTAGGAAGCCCCTATGGTGCCAGAACAGCAAAAAAAAAACCACATGGCATACCATTTTGGAAACTAGACCCCCTCGGGGAACGTAACAAGGGGTAATGTGAACCTTTATACCCCACAGGTGTTTCACGACTTTTGCATATATATAAAAAATATATTTTTTTTTACCTAAAATGCTTGTTTTCCCAAAAAATTTACATTTTTAAAAAGGGTAATAGCAGAAAATACCCCCCAAAATTTGTAACACAATTTCTCCCAAGTACGGCAATACCCCATATGTGGCCCTAAACTGTTGCCTTGAAATACGACAGGGCTGCAAAGTGAGAGCGCCATGCGCATTTGAGGCCTAAATTAGGGACTTGCATAGGGGTGGACATAGGGGTATTCTACGCCAGTGATTCCCAAACAGGATGTCTCCAGCTGTTGTAAAACTCCCAGCATGCCTAGACAGTCAGTGGCTATCTCGCAATACTGGGAGTAGTTGTTTTGCAACAGCTGGAGGCTCCGTTTTGGAAACCATGGCGTACCAAACGTTTTTAATTTTTATTGGGGAGGGGAAGGGGGCTGGGTAGGGGTATGTGTATATGTAGTGTTTTTTTACTTTATTTTTTTTTTTTTGGTAGTGTAGTGTAGTGTTTTTAGGGTACAGTCGCACGGGCGGGGGATCACAGTAGTTTCTCGCTGGCAGTTTGAGCTGCGGCAGAAAATTTGCCACAACTCAAACTTGCAGCCGGATACTTACTGTAAACCTCCGTCCATGTGAGTGTACCCTGTACGTTCACATTGGGGGGGAGAAACATCCAGCGGTTGCAAAACTACAACTCCCAGCATGTACGGTCTATCAGTGCATGCTGGGAGTTGTAGTTTTGCAACAGCTGGAGGCACAATGGTTGTGAAACACCGAGTTTGGTAACAAACTCAGTGTTTTGCAACCAGTGTGCCTTCAGCTGTTGCAAAAGCTACAACCCCCAGCATGTACGGACAGCGGAAGGGCATGCTGGGTCTTGTAGTTATGCAACAGCTGGAGGCATACTACTTTGGCTGGGGATGCTGGGGATTGTAGTTATGCAACAGCTGGAGACACACTGGTTTGCTACTTAACTCAGTGTGCCTTCAGCTGTTGCAAAACTACAACTCTCAGCAGTTACCGACAGCCAACGGGCATGCTGGGAGTTGTATTTATGCAACCAGCAGATGCACCACTACAACTTCCAGCATGCACTTTAGCTGATTGTGCAAGCTGGGAGTTGTAGTTATACAACAGCTGAAGGTACACTTTTCCATAGAAAAAATGTGCCTCCAGCTGTTGCAAAACTATAAGTCCCAGCATGCCCACAAGGGAATGCTGGGAGTTGTGGTGGTCTGCCTCCTGCTGTTGCATAACTACAGCTCCCAGCATGCCCTTTTGCATGCTGGGAGCTGTTGCTAAGCAACAGCAGGAGGCTGTCACTCACCTATAACTGCTGCTCCATGCCGCCGCGCAGGTCAGTCCCTCACGGCTGCCGTCGCTCCTGGGCCCCGATCCCAACGGGGTCCCCAGCACCCGGGGTCTTCTTCCCGCATCCGCTCACGTCCTCCGGAAGAGGGGCGGAGCGGATTGTGGGAGTGACACCCGCAGCAGGCGCCCTGATTGGTCGGCTGGGAAACCGGCCGACGAATCAGGGCGATCGTGAGGTGGCACCAGTGCCACCTCACCCCTGCTGGCTATGGCTGTTCGGGGCCGTCAGAGACGGCCCCGATGAGCCAGTAATTACGGGTCACCAGGTCACTGGAGACCCGATTGACCCGGAATCCGCCGCAGATCGCTGGACTGAATTGTCCTGCGATCTGCGGCCATCGCCGACATGGGGGGACATAATGACCCCCCTGGGCGATATGCCGGGATGCCTGCTGAATGATTTCAGCAGGCATCTGGCACCGGCTACGCTCCAGCTAGCGGCTGGGGCCGGAAATGCGCAGGGCATATCCATACGCCCTGTGTCCTTAAGGACTTGGAAACGGGGGCGTATGGATACTCCCTGTGTCCTTAAGGGGTTAAAGGGATATTCCAGGCAAAAACTTTTTTTATGTATATATCAACTGGCTCCAGAAAGTTAAACAGATTTGTAAATTACTTCTATTAAAAATCTTAATCCTTTCAGTACTTATGAGCTTCTGAAGTTAAGGTTGTTCTTTTCTGTCTAAATCCTCTCTGATGACACCTGTCTCGGGAAACGCCCAGTTTAGAAGCAAATCCCCATAGCAAACCTCTTCTAAACTGGGCATTTCCCGAGACAGGTGTCATCAGAGAGGATTTAGACAGAAAAGAACAACCTTAACTTCCGAAGCTCATAGGTACTGAAAGGATTAAGATTTTTTAATAGAAGTAATTTACAAATCTGTTTAACTTTCTGGAGTCAAATCTCCACAAAAACACGGTTAAGTCTGCTGATTTCTTTATGAAACTGTAGCTTATCTGTGTGTCTTTTGGACAGGCCTGGGAGCCTAGGAAATGGTTTTTGTCGGCCCTCTATGACTAGCCCTAGTGACAGGGAATCTCCCCCCTGTGTGATCTCAATTTTATATAGGAGTTCTATTCGCAGGTGGCTGACTGCGGCTGCTTAAATATTTTCTCTCTTTCCTTCTTCATTTTTGATTTTGTAATGATAATGATGATGCCGTTAACAAAGAGATATTTTATAATGATAATGATGTTAACGAAGAGATATTTTGTAATGATAATGAGGATAACGTTAACAGAGATATGATGATATTGCTGATGATGATAATGAGATTACCGTGATGATATTACTGATGATGATGATTGATTTTCGTGTCGTATTGCTGGTAGAAACCCGGTCCAGTATTGTACTGCTCGTAACTTTTGTGGGAAAAATTGTCTGATATCAGTTGTATGTACCAGTTCAGTATCTGTATCAGAGAATAACTTTTGTGTGATATCGTACTGCTGGTAAATTTTTGTGCTGTATCGGAGCTATGATATATATATCTATATATATATAGATATATATCCAGAAAGGAAGCAGGGGCACTCCCGTTGATTCAGTGCAAAGTGATGTCTTTTATTCACTCCACCGTGAGCTACGTTTCGACAGCCTCTCGCTGTCTTTGTCAAGCCTTGACAAAGACAGCGAGAGGCTGTCGAAACGTAGCTCACGGTGGAGTGAATAAAAGACATCACTTTGCACTGAATCAACGGGAGTGCCCCTGCTTCTTTTCTGGATATACACTTATTGGACCTCTTACCAAGGTTTACAACAGGAGGCACCCACGCACCTTATCTTTTGGAGTGCTGCTTTCCTCTCCTTCTATATATATATATATATATATATATATATATATATATATACACATTTATTTATTTTTATTGTACCAGTCCAGAATAGTTTTCTGTATTTAAAAACCAGACTTAGATGAAAAGGTAGAACTGTAATTAAATGTATCATGTGTTAATTGAGCCCTAATGTTTTATCTCCAAAGAAATGGGTGACTGAGTTGTGCAAAGGAAAGTAGAGAGTGTAGAGAGGAATGTTAGGATTAGCAGGGTTGAAAGTGTTCATATAGGTGATATTATGGTACAATAATGTAGAAGAGTCCAAAGAGTTTGTTGAAACTGTAAAAAAGTGTTATTCCTTTGTTCAGGAATGTTTGGTGCTGGGGAATGCTGATGGCATGCTAGATCTCTAGGAAAGCTGTGTGTATGTAGCCATGTGAGGACATTCATTGAAGGGTTCTTGTGATATAAAGTATGTTGTATATGTGTGATGAGTATTAATGAATCAGGAACATATGGAATATGACCAGTGAATGTTTTCTCTGTGAAACTATTTTGTATTGTATTGGATCCTTTTTTAGATTGGTTTAGAACAAAAGAAAATCCACGTGGTATTAACCTATTTAATGCTATTTTATTAATTTCCTAAATAAGTTTTTACAGATTGCACAGGATGGATACCAAAAAATGAAATGTATTTGGAAATGCGATTGTCTGTCTCTTGTTACTCCTGAAATATAATGAAAGTTTTTAAAATAAGATAAAAAAGGAAAGCGATCACTATTTAATTGATAAATATTACCTAAATAAGGTGGGGCCATATAGGGAGAATGATAGCCTCCTCTTCTGAAATACAAAAATCAAACTTGAAGAGAATGTATGTGTGTATATATATATATATATATATATATATATATATATACATATATATACACACAGGGTGGGCCATATTTATGGATACACCTTAATAAAATGGGAATGGTTGGTGATATTAACTTCCTGTTTGTGGCAAATTAGTATATGTGAGGGGGGAAACTTTTCAAGATGGGTGGTGACCATGGTGGCCATTTTGAAGTCGGACATTTTGAATCCAACTTTTGTTTTTTCAATAGGAAGAGGGTCATGTGACACATCAAACTTATTGAGAATTTCACAAGAAAAACAATGATGTTTCTGACCACTTATAAAATGTGTTCAATGTGCTGCCCATTGTGTTGGATTGTCAATGCAACCCGCTTCTCCCACTCTTCATACACTGATAACAACACCGCAGGAGAAATGCTAGCACAGGCTTCCAGTATCCGTAATTTCAGGTGCTGCAGAATGAGCAAAACAAAAATTGGAACAGGACCCTCAATTTTCGCAGAAGATTTTTTCAGTGATGAGGCAAACTTTTATGTGAATGGTGAAGTTAACAAACAAAACCACCGCTATTGGTCTGACACTGACCCACATTAGATAGATCCCACCAAGACTGTTGGAACACATAAATTGATGGTATGGTGTGGTATATGGGGTGCAAAGATAGTGGGGCCATTCTTCATCAATGGAAACCTCAAGGCCACTGGATATGCAAAATTGCTACATGATGATGTGTTTCCCTCTTTATGCACTGAAGCTGGCACGTTCCCTGAGTGTTTCCCTCTTTATGCACTGAAGCTGGCACGTTCCCTGAGTTTTTCCATAATGTGCACCACCACATTATGGGTGTCAGGTCCGAGCACTCCTAGATGAACAGTTTCCTGGAAAGTGGATTGGTCTTCGTGGGCCAGTTGAATGGCCCCCAAGATCGGGCCCCCTTAGAATTTTATCTTTGGGGTCATCTGAAGGGAATTGTCTATGCTGTTAAGATACGAGATATGCAGCACCTGAAACTACGGATACTGTAAGCCTGTGCTAGCATTTCTCCTGCGGTGTTGCTCTCAGTGTGTGAAAAGTGGGAGCAGAGGGTTGCATTGACAATCCAACACAATGGGCAGCACATTGAACACATTTTATAAGTGGTCAGAAACTTGTAAATAACTCATGAAAGAATAAAGTTACGTTAAAACCAAGCACATCATTGTTTTTCTTGTGAAATTTTCAATAAGTTTGATGTGTCACATGACCCTCTTCCTATTGAAAAAACAAAAGTTGGATTCAAAATGGACAACTTCAAAATGGCCACCATGGTCACCACCCATTTTGAAAAGTTTCCCCCCTCACATATACGAATGGGCCACAAACAGGAAGTTAATATCACCAACCATTCCCATTATAGTAAGGTGTATCCATATAAATGGCCCACCCTGTACAACTCCCAGCATGCAGTGACAGCCGAAGTGCATGCTGGGACTAGTAGTTATGCAACAACTGTAGGCATACTACTACAACTTCCAGCATGCCCTTTGGCTGTCCGTGCATGCTGGGGGTTGTGGTTATGCAACAGCTGGAGGCACACTGGTTGCAAAACACTGAGTTTGTTACGTCACTCAGTGTTGCACAGCCAGTGTGCCTCCAGCTGTTGCAAAACTACAACCTAGCTTGTACGGTCTTTCAGTGCATGTGTAGTTTGCAACAGCTGGAGGCACACTGGTTGTGAAACACTGAGTTAGATAACAAACTCTGTGTTTCACAACCAGTGTTCCTTCAGCTGTTGCGCTACAACTCTCTGCATGCACTTACAGCCGAAGGGCATGTTGGGACTTGTAGTTATGCAACAGCTGGAGGCAAATTACTTGTAAGCCCTTCGCCCACTCCCTTTCTATAACCTGGTGCCACGCCGTGGCCCCGTGTCATAGCGGGTCGGGACCCGTGGCTAATAGCACACGTAAACTAATGCCGGTTAGCTCAGGGGGCTGTTCGAGGGGACTGCCACCGCTGTAGGACAACAGGAGGGTCCCTACCTTCCTCCTCGCTGTCCGATCGCTGAATGAGTGCTCAGTGCCTGAGATCCAGGCATGAGCAGTTGTTACGTCGAGCGCTCCGGGTCCCTGCTCCTCCCCAGAGCGCTCGCGGCGTTCTACTTTCTGCAGCGTCCCGGTCAGACCCGCTGACCGGGAGCGCTGCACTGTCATTCACGATGGGGATGCAATTCGCATAGCGGGACGCGCCCGCTCGCGAATCGCATCCCAAGCCACTTACCCGTCCCGCTCCCCGGCTGTCATGTTCTGGCGCGCACGCGGCTCCGCTCTCTAGGGCGCGTGCGCGCCAGCTCTCTAAGATTTAAAGGGCCAGTGCACCAGTGATTGGTGCCTGGCCCAATCAGTCTAATTGGCTTCCACCTGCTCCCTGTGTATATTACCTCACTTCCCCTGCACTTCCTTGCCGGATCTTGTTGCCTTGTGCCAGAGAAAGCGTTAGTGTTGTCCAAAGCCTGTGTTCCAGATCTTCTGCTATCCTCATTGACTACGAACCTTGCCGCCTGCCCCGACCTTCTGCTACGTCTGACCTTGCCTCTGTCTAGTCCTTCTGTCCCACGCCTTCTCAGCAGTCAGCGAGGTTGAGCCGTTGCTGGTGAATACGACCTGGTTGCTACTGCCGCAGCAAGACCATCCCGCGGGCTCTGGTGAAAACCAGTAGCAACCCTAGAACCGATCCACTGACACGGTCCACGCCAATCCCTCGCTGACACAGTGGATCCACATCCAGCTAGCCGAATCATAACAGTAGATCCGGCCATGGATCCCGCTGAGGTGCCGCTGCCAAGTCTCGCTGACCTATCCACGGTGGTCGCCCAGCAATCGCAGCAAATTGCCCAACAAGCACAGCAGCTGTCGCAGTTGACCGCCACGTTACAGCAACTTCTGCCACTGCTACAGCAGCAACCATCTCCTCCGCCAGCTTCTGCACCTCCTCCGCAGCGAGTGGCCGCTCCTAGCCTCCGCTTGTCCCTGCCGGACAAATTTGATGGGGACTCTAGACTCTGCCGTGGCTTCTTGTCTCAATGTTCCCTACATATGGAGATGTTGTCGGACCAATTTCCTACAGAACGGTCTAAGGTGGCGTTCGTAGTGAGTCTTCTGTCTGGAAAGGCCTTGTCTTGGGCCACACCGCTCTGGGACCGCAATGATCCTGCCACAGCCACAGTCCAGTCCTTCTTCGCTGAAGTCCGTAGTGTCTTCGAGGAACCAGCCCGAGCTTCTTCTGCCGAGACTGCCCTGATGAACCTGGTCCAGGGTAATTCTTCAGTAGGCGAGTACGCCATCCAATTTCGTACTCTCGCCTCCGAATTATCTTGGAATAACGAGGCTCTCTTTAAAAAAGGCCTATGCAGTAACACCAAGGATGTGCTGGCCGCACGAGAGATTCCTGCCAACCTGCAAGAACTTATCCTTTTGGCCACCCGCATTGACATGCGTTTTTCTGAAAGACACCAGGAGCTCCGCCAGGAAAAAGACCTTGATCTCTGGGCACCTCTCTCACAGTATCCTTTGCAATCTACCCCTGTGCCTCCCGCCGAGGAGGCTATGCAAGTGGATCGGTCTCGCCTGACCCATGAAGAGAGGACTCGCCGTAGGGATAAAAATTTATGTCTGTACTGCGCCAGTACCGAACATTTCTTGGTGGATTGCCCTATTCGTCCTCCACGTCTGGGAAACGCACGCACCCAACTCACGTGGGTGTGGCATCTCTTGGTACAAAGTCTGCTTCTCCACGTCTCACTGTGCCCGTGCGGATTTCTCCTTCTGCCAACTCCTCCTTCTTAGCCGTGGCCTGCTTGGACTCTGGTGGTTCTGGAAATTTTATTCTGACCTCTTTGGTGAATAGGTTCTGCATTCCGGTGACCCGTCTCGTCAAGCCGCTCTACATTTCTTCGGTCAACGGAGTGAAGTTGGACTGCACTGTGCGTTACCGCACAGAGCCCTTGCTTATGAGCATTGGACTGCATCACGAGAAAATTAAATTTTTCGTCCTTCCCAAATGCACCTCTGAAGTCCTCCTCGGTCTGCCATGGCTCCAGCATCATTCTCCCACTCTTGACTGGACCACCGGGGAGATCAAGAATTGGGGTCCTGCTTGCCGCAAGAAATGCCTCACGTCTGCTCCCAGTCCCGTCTGTCGGGCCTCAGTGTCTCCTTCTGTGCCTGGTCTCCCCAAGTCCTATCAGGACTGTGCAGTGCCTCCTCATAGCCCCCGTCCTGGTGACACTCTGCCCCGTGACAAGCTTCACCCTCTGCCCCCCCTCCCCATTCCCATTCCTTCTGAACTACCTGCCGCTGGTGTAGCTACCCAGGACTTTTTTTTGTTCCAGAAGGAAACTCAAGAGGCGCCCCCTATGTTCTCTTCTCAGTTAAAGGGACAAGGAGACAAAGAGAGGGGGAGACCTAAGGGGGGGGGGGGTACTGTTACGCCGAGCGCTCCGGGTCCCTGCTCCTCCCCGGAGCGCTCGCGGCGTTCTCCTTTCTGCAGCGCCCCGGTCAGACCCGCTGACCGGGAGCGCTGCACTGTCATTCACGATGGGGATGCGATTCGCATAGTGGGAATCGCATCCCAAGCCACTTACCCGTCCCACTCCCCGGCTGTCATGTTCTGGCGCGCGCGGCTCCGCTCTCTAGGGTGCGTGCGCGCCAGCTCTCTAAGATTTAAAGGGCTAGTGCACCAGTGATTGGTGCCTGGCCCAATCAGTCTAATTGGCTTCCACCTGCTCCCTGTGTATATTACCTCACTTCCCCTGCACTTCCTTGCCGGATCTTGTTGCCTTGTGCCAGAGAAAGCGTTAGTGTTGTCCAAAGCCTGTGTTCCAGATCTTCTGCTATCCTCATTGACTACGAACCTTGCCGCCTGCGCCGACCTTCTGCTGCATCTGACCTTGCCTCTGTCTAGTCCTTCTGTCCCACGCCTTCTCAGCAGTCAGCGAGGTTGAGCCGTTGCCGGTGGATACGACCTGGTTGCTACCGCCGCAGCAAGACCATCCCGCTTTGCGGCGGGCTCTGGTGAAAACCAGTAGCAACCCTAGAACCGATCCACCGACACGGTTCACGCCAATCCCTCGCTGATACAGTGGATCCACAGCCAGCTAGTGAATCATAACAGCAGTCAAGCGGCAGAATCATTGATCAATGGTTTCCAATGAGAAACCATTGATCAATGTAAAAGATCAGTGTGTGCAGTGTTATAGTCCCCTATGGGAGCTATAACATTGCAAAAAAGAAAAATTGAAGAAAAAAAAAAAGTTAAAGGGGTATTCCAGGCAAAACCTTTTTTTTTATGTATATCAACTGGCACCGAAAAGTTAAACAGATTTGTAAATTACTTCTATTAAAAAATCTTAATCCTTCCAATAGTTATTAGCTTCTGAATTTTCTGTCTAACTGCTCAATGATGATGTCACGTCCCGGGAGCTGTGCATGATGGGAGAATATCCTCATAGGAACTGCACAGCTCCCGGGACGTGAGTCATCAGAGAGCAGTTAGACAGAAAACAACAACTCAACTTCAGAAGCTAATAACTATTGAAAGGATTACGATTTTTTAATAGAAGTAAGCCAGTTGATATATAAAAAAATGTTTTGGCCTGGAATACCTCCTTTAATAAAGATCATATAACCCCTTCCCTAATAAAAGTTTGAATCACCCCCCTTTTCCCATTTAAGAAAAAAAAGTGTGTAAATAAAAATAAACGTATGTGATATAGCCGCGTGCGGAAATGTCCTCATGCTGCCAACATCTCCAAGCTGTGTCATTCAGCCACTATATGGTCTCCTCATGCTGCCAACACCTCCACCCTGTGTCATTCAGCCACTATATATTTATAGCAGGATATATTTATAGCACTATATATTTATTGCAGGATAATTTTATGGGCCAGTTTGTGGAGGACCCAACAAGAAGGGATGCCTTGTTGGATCTGATCATTTCCAACAACGCAGAGCTGGTTGGTAATGTAACTGTGAGGGAAAACCTTGGTAATAGCGACCACAATATAGTTACTTTTGACTTAAAATGTAGAAAACAAAGACAGGCGGGGAAGGCAAAAACATATAACTTTAAAAAGGCAAATTTCCATGGGCTGAGAGCTGCACTACAGGACATAGACTGGGGGAGGTGTTCTCAAATACTGATACAGAAGGTAAATAGGACATCTTTAAATCAACTCTAAATAACTATACAGCTAAATATATACCAAAGGGGAACAAATATAAACGATTAAAACTAAATCCTACATGGCTGACAAATGATGTTAAAAGAGCAATAAACAACAAAAAAATTGCCTTTAAAAAATACAAATCTGAGGGGTCAGCTATAACATTTAAACAGTACAAGGAGCTTAATAAAATGTGTAAAAATGTAATAAAAACAGCAAAAATTCTAAATGAGAGACAGGTGGCCAAAGAAAGCAAAGCTAATCCTAAATATTTTTTTAGATATATAAATGCAAAAAAACCAAGGACAGAGCATGTAGGACCCCTTAACCCCTTCCCGCAGAATGTCATATATAAACGCCGGGTTGTGCAGTGCGTTCGCGCATCCCGGCGTTTATAAATGACATTCAGTTAACCCGGCGATGCGCAGCATCGCACGGGTTAACTGGCAGAAGTCCCGCTGTTTCCAGCAGGGGACAACTTCTGCTTCACCCCCAGGACCATCAATTGATGGTCCTGGTCAGCGATCACTGTGATTGGTCCCTGTGGACCAATCACAGTGATCTGGGGTGAAAGTTCAGATCCCCCGCACTGCCCGCCCCTGGAAGTCGGGCAGAACGGGGGACGAAGGCTGCAGGGGCTCGCGGGGACCTGCGGCATTCGGGGGGAACACGTGGGGACCGGCGGACTTACCTGATCCAGCGGCGGGACCGAGGAGCAGCGCGGGACCGGCCACGTGGACGAGCAGCGATGGGTAAGTATGTGGTCCTCAGAGGCAGCAGTGAAGATCTTCACTGCTGCTTCTAGGAGTCTGAAAACTACAACTCCCAGCATGCCTAGACAGCCTTTGGCTGTCTGGGCATGCTGGGAGTTGTAGTTTTGCAACATCTGGAGGGCCTCAGTTTGGAGACCATTGTATAATGGTCTCCAATCTGTGCTCTTCCAGCTGTTGCAAAACTACAACTCCCAGCATGCACTGACTGTCCAGGCATGCTGGGAGTTTTAGTTCAGCAACATCTGGCCCTTCAGATGTTGCCGAACTACAACTCCCAGCATGCCCTTCAGCTGTCTGGGCATGCTGGGAGTTGTAGTTTTGCAACAGCTGGAGACACACTGGTTGGGAAACATTGTTTCTAACTCAGTGTTTCCTAACCTGTCTGCCTCCAGCTGTTGCAAAACTATAACTCCCAGCATGCACTAAAAGACCATGCATGCTGGGAGTTGTAGTTTTGCAACATCTGGAGGGCCCCAGTTTGGAGACCATTGTATAATGGTCTCCAATCTGTGCTCTTCCAGCTGTTGCAAAACTACAACTCCCAGTATGCACTGACTGTCCAGGCATGCTGGGAGTTTTAGTTCAGCAACATCTGGCCCTTCAGATGTTGCCGTACTAGAACTCCCAGCATGCCCTTCAGCTGTCTGGGCATGCTGGGAGTTGTAGTTTTGCAACAACTGGAGACACACTGGTTGGGAAACATTGTCTGTTTCTAACTCAGTGTTTCCTAACCTGTGTGCCTCCAGCTGTTGCAAAACTATGACTCCCAGCATGCACTAACAGACCATGCATGCTGGGAGTTGTGGTTTTGCAACAGCTGATGCAAGCCCCCCCCCCCCGCCCCGCCACCCCCGTGAATGTACAGGGTACATTCACATGGGCGAGGCTTTTACAGTGGGTTTCTCGCATCTTGAGATGCAGCAAATTTTGCGCTGGGAAACTCGCTGTAATCCCCCGCCCATGTGACTGTACCCTAAAAACACTACACTACACTAACACAAAATAAAATAAAAAGTTAAAAACACTACATATACACATACCCCTACACAGCCCCCCTCCCCCAATAAGAACGTCCGGTACACCACTGTTTCCAAAGCAGAGCCTCCAGCTGTTGAAAAACAACAACTCCCAGTATTGTCGGACAGCCGTTGACTGTCCAGGCATGCTGGGAGTTTTGCAACAGCTGGAGGCACCCTGTTTGGGAATCACTGGCGTAGAATACCCCTATGTCCACCCCTATGCAAATCCCTAATTTAGGCCTCAAATGCACATGGCGCTCTCACTTTGGAGCCCTGTCGTATTTCAGGGCAACAGTTTAGGGCGACATATGGGGTATCGCCGTACTCGGGAGAAATTGCGTTACAAGGTTTGGGGGGCTTTTTCTTCTTTAACCCTTCATGAAAAGGAAATGTTGGGGTCTACACCAGAATGTTAGTGTAAAAATTTTTTATTTTTTACACTAACATGCTGATGTTGCCCCATACTTTACATTTTCACAAGAGGTAAAAGGGAAAAAAGCCCCCCAAAATTTGTAACGCAATTTCTCCCAACTACAGAGATACCCCATATGTGAGCGCAAAGTGCTCTGGGGGCGCACAACAAGGCCCAGAAGGGAGAGCGCACCATGTACATTTGAGGTGATTTGCACAGAGGTGGCTGATTGTTACAGCGGTTTTGACAAACGCAAAAAAAACAAAACCCCACATGTGACCCCATTTCGGAAACGACACCCCTCACGGAATGTAATGAGGGGTGCAGTGAGAATTTACCCCCCACAGGTGTCTGACGGATCTTTGGAACAGTGGTCCATGAAAATGAAAACTTGTACAGCCCACTGTTCCAAAGATCTGTCAGACACCAGTGGGGGGCAAATGCTCACTGTACCCCTTGTTACGTTCCTCAAGGGGTCTAGTTTCCAAAATGGTATGCCATGTGTTTTTTTTTTTGCTGTTCTGGCACCTTAGGGGCTTCCTAAATGCGACATGCTCCCCGAGCAAAATTTGCTCTCAAAAAGCCAAATATGACTCCTTCTCTTCTGAGCATTGTAGTTCGCCCATAGTGCACTTCAGGTCAACTTATGGGGTACCTCCATACTCAGAAGAGATGGGGTTACAAATTTTGGGGAGTATTTTGTGCTATTAACCCTTGCAAAAAGGTGAAATTAGGGGGGAAACACACTTTTTAGTGGAATTTTTTTTTTTTTTTTTTACATATGCAAAAGTCATGAAACACCTGTGGGGTAATAAGGCTCACTTTATTCCTTATTACATTCCTCAAGGGGTCTAGTTTCCAAAATGGTATGCCATGTGGGTATTTTTTGCTTTTCTGGCACCATAGGGGCTTCCTAAATGCGACATGCCCCCCGAGCAAAATTTGCTCTCAAAAAGCCAAATATGACTCCTTCTCTTCTGAGCATTGTAGTTCACCCATAGTGCACTTCAGGTCAACTTATGGGGTACCTCCATACTCAGAAGAGAAGGGGTTACAAATATTGGGGGGTATTTCCTGCTATTAACCCTTGGAAAAATGTGAAATTTGGGGGGAAACACACATTTTAGTGAAAAAAAAATATTTTTTTTTACATATGCAAAAGTCGTGAAACACCTGTGGGGTATTAAGGCTCACTTTATTCCTTGTTACGTACCTCAAGGGGTCTAGTTTCCAAAATGGTATGCCATGTGAGGGTTTTTTGCTGTTCTGGCACCATAAGGGCTTCCTAAATGCAACATGCCCCCAAAAACCATTTCAGAAAAACGTTCTCTCCAAAATCCCCTTATCGCTCTTTCCCTTCTGAGCCCTCTACTGCGCCCGCCGAACACTTTCCATAGACATATGAGGTATGTGCTTACTCGAGAGAAATTGGGCTACAAATATAAGTATACATTTTCTCCTTTTACCCCTTGTAAAAATAAAAAAATTGGGTCTACAAGAACATGCGAGTGTAAAAAATGAAGATTGTGAATTTTCTCCTTCACTTTGCTTCTATTCCTGTGAAACACCTAAAGGGTTAAAATGATGACTGAATGTCATTTTGAATACTTTGGGGGGTGCAGTTTTTATAATGGGGTCTTTTGTGGGGTATTTCTAATAAGAAGACCCTTCAAATCCACTTCAAACCTGAACTGGTCCCTGAAAAATAGTGAGTTTGAAAATTTTGTGAAAAATTGGAAAATTGCTGCTGAACTATGAAGCCCTCTGGTGTCTTCCAAAAGTAAAAACTCGTCACTTTTATGATGCAAACATAAAGTAGACATATTGTATATGTGAATAAAAAATTTTATTATTTGTAATATACATTTTCCTTACAAGCAGAGAGCTTCAAAGTTAGAAAAATGCAAAATTTTCAAATTTTTCATCAAATTTTAGGATTTTTCACAAGGAAAGGATGCAAGTTACCACAAAAATTTACCACCATGTTAAAGTAGAATATGTCACGAAAAAACAATCTCGGAATCAGAATGATAACTAAAAGCATTCCAGAGTTATTAATGTTTAAAGTGACAGTGGTCAGATGTTCAAAAAACGCTCTGGTCCTTAAGGCCAAAATGGGCTTGGTCCTGAAGGGGTTAATAATGATAATGGGGAGGTTGTCACAGGCGATAAAGAGAAAGCGGAGCTACTGAATGGGTTCTTTAGTTCTGTATATACTAGGGAAGAAGAAGGAGCTGACATTGGACAGGTCAGTGCTGGTAACACATCATGTAATGTACTGAACTGACTTAATGTAAAGATGGTACAAGGTAAGTTAAGTAATTTAAATGTAAGCAAATCTCCAGGGCCAGATGGATTGCACCCAAGAGTTCTTAGAGAGGTAAGTTCAGTAATATCTGTACCCCTGTTCATGATATTTAGAGATTCACTGGTGTCTGGTATTGTGCCAAGGGACTGGCGCAAGGGGAATGTGGTGCCAATCTTCAAAAAGGGCTCTAGGTCTTCCCCAGGAAACTATAGACCGGTAAGTTTAACGTGCATTGTGGGTAAATTGTTTGAAGGACTTATAAGGGATTACATACAGGAATACATAGGGGATAATTGTATTATAAGTGATAGCCAGCATGGGTTTACTAAGGATAGAAGTTGTCAAACCAATCTAATTTGCTTTTTTGAAGAGGTGAGTAGAAGCCTTGACAGAGGAATGGCTGTGGATATAGTGTTTCTGGATTTTGCTAAAGCATTTGATACTGTCCCTCATAGACGTCTGACAGGTAAGTTAAGGTCTTTGGGTTTGGAAATTAGTTTGGATCGTACCCAGAGAGTTGTGGTCAATGATTCGTACTCTGATTGGTCCCCGGTAATTAGTGGTGTACCCCAAGGTTCTGTACTGGGACCGCTGTTGTTTAATTTATTTTTCAATGATATAGAGGATGGCATTAACAGCTCTGTTTCTATCTTTGCAGATGACACCAAGCTTTGTAGCACGGTACAGTCTATAGAGGATGTGTATAGGTTACAAGATGACTTGGATAGACTAAGTGTCTGGGCATCCACTTGGCAAATGAGGTTCAATGTGGATAAATGTAAAGTTATGCATCTGGGTACTAATAACATGCATGCGTCGTATGTCTTAGGGGGGATTAAACTGGCAGAGTAACTGGTAGAGAAGGATCTGGGTGTACTTGTAGATCACAGACTACAGAATAGCATGCAATGTCAGGCTGCTGCTTCCAGGATATTGTCATGTATAAAAAGAGGCATGGACTTGAGGGACAGGGACATAATACTCCCCTTTATAAAACATCGGTACGGCCTCACCTGGAATATGCTGTTCAGTTTTGGGCACCAGTCCATCAAAGGGTGCAGAGACGTATGGCCGGATGGTTGCAGCCAATCACAGCTCTAAGAGGAAAATATGAATCAGTGATGTTCTATACACATCATTGGCCGGAGTACCGAGCAGAGAAGGAGAGCGCTGTATACAGCCACTCCATCTCTGCAATAGATAGGACGATCGCAGCGGGTGTCAGGAGTGACATCCGCTGTGATGTGTCCTTAACTGCAAGTACTACTACTCCCAACACGGAGCACACTCTGCTCCATGCTGGGAGCTGTAGTACCTGCATTAATTGACAGATCGCACCTAACTTCTGACACCTGTTGCGATCAGTCTATTAATGCAGGTACTACAGCTCCCAACATGGAGCAGAGTGTGCTCCATGTTGGTAGTAGTAGTACTTGTAGTTAAAAACACATCACAGCGGGTATCAATACTGACACCCGCTGTGATCCTCCGGTATAATGTATAGATGCGGCCGCTCTCCTATGGTCCCCTGCCCTGCCGTATATATACCTCTAGTTATATTTTCCACAGAGAGCTGTGATTGGCTGGAACCATCTGGCCAATCACAGTTCTCTGCTGGGAATATGAATAGGTGTACATATACAGCAGTGCAGGGGACCATAGAAGAGCGGTTGTCCGCATCTATAAATTATACAGAAGGATCGCAACAGGCGATCTGTCTATTAGTACAGGTACTACTACTCCCATCATGGAACAGTGTTTTCCATGCTGGGAGTAGAAGTACTACCTAAAAAAATTCAAAAAAAAATGTGAAACACACACACACACTACATTTTTATTATTGTCAGCTACAGTTTTAGTGCTTTACCGGCCCTCATAAATTGATCCCTGTTTAAAAATTAATAAAAATGTTGAAATAAAAAAGAAAAATTTCGTTAGATACAATACTTTCCATCACTACTGTATCTTTTTTATTATTTTTTGTAATGGTACCCTACGAAATTTTAATTAAAAAAAGGGATCTCCATCACTTTTTTGGATCGCTAAAGTCCAAAAAAGAATAAAAACCGCCTGCAAAAAGGCAAAAGTTAAAACCAACATTGCGTTTTTTCTTGGCGTTTTTGCTCTCTCATAGACTTCTAGATTTCAGGGCAAAAAACTCCAAACTAGGTTTTGTCGGGCGTTTTGAAAAACCAGCCTCTGAGCCCGAAATTGCTGAAAAACGCCCAAAGGATAAAAAAAAATTCAAAAAACACCAAACTGAAAAACGCCAAGTAAATCTGGCATTTTGCAGTTTACTATTGACTTGCAGCTAACATCTGGACACGAAAAAATGGTGTGTGGGAAAATTGGCGATTTTTACAGCTTTAAAAAAAAAACCTCAGTGGAATTCCAGCCTAGCAGTATTATTTCACTACCACAGCACACTCCATATGCATGTTAGAACACAGCAAAGTGTTCTACACCCCTATTGAGGATCTCTGTAGGCCAGAAATAACAGTTTTTAAAATAGATTCGCGGTGAATAAATTCGGATCGAAACAAAGTTTTTCAAAAAATTCGGCCAAATCTAATTTTTCAAAAGTTCGCTCATCTCTAGTTGGTATTAAGTCCTTGCCTTAGTAACCCCTCCCTGCAAAATTGGTGGTTTTTTACTAATACATGGAAAAAAGACCAACAAATTCTACAAGAAAATGTTTCTGAAGTTTGTTTTTTATTAACCTGGAATGATGTGCACCGTAGTTCACGTAATTCATAAGTTGTTTCATTCCCATTCTCCTATTAAAGAGGACCTGTGGCCAAGCCTAATAATTAGAAATGTTACTGTCATGAAAAAGCTTTGGGTGCCCTGATCAAACCTTTTTTGTACAGTTTCTTGATATGACCTGTGGGGTTGGTTACAGGTCCTAAGCATAAAAATGTGTTATGTTTGTTTTAAGAAACTGGTTCAATTTTAAACACATCATAAATGCAGTTTTCATTTGTCAGCCTTAACTGGTTAGGGCAGCTGTGTTTTCGAGCTTCTATGAATGGAAACAGATTACATGCTTATCTCATTGTAAGATGTCACACAATACTTAACACTTGTCTCTAGGACACAGCTGTTATTGCTTGGGTGGGGGCTGGTGGATAGTTACACAAACTGCCCTGAGATAAGATAAAATGCCACACCTATTCTGCAGTAGAATACAAAAATTGTTCCCCATTCAATAAGGTTGCAATTCTTTTCATAAATCATTCATTGCAACTGTTCATCATGTAGTCCACAGTATGTCCATTCTGCATGTATCTGCTACATCTTATTTATTTTTTAATGTCTTTTTTAATGACAAATAGGCAAAAGAGTAAAATAATAAACCAACCTCAGTGCAATTGTATTATGTGTTTTACTTGAAAACAGACTACTCTATTGTATACATTAGTTATAATGAAAAAGTTTTTTTTATTTTTGTTCTTTAGCCTCGGTTTACACAAAGGGTTTTTTCTGACATTCTTTGGAAAACTACAACTGCATTTTTTTTGTTAAACTGTTTATTTAACCCCTTAAAGGGGTACCCCGGCGCTAAGACCTCTTATCCTTTGGATAGGGGATAAGTTGCCTGATCGCGGGGGTCCCGCTGCTGGGAACCCCCATGATCTTTCACTCAACACCACGTTACAATCAGCCGCCGGAGCATGTTCGCTCCGGGTCTGATGACTGCCGATCACGGGGACGGAGTATTGTGATATCACGGCTCTGCCCTGTGTGACGTCGCGCTCCCCCCCCCACCCTCAATGCAAGCCTATGGGAAGGGGCTTGACAGCATGCTCCGGGGGCTGATAGCAACGGGGTGCTGCGTGAAAGATCACCGGGGTCCCCAGCGGCAGGACCCCCCCGATCAGACATCTTATGCCCTATCCTTTGGATAGGGGATAAGATGTCTTAGCGCCGGAGTACCCCTTTAACTCCTTAAGGACCAAGCCCATTTTGACCTTAACCCCTTAAGGACCAGGGGTTTTTCCATTTTTGCACTTTTGTTTTTTCTTCCTCTCCTTTTAAAAATCATAACCCTTTCAATTTTGCACCTAAAAATCCTTATGATGGCTTAATTATTGCACTACAAATTCTACTTTGCAGAGATATCAGTCTTTTTACCCAAAAATCTATGGTGAAATGGGAAAAAAAAAATCATTGTGCGACAAAATTTAAGAAAAAACGCCATTTTGTCATTTTGGGGGCTTCCTTTTCTACGCAGTACACATTTCTGTAAAAATGACACCTCATCTTTATTTTGTAGGTCAATACGATTAAAATGATACCCTACTTATATAGGTTTGATTTTTGTTGTACTTCTGGAAAAAAAACATAACTACATGCAGGAAAATGTATATGTTTAAAATTGTCATCTTCTGACCCCTATTACTTTTTTATTTTTCCGTTTACAGGGTGGTATGAGGGCTCATTTTTTTGTGCTGTGATCTGAAGTTTTTATCGGTACCATTTTTGTATTGATCGGACTTTTTGATCGCTTTTTATTTTTTTCATGATATAAAAAGTGACCAAAAATACACTGTTTTGGACTTTGGAATTTTTTTGCATCTACGCCATTGACCCTACGGTTTAATTTATGATATTTTTTATATTTTTGACATTTACCACACGCGGCTTTACCACATATGTTTATATTAATTTTTATTTACATGTTTTTTTTATGGGAAAAGGGGGATGATTTGGACTTTTATTAGGGAAAGGGTTAAATCACATTTATTAACTTTTTTTTACACCTTTTTTTTTTTAAATAACATTGCATACAATGCCAGCACTGTTCACTGCAAAGCCATAGCTTTACATTGATCAGTGTTATCGGCGGTCGATTGCTCAAGCCTGAATCTCAGGCTTGGAGCAATCAATCACCGATCGGACGTGCCAGAGGAAGGGGAGTGACCCTCCGCTCGTGTCCTAGCTGATCGGGACACCACGTTTTCACTCAGCTCCACTGAGCAGCCGGGAAGGTTTTACTTTCGTTTTAGACAAAGTTGAATGCCGCGTCTAAAGGGTTAATAGCTATTAGCCCTGGGTCCCGGCTTCAGTTACATGCGTGACCGCGCTTTATATCGCGTCCGTGGTTGTTAAGGGGTTAAAGTGGTAATCCGGTGTAAAACTTTTTTTTTTTTTTTCAACTGGTGCCAGAAAGTTAAACAGATTTGTAAATTACTTCTATTTAAAAAACTTAATCCTTCCAGTACTTTTTAGCATTACAGAGGAAATTCTTTTCTTTTTGGAACACAGAGCTCTCTGCTGACATCACGAGCACAGTGCTCTCTGCTGACATCTCTGTCCATTTTAAGAGCTGTCCAGAGTAGGATAAAATCCCCATAGCAAACATATGCTGCTCTGGACAGTTCCTAAAATAGACAGAGATGTCAGCAGAGAGCACTGTGTTCCAAAAAGAAAATAATTTCTTCTGTAGTATTCAGCAGCTAATAAGTGCTGGAAGGATTAAGATTTTTTAATAGAAGTAATTTACAAATCTGTTGTACTTTCTGACACCAGTTGATTTAATAAAAAAAAAAAAAAGTTTTCCACCGGAGTACCCCTTTAACCCCTTAAGGACTCTTTCAGTTTTTGCACTTTAGTTTTTTTCCTCCATACCTTTTAAAGATCATAACCCTTTCAATTTTCCACTTAAAATCCATATTATGGCTTATTTTATGCGTCACCAATTCTACTTTGCAGTGACATTAGTCATTTTACCCAAAAATTCACGGCGAAACGGAAAAAAAAAATCATTGTGTGACAAAATCGAAGGAAAAACTCCATTTTGTAACATTTTGGGGCTTCCGTTTCTAAAGCAGTGCATATTTTGGTAAAAATGACACCTTATAATTATTCTGTAGGTCCATACGGTTAAAATGATACCCTACTTATATAGGTTTGATTTTGTCGTACTTCTGGAAAAAATCATAACTACATGCAGGAAAATTTATACGTTTAAAAATGTAACTGACCCCTATAACTTTTTTATTTTTCCACGTACAGGGCGGTATGAGGACTCATTTTTTGCGCCATGATCTGAAGTTTTTACCGGTATGATTTTTGTTTTGATCTGACTTTTTGATCACTTTTTATTCATTTTTTTAATGGTATAAAAAGTGACCAAAAATATGCTTTTTTTGGACTTTGGAATTTTTTTGCACGTACGCCATTGACCGCGCAGTTTAATTAATGATATATTTTTATAGTTCGGACATTTACGCACGCGGCGTTATTTTTTAAACTGTTTTATTTTTTTTGCATGATCCCGGTTGTCAGTGCAAAATTACCGGGCAGTAGGGTCCCAGTGACCCGATCAGCCAGTTATCGCCGCAGATCGCAGGGGCGATTTCCCTCGCGATTTGCGACGATCGCCGACATGGGGGGCCTACATGGCCCCCCTCGGCGTTTGCCCTGGATGCCTGCTGAAGCATTTCAGCAGGCATCCACTTCCGATCTCTGCCCGGCGCGCGGCAGGGACTGGAAAACGCCATGACGTACTCATACGTCATGGGTCCTTAAAGCCCAGGGTGCGGAGACGTATGCATATGTCATGGGTCCTTAAGGGGTTAAGGACCAAGCCCATTTTCACCTTAAGGACCAGGTCAATTTTATTTTTACATTTTCATTTTTTTCTCCTCGTCTTCTAAAATCCATAACTCCTTTATATTTCCATCTACAGACTCATATAAGGGCTTGTTTTTTGCGTGACCAATTGCACTCTCATTTTACCATAAAATGTACGGCGAAACCCCCAAAAAATTTTTAGGGAGGAAATTTTAATGAAAACCACAATTTTGCGCATTTTGGAGGGTTTTGTTTTCACACTATACACTTTACGGTAAAAATGATGTGTTCTTTATTCTGTAGATACTTTCATATTTTTGTACCGCTTAAAAATATCTAAAAATTTTTGTACAAAATCAGTAATCTAAAATCGCCCTATTTTGACCACCTATAACTTTTTCATTTTTCCATATATAGGGTGTTGTGAGGGCAAATTTTTTTGCACCGTCATCTGTACTTTTTACCGATATCACATTTGCTTATATAAAACTTTTAGATCATTTTTTATAATTTTTTTTTTAAATATGACAAAAAAGCTGCATTTTTGGAATTTAATTTCTTTTTACCTTTACGACAATCACCGTACGGGATAATTAACATTATATTTTGATAGTACTGACATTTACTAACGCGGCGATACCAAATATGTTTATTTTAAAAAATTTCGCTTTTTTGGGGGTAAAATGGGAAAAACTGACAATTTTTATTTTTATTGGGGGAGGGGATTTTTCACTTTTTTTTACTTTTTATTTTTACATTTTTCAACTTTCATTTTACACTTTTTATGTCCCCATAGGGGACTATCTATAGCAATCAATTGCTAATACTGTGCAGTGCTATGCATAGGACACAGCACTGCTCAGTATTATCGGTGATCTTCTGCTCGATCTCAGACCCGGGAGACGGCCAGAGCAAGGTGAGGGGACTTCCGGCCGCCATGCTGGATGATTGGATCTGTATTGATCACGGCATCTGAGGGGTTAATGGCGGACATTCGTGCGATCTTGGCCATTACGGGCGGGTACCCGGCTGCTACTAGCAGCCGGAACCTGCCGTGTATGACGCGAGCACCGTTCCGATGCTCGCGGTCATACACAGGACGTAAGTGTACGTCCTGGTGCGGGAAGTCCCGCCAAACTAGGACGTACATTTATGTCAGTGGTAGTTAAGGGGTTAAGGACCAGGCCAATTTTCATTTTTTCATTCTTGTTTTTTTCTCCTCCTCTTCTAAAAATCATAACACTTTCAATTTTGCACCTAGAGACCCATATAAGGGCTTGATTTTTGCGCCACCAATCATATTTTGTAATGACATCAATCATTTAATAAGAAAATCTACTGCAAAACCAAAAAATTAATATTTGTGCAGTGAAATTAAAAATAAAAACACAATTTTGTAAATTTTGGGGGCTTCCGTTTCTACACAGTGCAATTTTCGGTAAAAATGACACCATATCTTTATTCTGTAGGTCCATACGGTCACAAAGATACCCACTTTATTTTGGTTTTGTTTTATCTTACCGTACTACTTTAAAAATATAGCTACATGCACCAAAATTAGTATGTTTAAAATTGTCATCTTCTGACCCCTATAACTTTTTTAATTTTCCGCATATGGGGCGGTATGATGGCTAATTCTTTGCACCATGGTCTGTAGTTTTGTCCATAATTATTATTATTATTTTTTTTTTTTTCACAAAAAATAATCAAATACAAACAATACAAACATAACCACCTGCAAAGCAAGAGAACACAGAACAAGGGGATAATTCACACTCTCATTAATATAATCTCTTTCATAACTACGGTTCCCTATTTTTATGACCCGAGGTTAGTGGGTATACCTGCTTCTTTCTAAATCTAACATCGCAGCATAGCTTATTTACCATCATGGGGTAACCAATGTAGTACATCTGAATAGTTTCCATAGTCTCCAATTCTGTTCATATGTTTTATTATGTAGAGAATGTATCGCTATCAAGCCCTCCATCCTATAATTCCTATGTGCAATATTCTGTAACTCAACAATATTTGGAATATTTTCTGTTTTCCAATTCCTAGCTATTTGGGTACGTGCCACAAATAAAATATGTGTTGTTATTGTTAGTTCTGGGATCAACAGAGTATTGTTTTGGATTTCACAACAATCCCACCATATATGACGGAAGGAGCCAACTTCCGATTTACATCTCCAGCAATATTTTGAAGCTTCAGGTGAGATTTGAGTAAGCCGTAATGGCACCCAATGCCATCTATATAGTAACTTTCTAGAGATATTTAAATGATTATTACATTGGGAGACTCTAAAGGATAAATTGAACACAAATTCCCATTCTTCTTGTGTAAAGCTATGACCAAGATCCTCTTCCCATTTTTGTTGAATGGTGAGTGTGTGGACAGTGCTTTAAGTGGGCCGGAACGTGGCGGTACTCAGTATCGCCACTTCAAAAAATGCCTCCCCCTGCATCCCCCCCCATCTTATTCCTCCCCCTGCGGCCCTGTCACCTGTGCCGTTGTAGTGATTCGTCCCCTCCCCCCAGCGGCGCAGTGAGTGTGCTGCCGGAGCCCTGGCTCTGTGCCCTGCCGGAGAGGGGAGGAAAGTGGAAGCTCCGCTGGATTCCTGTGCCGGTGTGGTGAAGATAAATGGCTTACTTAAGGTATGTACCCTTTCCACCCCTCTGTTACCCCTTCTTAACCCTGTCGACCCCCCCTTCACTCCTGTCATCCATGTCCACCCCTCTGTTACCCCTTCTTAACCCTGTCCATCCCCCCACTCCTGTCATCCATGTCCACCCCCTGTCCATCCCTGTCACCAATCTTCACACCCCCAGTCCGCACCCCAGTCTACCCCCTGCCACACATATCTACCCCGTCACCCATGTCCACCCCTCTATCACCCCTGTCTCCCCTCTTTTAACCGCTTGTCCACCCTCCTGTCATCCATGTCCACCTTGGCCACCCCTCTGTTACACCTGTCATTCCCCTGTCACACATGTTCACCCCCCCTGTCCACCCCTCTGACCACCCCCCAGTCTACACCTGTCACCCATGTCCACCCCCCCATTCCCCCCTCTGTCACCCCCGTCCATTCCCCTGTCACACATGTTCACCCCTCTGACCACCCCCCAGTCTACACCTGTCACCCACGTCCACCCCCAATTCACCCCTTTGTCACTCCTGTCCACCCCTCTTTTAACCACTTCTCCACCCTCCTGTCATCCATGTCCACCTTGGCTATCCCCCTATTCACCCCTCTGTCATCCCTGTCCATCCCCCTGTCACCGATGTTCATCCCCCATTGTCCACCCCTCTGATCCCATCCTTGTCACCCATGTTCACCCCTCTGTCCCTTTGTCACCCTTGTCCCCACCTTGTCACTCCTGTCCACTCCTGTCACCCATGTACACCCTTCTACACCCCTGTCACCCATGTACACCCTTCTACACCCCTGTCACCCATGTACACCCCTCTGTCACCCATATACACCCTCCTATGCCCCCTGTCACCCATATACACTCTTCTACACCCCTCTGTCACCCATGTACACTCTTCTACACCCCTCTGTCACCCATGTACACTCTTCTGCACCCCTCTGTCACCCATGTAAACTCCTCTATACCCCTCTGTCACCCATGTACACCCCTCTGTCACCCATGTACACCCCTCTGTCCCCCATGTACACCCCTCTGTCCCCCATGTACACCCCTCTGCCACCCATGTACACCCCTCTGCCACCCATGTACACTCCTCTACACACCTGTCACCCATATACACTTTTCTACACCCCCTCTGTTACCCCTTTACACCTATCTGCCCCTGTATTCCTCTCCACTTGTAAAAGGGGAATATGGAGGCTGATGCTGATAAAGTGCGGAGCCTAATTGGTTTGTTTTGCAGGTTTAACAGTGAAGAATTGTGGCTGGAACCGTCATGATGGCCCAGACCAGATGGAGAAGAGAAGGGAACGACGGTGATTTTAGAAGACGTCATTTGTGAGTTGCTGTATAAAGCAGCACTGTAAACTACATACCCACAGATAAATAGATATTGGAGGAGATTTATCAAAACCTGTCCAGAGGAAAAGTTGCCCACTTACCAGAAAGTTAAATAGATTTGTAAATTACTTCTATTTAAAACTCCTAATCCTTTCAGTACTTAATAGCAGCTGTATGCTACAGAGGAAATTCTTTTCTTTTTAAATTTTTTTGAATCATTTTTTGTCTTGTCCACAATGCTCTCTACTGACACCTCTGTCCGTGTAAGGAACTGTCCAGAGCAGCATAGGTTTGCTATGGGGATTTTCTCCTGCTCTGGACATAGCAACCAATCACATTGCCTCTTTCACTTTTAACAAGGCCTCTGAAAAATTTAAGAAGTGATCTGATTGATTGCTGTGGGCAACTCAGCAACTTTTCCTCCGGACAGATTTTGATAAATCTCCCCCATTGTGCATTACGTAATCCTTTTTTTTTTTCTCGTGCCCGGCGAAAAAAAAAATTTTCTCCGCGGTGTGCCTCGAACCGAAAGTACAGTACCGGTACCTCTTTTGGGCCACTTAAAGCACTGGGCGTGGAGATTTAAACAATATTAAATGGGCATATGCCTCAGATAACCCCTTATCAGTACTGTCCTTATTTTGGAAATAAACTTCATAAGGGGTACACGCTTGTACTTTACAATATTTAAGAGAGGCTACAAGGTGTCTTAACTATAAGTATATAAAAAAAATCTTTTGATAAAATACCAAATTTAGAGCATATATCAGTGAATGGGACTGAGGTGTCTTGTTTACTAATATCTGCTAACTTCTCTATACCCCGTTTTCCCCACTCTTAAAAATTAGTATGTGGAAGTAAATATTGTGAAGCTCTAAACGGGGTGCCAGGATAGGTTACCAGATTTACTATACCTTTAATCACTATACTTCTCCATATTTTAACCCCTTAAGGACCAAGCCCATTTTCTCCTTAAAGGGGTACTCCACCCCTAGACATCTTATCCCCTATCCAAAGGATAGGGGATAAGATGTCAGATCGCCGCGGTCCCGCTGCTGGCGACCCCCGGGATCGCCGCTGCGGCACCCCGCTGTCATTACTGCACAGAGCGAGTTCGCTCTGCATGTAATGACGGGCAATTCAGGGGCCAGGGCATCGTTACGTAACGTCTCCGCCCATCGTGACGTCACGGCCAGCTTCCTCAATATGAGTCTATGGTAGGGGGCGTGGTGGTAGTGACGCCCCTGCCATAGACTTGTATTAAGGGGGCGGGCCGTGATGTCACGCTGCTCCGTCCCCTGTATCGCCCGTCATTACGCACAGAGCGAACTCGATCTGTGCAGCAATGATAGCGCGGTGCCGCAGCGGCGATCCAGGGGGTCCCCAGCAGTGGGACTGTGGCAATCTGACATCTTATCCCCTATCCTTTGGATAGGGGATAAGATGTCTAGGGGCGGAGTACCCCTTTAAGGACCAGAGCGTTTTTTTTTTGCACATGTGACCACTGTCACTTTAAGCATTAATAACTCTGGGACGCTTTCACTTTTCATTCTGATTCCAAGAATGTTTTTTCCTGACTTATTCTACTTTATATTAGTTAGAAATTGCGTCAATACTTGCATCCTTTCTTGGTGAAAAATTCCAAAATTTGAGGAAAAAATTTAAAATTTAGCATTTTTCTAACTTTGAAGCTCTCTGCTTGTAAGGAAAATAGACGTGCCAAATAAATTATATATTGATTCACATATACAATGTGTCTACTTTATGTTGGCATCACTAAGTTGACATGTTTTTACTTTTGGAAGACATCAGAGCTTCAAAGCTTTAAAGCTTCAAAGTTCAGCAGCAATTTTCCAATCTTTCCCAAAATTTTCTAAATCTGAGTTTTTCAGGGACAAGTTCAGTTTTGAAGTGGATTTGAAGGGCCTTCATATTAGAAATAGCCCATAAATGACCCATTAAAGAAACTGAACCCCTCATAGTATTCAAAATGACATTCAGAAAGTTTGTGTTTCACAGGAATAGCAGCAAAGTGAAGGAGAAAATTCAAAATCTTCATTTTTTACATTTATTTTCTTGTAGACTCAGTTTTTGTAACCCAATTTCTTTCGAGTAAGGAAATACCTCATATGTGTTATGTGAAGTGCTCAGCGAGCGCAGTAGAGGGCTCAGAAGGGAAGGAGCTACAATGGTATTTTGGTGAGTGAGTTTTTCTGAAATGGTTTTTGGAGGGCATGTCGCATTTAGGAAGCCCCTATTTTGCCAGAACAGCAAAAAAAACACATGGCATACTATTTTGTAAACTACACCCCTCAAGGCACGTAAGCCTGAGTCTTAACCCCTACAGGACCCATGACGTACTGGTACGTCATGAGTCCGCTCCCATTCTATAACTCGGGGCCATGGCATGGCGCTGTGTCATAGCGGATCGCGCCCGGCCAGGGCCGGACTGGCCTACTGGAAAAATTGCTGGTAGGCCGCTCCCCCCATGGGCCAGCCGGCAGGGCCGTGTAAGTAATATTGGGCCTATGTAGGAGCCGGAGGCAGTGGCTTAAGCTGCTCTGCCTCTGGCTTTGATCCATTGCGCTGACCTGGCTCGCTTACCCGGGCTACTTACTACACCTCTGGCTGCCAGCCAGATGCCCCTCCCTCAGATGACAAGCAGTGCAGCTTCCTTACAGTTACGACGGCCGCGTAATGACAGGGCCGGCGTCACTGCCCAGGCCCGGAGCCGAGGAGGGCGGAAAATCACTTGCCAGGCTGGGGCACTGTTTACTGTGCCGTGCGGCCCTTACAGAGCGGTGCGGGCACACAGATGTCAGTGAGTGTGGGGTGGCGGATTCAGGGGGGGGGGGGCAGGGGGCAATTGCCACCCCCCGAGATTGTTGTCCCTCCTCCCGTACTATAGCATGGTGGAGCGGGAGCTGTCAGCTGTCCCGCTCCACCACCTTTCTCACTCAAAGCTCCATTACTGCAGTCAGTGAGAGATCCACAGCAGGCCGGCACATCATCGTGTCGGCGCCCGGAGATCACGACCCGCGGCTCTCACTCACACTGCAAGTACGGAGCAGACGTTCCCTCAGGGGGCATTATATGTAAGGGGCACAGGACATGGGGCATTATATGTGAAGGGCACAGGACAGGGGGCATTATAAGTCAGAGACACATGTCAGGGGGGCATTATATGTGGGGGCACATGACAGGAGGGCATCATATGTGAGGGGCACATGTCAGGGGGCATTATATGTGGGGGCACATGTCAGGGGCCCCCCTGTCATGTGCCTATATAATGCACATATAATGCCCCCCTGCCATGTGCCCCCACATATAATGCCCCCTGACATGGACCCCTCACATATAATGCCCCCCTGTCATGTGCCCCTCATATATAATGAGCAGAAAATGGAGGAAAAAAGCGGAGCTAACGCCGCTGTAGACTATAGCCGGTGATGGTAGCTTGGTATGCAGGCCAGCGTTTCCTGAGTCACAGCTCCCTTTTTCAATTGCAGGTGGTGCAACCACCTGCAATTGAAAAAGGGAGCTGTGACTCCCGAAACGCGTCTTGCTTTATATTTATTTATTATTTTCTTTGTTTTCTTATGCTGTAAGAATAAATTATTTTGCATCAATACCCACAACTTGGGTTACTTCCTTGGGAGCGCCATCGCAGCTTTTTTCTCCTATACTTCTGCCTCATATATAATGCCTCATGTCCTGTGTCCCTCACATATAACGCCCCCTGTCCTGCCCCCACAGGGGGCATTATATATGAGGGGCACAGGACATGGGGAATTATATGTGAGGGGCACAGGACAGGGTGCATTATAAGTCAGGGACATATGTCAGGGGGGCATTATATGTTCATTATATATGCACATGACGGGTGTGGGGCTGTCCTCTGCCTCCACATATAATGCCCAATGTCCTGTGCCCCTCACATATAATGCCCCCTGAGGGGGCAGGACAAGGAGAACTATATGTGAGGGTAACATGACAGGGTCATTATATGTGAGGGGCACAGGACAGGGTGCATTACAGTGGGGATCAAAAGTTTGGGCACCCCAGGTAAAAATTTGTATTAATGGGAAAGAAGCCAAGGAAAGATAGAAAAATCTCCAAAAGACATCAAATTACAGATTAGACATTCTTATAATATGTCAACAAAAGTTAGATTTTATTTCATTTACACTTTCAAAATAACAGAAAACAAAAAAATGACGTCTGCAAAAGTTTGGGCACCCTGCAGAATTTATAGCATGCACTGCCCCCTTTGCAAAGCTGAGACCTGCCAGTGTCATGGATTGTTCTCAATCATCATATGGGAAGACCAGGTGATGTCAATCTCAAAGGTTTTAAATGCCCAGACTCATCTGACCTTGCCCCAACAATCAGCTGCTTCTTCTAAGCAGTTGTCTAGAATTCTGAAACTGAAAATAGTTGACTCTCACAAAGCTAGAGAAGGCTATAAGAAGATAGCAAAACATTTTCAGATGTCATTATCCTCTGTTCGGAATGTAATTAAGAAATGGCAGTCATCAGGAACAGTGGAAGTTAAAGCAAGATCTTGAAGACCAAGAAAAATATGAGACAGAACAGCTCGCAGGATTGTGAGAAAAACAATTCAAACCCCACGTTTGACTGCACAATCCTTCCAGAAAGATCTGGCAGACACTGGAGTTGTGGTACACTATTCCACTATAAAGAGATACTTGTACAAATATGGTCTTCATGGAAGAGTCATCAGAAGAAACCCTCTTCTACGTCCTCACCACAAAAATCAGCATTTGAACTTTGCAAATGAACATATAAACAAGCCTAATGCATTTTGGAAACAAATTCTGTGGACCGATGAGGTTAAAATTTAACTTGTTGGCCCGAATGAGCAAAGGTACGTTTGGAGAAGAATTTAATGAAAAGAACCTCTGTCCAACTGTTAAGCATGGGTGTGGATTAATCATGCTTTGGGGTTGTATTGCAGACAGTGGCACAGGGAACATCTCACGAGTAGAAGGAAAAATTGATTCAATAAAATGTCAGCAAATTTTGGATGCTAACTTGATGCCATCTGAGAAAAAGCTGAAGTTAAAGAGAGGATGGCTTCTACAAATGGATAATTATCCTAAACACACCTCGAAATCCATGGGGGATTACATCAAGAGGCGTAAACTGCCATGGTTTTGCCATGGTCTTCACAATCTCCTGACCTCAACATAATTGAAAATCTATGGAGAGAGATTAAAAGAGCAGTGCGTGACAGACAGCCCAGAAATCTCAAAGAACTGGAAGACTTTTGTAAGGAAGAATGGGCAAAGATACCGCAAACAAGAATTGAAAGACTCTTGGCTGGCTAAAAAAAAAGTGTTTACAAGCTGTGATACTTGCCAAAGGGGGCAGTACAAGATATTAACTCTGCAGGGTGCCCAAACTTTAGCAGACACCCTTTTTTTGTTTTCGGTTATTTTGAATGTGTAAATGATGGAAATAAAATCTAACTTTCGTTGACATATTATAAGAATGTCTAATCTATCATTTGATGCCTTTTGGAGATTTTTTCCATCTATCCTTGGCTTCTTTATGCACATTAATACAAATTTTTACCTTGGGTGCCTAAACTTTTGATCCCCACTGTATATGTGAGGGCCACAGGACAGTGGGCATTATCATTATGTGGGGGGAACAGGACGGGTTATAATTATTATATGTGGGGGGACAGGATGGGGTATTATTACTTTATATGAGGGGCACAGAGTATTTTGCATTTCAGAGGTATAGGCCGGCATTTATCATTGTAGTGTGTAAGTGAAACATTTTTCTACACCTTTTTTTTGTGTGCTGGTGATGTGTAGCAGCACCAAATTTGTTAAAAGGTAGCAGACCATTTGATACATTTTGTGCAGGTCACATTTTCTAAAATGTCATTCTTCACATACACCAAAAAGCTAAGCTAAGTCTGGGCTGGTGTAGTTTTAGAGACTTTTCAGTGGCTTTGCGCCTTTTTTTGTGCCTTTTCACAAAAACCTGCAGATCATAAAACCCGTCCATATCATGTGTATTGCCAAAATCAGTGAATTGCAACTCAAGTGCAAAAAAGCACAAATAAACCCTGCCTACGCCATTTTTGCACCATTTTTAGACACAAAAAACAGTCTAAAGACAATGATACATGTCGGCCATAGTGTACATTATAAGGAATTTTTGGGTATTAGGGTTTTTATGGGCCACAATACATTACGGTATTGTATTCAGAGGTTGTATGGCAAGGTTATATTCAGAGAGCACAGTATGTGGTAGTATTAGATCCAGAGGGTACAGTGTGTTGTTGTAATATATTCAGAGGTTACGGTGTGTGGCGGTTTTTTAAACAGAGGGTACGTTGTGCGGCGCTATTATATTCAGAGGGTACAGTGTGTAGTAGTATCATATTCAGAGGGTACGGTGTGTGCCAGTATTATATTCAAAGGAAACAGTGTTTGGCAGTATTATAATAATCATTGTGGCAAACATGTAGAAAAGGATGAGAGGCCACTCACCAAGTCCGTGTTCCAAAGCTTTATTCTTGAATATTCAGTGCATAAAATTTGCCAGCAAGACAGGGTCAGACGCCTGGGTGGCGCTGCAATTACAGCGGCTGTTTCACACGATTAAGTGCTTCATCAGACTGCATGGTGCACCTGTGTAAGGGGGAGGTAAAAAAGTCTTCCGACCCACGTGACACAGGTGTATCATGTGAACATCTACATAGATGAACAACATTAAAAATTAATAAAAAAACATAAAACACCATCCATTATCCTATTCATATGCACATGCTAAGATCCGAGCGATCATTTAGGCCGAGGTTACCTAGTGCTCCAGTATCAATGATCCATCTTGCTTCTCATTGGAGGAGCAGCTTGCGGTTCTCAATACCCTGCATGGGGAACACCCTTTCGATGCCGCACATCTTTAACCCCATTTACGTCCTGCGCCGGCTCCCGCGATATGAAGCGGGATCGCGCCGCGATCCCGCATCATATCGCGTCGGTCCCAGCGCTAATCAACGGCCGGGACCCGCGGCTAATACCACACATCGCCGATCGCGGCGATGTGCGGTATTAACCCTTTAGACCGCCACTTCTAAAGTGAAAGTGAAAGTGACCCGGCTGCTCAGTCGGGCTGTTCGGGACCGCCGCGGTGAAATCGCGGCGTCCCGAACAGCTGATCGGACACCGGGAGGGCTCTTACCTGCCTCCCCGGTGTCCGATCGACGAATGACTGCTCCGTGCCTGAGATCCAGGCAGGAGCAGTCAAGCGCCGATAATGCTGATCACAGGCGTGTTAATGCACGCCAGTGATCAGCATAGGAGATCAGTGTGTGCAGTGTTATAGGTCCCTATGGGACCTATAACACTGCAAAAAAAATGTAAACAAAAAGTGTTAATAAAGGTCATTTAACCCCTTCCCTAATAAAAGTTTGAATCACCCCCCTTTTCCCATAAAAAAAATAAAACAGTGTAAAAAAAAAAAAATAAACATATGTGGTATCGCCGTGTGCGTAAATGTCCGAACTATAAAAATATATCATTAATTAAGCCGTACGGTCAATGGCGTACGCGCAAAAAAATTCCAAAGTCCAAAAAAGCGTATTTTGGTCACTTTTTATACCATTAAAAAATGAATAAAAAGTGATCAAAAAGTCCGATCAAAACAAAAATCATACCGATAAAAACTTCAGATCACAGCGCAAAAAATGAGTCCTCATACCACCCCATACGTGGAAAAATAAAAAAGTTATAGGGGTCAGAAGATTACATTTTTAAACGTATAAATTTTCCTGCATGTAGTTATGATTTTATCCAGAAGTGCGACAAAATCAAACCTATATAAGTAGGGTATCATTTTAACCGTATGGACCTACAGAATAATGATAAGGTGTAATTTTTACCGAAATATGCACTGCGTAGAAATGAAAGCCCCCAAAAGTTACAAAATGGTGTTTTTTTTTCGATTTTGTCGCACAATGATTTTTTTTTCCGTTTCGCCGTGCATTTTTGGATAAAATGACTAATGTCACTGCAAAGTAGAACTGGCGACGCAAAAAATAAGCCATAATATGGATTTTTAGGTGGAAAATTGAAAGGGTTATGATTTTTAAAAGGTAAGGAGGAAAAAACGAAAGTGCAAAAACGGAAAAACCCTGAGTCCTTAAGGGGTTAAGCAAGAAGGATCATTGTTATGTGCTTCTTGGACGTGTGATATGAAACGTGGCAAACCCTTCTTAGTTTTGAGTGAATAGATGTGTTCCCTAGAACGGGTGTTTAGAGATCTGATAGTGCACCCTATGTAAAAACGCTTACAATGGCACACCATCGCATACACAAGGTTTTTTGTTCTGCAACACACTATTCGATTTAAGTTCACCGGAACACCTCCAATGCAAACGGCTTTGTTTGTATCCATATGGTTACACCAAGCACAGGAGCCACACTTGTAGTTCCCTGCTGGGAGCGATCTTTGTAACCAGTTCGCATTTGGATTTGTACTGGTGAACTTGCTGCATACAATGGAACTGCCGATGGTTTTCACTTTTTTAAAATAAATAACTGGTTTCTGGCTACTGATGGCTTGCAAATGGGTATCATTTTGGATGATATACCAATGTTTGTGAATGATAGATTAGATTTTTTCTGCCATTGGACTAAATTTAAAGGTAAGTGCAAACCGCTTGTTCTGTGTCTTTTATGAAGCAACAAGGCACGACTTTGCTATCTAGCTTTATACAATGCTTTATCGAGTATATTGGGGGGGGGGGGGGGGGAATATCCCCTATCGAGAAATCTCGAATATAAATCTCTAGCTTGCATCTCAAAATCTTTGTCGTCCTCATTGATTCGTCGAAGACGCAGAAACTGACTGTAAGGGATGGAAGATTTCATGTGTGTGGGATGGTAGCTATCAAAGTGTAGCAAAGAATTGCCTGCGGTTTCTTTTCTGAACCCCACCACTTTACTACCTCCTGCTTCTTTTTGGATTTGGACGTCAAGGAATTCTAGACTAACATTGCTGAAGACAGAGGTGAATCTAAGATTCATGTTATTAGTGGAGTTTAAATGCTGAACAAAATCAGAAAAAGTACATTCTGTATCTGTCCATATCAAAAACACATCGTCCACAAATCTGTGGTACCTGTGGATGTGTCGAAGGTATGGATTTTTTACATTAACCCGATAACGACAATGGACGTCCAGTATAGATGTCCAGTTTGGCAGCCGTTCCCGCACCTGGACGTCTATACTCGTCCATTATTCTCGTGGGTGCTGCCCAGTGCACCCACGAGATCGTGACAGGGACTCAGCTGTATCACACAGCCGAGACCCTGCTGCACTGCCAGGGCCAAAGTAAACTTCGGTCCCGGCAGTTTTAACCCTTACAGCCGCGATCGGAAGTGACCGCGGGCTGTAAGTGTTATGACAGAGGGAGAGAGCTCTCTCTGTCTCCTCTGCAGCACCCCGCATCGCGATCGTGGGGTGCTGTGTGTGGCCACGGCTGGCCGGGACCTGCCGCACAGTTTAACCCTTACAGCCACGGTCAGAAGTGACCGCGTGCTGTAAGAAGTTCTGACAGAGGGAGGGGGCTCCCTCTGTCTCTCCTGCAGCACCCCGCAGCGCGATCGCGGGGTGCTGTGTGTGGCCGCACTGCCGGGAGTGAAGTTCTCTTCATTCCCGACAGTTTAACCCTTACAGCCGCAGTCAGAAGTGACCGCGTGATGTAAGGAGTTCTGACAGAGGGAAGGAGCTCCCTCTGTCTCTCCTGCAGCACCCCGGAGCATCGCGGGGTGCTGCTGCATACCTGGGCAGCCGGGGGTCCTACAAAGACCCCCAGGTCTGCCCTGGGTATTGCCTGTAGGACGTGCCAGAGGCACGTCCTAATATGCTGCCTGCTAGTGAAAACTGGCAGGCAGCATATAACTGCAATGCTTTGGAATACTAAGTATTCCAAAGCATTAAAAAGTGTAAAAAAAATAAAAATAAAATAAAAGTGTATAAAAAAAAAAAAAATGTAATAAAAGTGTAAAAAAAAAATATATATATATAGCAATGTCAAACACAGGCAGCACTCCAAATTCAGGTGCAAAATAGAAGTGGCTTAATTCACACCAAATAGTGCAAGGCGACGTTTCGACCACCTCTCGTGGTCTGCATCAGGCAATGTGGTACAACAAGTGAGAGCCTTAAATATGGTATGTTACATGACATCATTTCCTGGGTGTGTACAAATTACATCACATCCTTGTGGGTGTGTACCAATATACAACGTAAATAAACAAAAAACATGTGCGGTAGGATTACAGTGCTGGTACTCTCATATGACTCTCATAGCACACGTCCTGCATGGGTATGATCCCTTGTTGCCTGTTGTCAAGAATCTTTGGGTCACTCTTTTTGTCGAGACATCCGCCTTGACTAGCTGGTCCTTCAAGTTTCGTGGCCTCCTATATGACATTAAGAGTGACCAAAAGATTCTTGACAACAGGCAACAAGGGATCATACCCATGCAGGATGTGTGTGAACTGCACCTATATGCAGAGGGGCAGCTTTTTCACACATCCTGACACCGGTTTGAAATACAAGATTAACTTTTATTTGACTTGTACCAGTGACTATGTCGTGTATATCCTATGGTGCCCTTGCCAAAAATTGTACGTAGGGGAAACTACTTGTGATTTTAAGACACGCATAAATCAGCACCGATACACCATTAGGAAACAAAGGCAAGATCTTCCAGTGTCGAAGCATTTTCAGGAAGCTGGACACTGTGAAAGAGACCTGAAGTTTATGTTGGTGGACCACGTACCCCCACTGAAAAGAGGGGGTGATAGGATAAGTGCCCTAAAGAGAAAGGAGCTCCAGTGGATCTTTAAGCTACAAACATTGAGGCCACGGGGTCTTAATGTGGACTTCAAGATAACACATGCCATCTGTAATATATAATGTGGATAACTCAGGGGCAGAGTATATATGCCTATGAAAGTATGGAGTTCCGATGCGGCTAACCTTGACCATATATGTATGTACCTTTTGCTTATTTATGCTTTTTACTTTGGTGACACTTACACATGTTTTTCTCTCTCTTTTGTGTTCTTTCAGGTTGGTGTCGGGAGTTGGGATTACCTCCAGCCAATTACTGTTATCTGGGCTGATCACTCACCCGCACTTTTATTTTACTTTATTTTAGTATTTTGTTTATTTTTTCCAACTTTTACCAGTTTCTTCATCCTTTATACTCTAGTGTCCTCATTGTGAGATATGCCTCTAGGTCATCTATGCTGCTAAGTCCACTGGCTATCGGTTTCTTACGCTACTGTACTATCCCTCCATATCAGGGGCGGCACCTATCCTGGACCACTTGTCCTCCGGCTGGAGGTTCATTTGACCTGGGGATGGATACCCCCGATCTGAGCTCCAGTAAGTGGAGAGTGATGGGGAGATCCTGTGCCTGCAGCCCGCTGGGAATGGATGTACACCTTTACTGCATTACTGCATCCCTGTCCGCCAGCAAATGGATCCAGCAGTTAAAATGGCTACCGCACTGTGAAAAGTGCAGTACGCATGCGCACCTAGAAATTGACCTACATTACTGGCTGCCCTCACCAAAGATGGACCGGAGTTCTGCAGATCACTTAGGCGCATGCGTGGGCATGACGCGGTGACACGACTTCCGCCGGAAGTCTCCGGATACCGGAGAATCAGCGATCTTCTTTCTTTATTTTGGTTGAAAACGGGAGTGATCAGAGCACCCGAAGAGACTCTCTATACTTGGAGGCTCCCTCTCCTGACCCAACCGAGAGGTACCACACAGGAGTTTGAATAAGATGTATAATTTTTGTGACGCACCTGCACTATGTTACACTGCTTGTAAATATACATTTGTTTTATTTGTCACTTTACTTTTACAGTGGATATGGGCTCCCGATTGAGTGTTATATGAGTACCAACACTGTAATCCTACCGCACATGTTTTTTGTTTATTTACGTTGTATATTGGTACACACCCACAAGGATGTGATGTAATTTGTACACACCCAGGAAATGATGTCATGTAACATACCATATTTAAGGCTCTCACTTGTTGTACCACATTGCCTGATGCAGACCACGAGAGGTGGTCGAAACGTCGCCTTGCACTATTTGGTGTGAATAAAACCACTTCTATTTTGCACCTGAATTTGGAGTGCTGCCTGTGTTTGACATTGCTGTATCTGGAGGGACCTTGGGGCTCAGGTCCGAACACAGCGTGCACCCTTTACTTCTGGACTTGTGTGCTGCTTTACTTGCTGTGTATATATATATATATATATATATATATATATATTTATATTAAAAATACATTTATTAAATTAATCTAATAAAAAAATGCATAATGTGTAAGATCCCATTGGCGGACATCCATCAAATTTTCAAAATTTTCAAAATTTCAAGTTAAATTGTTAGGCTTCTAACTAATTTAAAATGTTAATGAAAAACAAAAAAATGACGCCAAAATAAAGTAGACATCTGAAAGTATAAGTTTCATAAACTATTTGGTCAGTATGTATAAATATATGCAACCTATTAGTGTTAAAATAGCAATAAATCTTAATTTTTTGTAAAAATTTCATGATTTTTTACATTGTAAAAAAAAAAACTACAAATGATATCGGCTTACTTTTACTATGTACATGAAGGACAACTTGTGACAAAAAAACAATGTCAGAATTATCATGATTGGCAAAACGTTACCAGAGTTATTCTCTAATAAAGATGGACATCCCCGATTTGAAAAAACAGGCCTGGTCTTTCAGGGGCATACAGGTTTATTTGTATTGGTCCTTAAGGGGTTAAAGATGAATTTCTTTTCAAACCATGCCACATACAAGTTTGCAAGAGTGCATGCCACGGGGTGCCCATGACAACTCCATTCACTTGGGCATACCACTCCTCGTCAAACTGGAATGTGTTGCTGGTGAGAACAAAATGTAATGCATCACAAACAAAATCAATAAAGGCAGTGCTCTTGCCCATCTCGGCGAGGACCTCCTGCACACAAGCAACCCCCAGATCCTGGGGGATGCTTGTGTATAGGGACTCCACGTCGAGAGAAGCAAGAGCATACTGCTCAGGCCAGACTGTGTTTTCTAGGGCGCAGAGAAATTCCCCAGTGTCTTTAACGAGAGAAGGGATTTCCTCCGAGCCTCACGAAAACCGAGCCTCGCAATCCTGAGTATTTTAAAGGAGGCATTAAATCTACATTTTGTCCTGGCTCCATTATAGACCTCTTTGAAAAGAAGGTTTTAGAGGATATGCAGGCTCTCATCTACCCCACTGACCCCCCCAAATCTTAGCCCAGAAGAACGCTCTGAGTTGACAGCTTTGAAAAACAACAAAGATATTGCTATCAAAAAGCAGATAAGGGGGGTAACGTGGTGTTGATGATGACACAATATTACATCACTGAGGCTACTCGGCAATTAAACAACTCTAGCATATATCAAAAACTCTCTCAGAATCACACCCAGAAATTAATTTCCAAACTTAGGTCTTTGTTACATAGGCACACAGAAGCCAATACCATCACAGAAAAACTGCCCTCAAACTTCTCCCGAGCAGCCCCCGGGCCGCCCAGTGGTACTTTCTCCCAAAAATCCACAAGGACAGGAGGTGTCCCCCTGGGTGGCCGATTGTGTTAGGGGTTGGCTCAGTCACTGAGGCTTTATCTAAATTCTTGGATTGGCTCCTTCTCTCCCTTGACTGAGGAAATCCCTTCTCTCGTCAAAGACACTGGGGAATTTCTCTGCGCCCTAGAAAACACAGTCTGGCCTGAACAGTATGCTCTTGCCATTCTGGAAGTGGAGTCCCTATACACAAGCATCCCCCAGGATCTGGGGGTTGCTTGTGTGCGGGAGGTCCTCGCCGAGACGGGCAAGAGCACGGCCTTCATTGATTTAGTTTGTGATGCATTACATTTTGTTCTCACCAGCAACACATTCCAGTTTGACGAGGAGTGGTATGCCCAAGTGAGTGGAGTCGCCATGGGCACCCCTGTGGCATGCCCCCCCGCAAACTTGTATGTGGCATGGGTTGAAAAGAAATTCATCTTTAATGTAAAACATCCATACCTTCGACACATCCACAGGTACCACAGATTTGTGGACGATGTGTTTTTGATATGGACAGATACAGAATGTACTTTTTCTGATTTTGTTCAGCATTTAAACTCCACTAATAACATGAATCTTAGACTCACCTCTGTCTTCAGCAATGTTAGTCTAGAATTCCTTGATGTCCAAACCAAAAAGAAGCAGGAGGTAGTAAAGTGGTGGGGTTCAGAAAAGAAACTGAATGCAATTCTTTGCTACACTTTGATAGCTATCATCCCGCACACATTAAATCTTCTATCCCTTACAGTTAGTTTCTGCGTCTTCGACGAATCAATGAGGACGACAAAGATTTTGAGATGCAAGCTAGAGATTTATATTCGAGATTTCTCGATAGGGGATATCCCCCCCAATATACTCGATAAAGCATTGTATAAAGCTAGATCGCAAAGTCGTGCCTCGTTGCTTCATAAAAGACGCAGAACAAGAACTTCAAATGCCACCGCTCAGACTGAGCGGTTTGCACTTACCTTTAAATTTAGTCCAATGGCAGAAAAAAATCTAATCTATCATTCAGAAACATTGGTATATCATCCAAAATGATACCGATTTGCAAGCCATCAGTAGTCAGAAACCAGTTATTTCTTTAAAAAAAGTGAAAACCATCGGCAGTTCCATTGTACGCAGCAAGTTCACCGGAACAAATCCAAATGCGAACTGGTTACAAAGAACGCTCCCAGCAGGGAACTACAAGTGTGGCTCCTGTGCTTGGTGTAACCATATGGATACGAACAAAGCCGTTTGCATTGGAGGTGTCCCGGTGAACTTAAATGGAATAGTGTGTTGCAGAACAAAAAACCTTGTGCATGCGATGGTGTGCCCTTGTAAGCGTTTTCATATCACACGTCCAAGAAGCACATAACAATGATCCTTCTTGTTTAAAGATGTGTGGCATCGAAAGGGTGTTCCCCATGCAGGGTATTGAGAACCGCAAGCTGCTCCTCCAACGAGAAGCAAGATGGATCATTGATACCGGAGCACTAGGTAACCTCAGCCTAAATGATCGCTCGGATCTTAGCATGTTCATATGAATAGGATAATGGATGGCGTGTTATGTTTTTTAATTAATTTTTAATGTTGTTCATCTATGTAGATGTTCACATGATACACCTGTGTCACGTGGGTCGGAAGACTTTTTTACCTCCCCCTTACACAGGTGCACCATACAGTCTGATGAAGCACGTAATTGTGTGAAACAGCTCCTGTAATTGCAGCGCCACCCAGGCGTTTGACCCTGTCTTGCTGACGAATTTTATGCACTGAATATTCAAGAACAAAGCTTTGGAACACGGACTTGGTGAGTGGCCTCTCATCCTTTTCTACATGTTTGCCACAATGCCCATGTGCACCTTCATGCCAGAGATTGAGCACCACCTACACCGGTTCACCTAACTCGCCCTTACCCGTAGCCTGACTGCCCGACATACACCTCTCAAGACCCCGGTTGTGCCGACCGCTGTCTCTCTCCTCACCTCTGATTATAATAATCATTGTTTTCATATAGAGGATCAGAATAGTGAGGAACCATCTGGGTATCACCTTACCACTTACTTAACCACTTAAGGACCTAGGGCGTACGGATACGTCTTGACGTCCTGGTACTTAAGGACCCAGGGCGTATGGATACGCCCGTGGGAATTTCGGTCCCCGCCGCGCGCCGGACGGGGACCGGACTGGGATGCCTGCTGATATCGTTCAGCAGGCATTCCGCGCAAATGCCCAGGGGGGTCATCAGACCCCCCCATGTCGGCGATTGCAGCAGATCGTTGGTGAATTCACACTAACGATCTGCCGCGATTCGGGTCATACGGGTCACGTGTGACCCGCTGACCTGAAGATACAAGGTGATCGGGGGTGTACAATACACCCCCTATCACCCACTGTATCAATGGGGAGGTGGCGATTTTGTCACCCCCCCAGGAGCGCTGCTATTGGCTGGATGATCGTCCAGCCAATAGCAGCCGGCGGGGGAGGGGTTAACTGCATCTTCTTGCAGCTCTGCCCGTTAGCTGAGTTCAGTCAGTGGGCAAAGCTGCTCGAAAAAATGTCCCCCCCTGACCCCTAATAGGTCCTCAAGGGTCTGCCTGAGATTTTTTACCCCCGGGCACTATTAGGGGTTCAGGGCGCTGCATTTGGCCCCCCCATTTTTTTTCGGCCACAGCTTTTTATTTTTGTTCATATAATGGTGTGTGATTTCTAATCACACACCGTTATATATAGTATACACCAAGCACACACACTACATACATCCCCGCCACCCCCCACACACACCATTCGGAAATGCCTGCATTATGCAGATAATGCGGCATGTCCACCCCGAAGTGATCCCACCTATGACCGGCTTTACAAAGTGAGGCCGGTCATCGATCACTTAGGGGCCAAATTTTTGGAGGCCTATGTACCGCTTAGGGAGCTCTCTGTAGATTAGATGAGTCTCTCATCAGTTTTAAGGGGAGACTCATCTTCCGCCAGTATATTCCCTCGAAGCAGGCGCAATATGGCGTGAAGCTATATAAACTTTGTGAGAGTACCTCCGGGTACACTCTCAAGTTTAGGGTGTATGAGGGACGAGATTCCCGTATTGAACCCCCAGATTGTTCCCACACTCTGGGTGTTAGCGGGAAAATCGTTTGGGACCTTATGTACCCATTGCTGCATAAGGCTTACCACGTGTACGTGGACAATTTTTATACCAGCATCCCTCTCTTCACATCCCTTGCCGCCAGATCGACGTCCGCTTGTGGGACCATGCGGAAGAATCAGAGAGGCCTCCCTCTAAATTTTGTTCAGACACCTATGCCCAAGGGTGAGTCCCGTGCCCTTACCCATGAAAACCTGTTGCTGATCAAGTATAAGGATAAGAGGGATGTCCTTATGCTGACCACTATTCATGGCAATGGCAGCTCACCTGTCCCTGTGCGAGGTACCACAACAACGGTCCTCAAGCCCGATTGTATTCTGTACTACAATCGGTATATGGGGGGGAGTTGATCTTTCTGATCAAATCCTGAAGCCATATAACGCCATGCGGAAAACACTTGTATGGTACAAGAAAGTTGCGGTCTACTTGGTACAGGTTGCCATGTACAACTCTTTTGTACTGTACCAGAACGCTGGCAACACAGGGACATACCTTCAGTTCCAAGAAGAAGTCCTAAAGGTCCTGATCTTTGCTGACCGGGAATGAGCAGGTCGGACTTCCCAAGGAACTGAAGTTATAGGTGCCAGGATCGTCCCAGGCCAACACTTTCCAGGTGAGGTCCCCCACACTGGAAAGAAGGGACGATCCCAGAAAAAATGCAGTGTGTGTAACAGGAGGGGGATACGGAAGGACACCATCTATCAGTGTGACACTTGCCCCGATCAACCAGGCCTCTGCATTAAAAACTGCTTCAGGGAGTATCACACTTCCATGCAGTACTAAATTTTTCCCTTTTCATTTTAATTTTTTCATAATTTGACCCCAATGTACCATGTCCAGAGTACATTCCAAGTTTTAACCCCATAAAACCACTAAATTGCCCAAAAAACTCTCATAAAAAAAACAAAAAAAAACTGATAAGACCTCTGGGGGTATTTTTTTCCTCTGGGTCATGGGTCACTGAGTCACTATCATCGGGGACTTTTTATGTCGCCTCAAATGCGCAGCGCTCTCTCTCCACCTGAGCGGGTGTGCATTTGAGGCAACAGGTTAGGGACGGCCACTCATATCATATTCCCAGAATGATGATTCAGAGCATAGAGTTTGGGGTGGGCATATTTTTTAGTTTTGGCTATGCGCTGGGTCATCATTCTGGGAACATAACCTGTTTTATCCTTTTATGTCCCACTGTACCCCTTGTTAGTTATTAGTGTACCCCATATAATGCCCCTCGCCCACTGTTCTGGCTCCATAGGCAGAAGCTCAAGACCCCTGACTGCCCTCCTTTTCCTCCGTGACCAGTGTGCACCCGGAGATCCGTTTTACGCCCAGATATGAGGTATGTCCTTTTTCCAAAGAAATGTATTTACAAATTAATTTTTTTTTTTGCTTTTCTGGCAGTAAATGCGACATGCCCCCCCCATTTCAGCAAAATTAGCAAATGTGACTCCTTCTCTTCTGAGCATTGTAGCCCTCCTGCAGTGCATTTGATGTCCACTTATGGGGTACCTCCATACTCAGAAGAGATGGTGTTACAAATTTTGGGGGATATTTTTCTGCTATTAACTCTTGCAAAAAATTATGAAAAAATTTGGGGGGAAACACACATTTTAGTGAAAAAAAATAATATTTTTTTTACATATGAAAAAGTCGTGAAACCCTGTGGGGTATTAAGGGCTCACTTTATTCCTTGTTACTTTCCTCAAGGGGTCTAGTTTCCAAAATGGTATGCCATGTGTTTTTTTTTTGCTGTTCTGGCACCATAGGGGCTTCCTAAATGCGACATGCTCCCCGAGTAAAATTTGCTCTCAAAAAGCCAAATATGACTCTTTCTCTTCTGAGCATTGTAGTTCGCCTGTAGTGCACTTCAGGTCAACTTATGGGGGTACCTCCATACTCACAAGAGATGGGGTTACAAATTTTGGGGGGTATTTTCTGCTATTAACCCTAGCAAAAATGTGAAATTTGGGGGGAAACACACATTTTAGTGAAAAAAATATTATTTTTTTTTACATATGCAAAAGTCGTAAAACCCCTGTGGGGTATTATGGCTCACTTTATTCCTTGTTACGTTCCTCAAGGGGTCTAGTTTTCCAAAATGGTATGCCATGTGTTTTTTTTGCTGTTCTGGCACCATAGGGGCTTCCTAAATGTGACATGCCCCCCAAAAACCATTTCAGAAAAATTCACTCTCCAAAATCCCAATGTCGCTCCTTCCCTTATGAGCCCTCTACTGCGCCCGCCGAACACTTGACATACTAGGTATGAGGTAATGTTCCTTACTCGAGAGAAATTGGGTTACGCATTTTAAGAAAATTTCTCTCTTTTTACCCCTTGTAAAAATGCAAAAACTGGGGTTTACAAGAACATGCGAGTAAAAAATGAAGATTTTGAATTCTCTCCTTCAATGGTATCTGTATGTTTGGTTTTTATTTTTCTATTTTATTTGTTTTTTTTTTATGATTTATTTTTTGCTTTTTTTTGATTATTTTATTTTTTTTGTCTTTTCTGGTATTTTTTTTTTTTTTTTTTCTTTTTATTTTTTGTTTTTTTGGTTTTTAGTTTTTTTTTTTTGTTTATTTTATTTGTCTTTCTGTTTTTTGAAACACCAAAAGGGTTAACAAACCTTTTGAATGTCATTTTGAATACTTTGAGGGGTGCAGTTTTTATAATGGTGTCATTTATGGGGTATTTCTAATAAGAAGGCCCCTCAAATCCACTTCAAAACAGAACTGGTCCCTGAAAAAATCAGATTTTGAAAATTTTGTGAAAAATTGGAAAATTGTTGCTGAACTTTGAAGCCCTCCGATGTCTTTCAAAATTAAAAACATGTCAACTTTATGATGCAAACCTAAAGTAAAACATATTGTATATGTGAATCAATATATAATTTATTTGGAATATTCATTTTCCTTATAAGCAGAGAGCTTCAAAGTTAAAAAAATCCAAAATGATCAATTTTTTCATCAAATTTTGGAATTTTTTCACCAAGAAATGATACAAGTATCGACAAAATTTTACCGCTAACATAAAGTAGAATATGTCACGAAAAAAACATTCTCGGAATCAGAATGAAAGGTAAAAGCATCCCAGAGTTATCAATGCTTGAAGTGACAGTGGTCAGATGTTAAAAAATGGCCGGGGTCCTTAAGGTATATTTGGGCTGGGTCCTTAAGGGGTTAAGGTCATACTGGGAGCTGTAGTTGTAAATGGTAAAAACTTTTTTTTCGCACTTTCCCATTCTGTGGCAATTGGTATATTTGATTATTATACTGAAAATAATTTTCTGTAACATGCTACACCGCGGGCATCACAACATGCAAAGAAAATCAGGGCCTACAGTATATCCCTTAATGTTATGTTTTTGCAAGTATTCATCCAGTTGCTGTTTAAACGTCTGTACAGACTAATAAAACCACATCTGCAGGCAGAGGATTCCACATCCTTATTGTTCTTCGTGTAAGAAACCCTTTCCTTTGCCTTAGACAAAATCTCCTTTCTTCCAGTCTAAAAGTTGCTGAGTTGCCCATAGCAACCAGTCAGATTGCTTCTTTCATTTGTAAAAAGGCCTTGGTTGCTATGGGCAACTGGTCAACTTTTCCTCTTGACAGGTTTTGATAAATCTCTCACTAAATGTGTGACCATGTGTCCTATGTGTAGTCCTGTATATGTAAACATTCTAATTTATTATATGTAAACTGCTTAAAATGTCTTATGATCTTTGTAATATTGATATATCTGTTTAAACATATGCTATCTGTCCGCAGGGAAAATCTCTGTTCGGACAGCCATCTCCTAGATGGCTAAACATTCCGTGCGGTGTCTGCAGAAAGAATGAACATGTTCATTCTTTTCTGCGGAGACAGAAAACGGAATTTCCCGTGCTGGAAACATCTGGCATGGATATTCTGCCGTGAGCACAGCGCAGCAGAATCCTGTTGAATTCAAAGGGACTCTGCTATAGCGGAATGCCCGTGCCAAAATCCGCATTGGAAATTCTGATGTGTGAACATGGCCTATGAGTCTTAAATAAGGTTAGGACTGTATGATACATTTAATATTGTAAGTACCTTAAGCAACACCTTATTTTCTGATTGCCAACACAAAATACCCTAAAGGGACCCTCCCTAGACTAGACTCTGGATCTGCCCCTGGCTGGGTGACTGGCGCCGGCCGGGGGCTCCTAACCATTTCACCCTCCAATCCCCGCCCCCAACTGGGCTGCCCAGGCCACGCTGCAGTGGCACGGGCGGATGCTTCATGCAGGTGAGGAGGCCAGGTGTTTATGTATGATGTGTTTGTATGATGTGTGTATATGTTTGATGATTGTATGTATAATGTGTATGTATGATGTGTTTGTATGATGTGTGTAGTTGTTTGATGATTGTATGTATAATATGTGTATGTACGATGTGTGTGTATGTATGTAATATATGATAGATGTGTGTAAGCTAGATATATATATATATGTATAATGTGTGTATATATGCATTGTGTGTATGTATTATTGCATGTGTGTGCATGATGCATGTGTTTGTATGATGTGTGTATGTAGGATGTGCGGCGGTGGGTGTATGTATGATGTGTGTGTGTGTGGGTATATCAAATGCCAGGCTTCCCTCACAGGCTGCAGTGCTTAAACCCTTCCCGCTACAGGACGTATGCATACGTCCCAGCACCCGACATGTTCGCGTGCTGGGATTTATGCATATGTCCTGCTGATCTCCTTCTCTGCCGCGCGCAGCGTAAGACATCGGCAGTGGGGACTCTGCTCTCAATCACATCCGGGGTCCTGCCGCAGCTGCCGGGGGCCACTCCGGTAACGGCAGCATTAACCCCATAAATGCCGTGATCAATCCTGATCACGGCGTCTATGATGTTGACAGGGAGAGGGTGCTCAATCTGTTCTCCAATGGTAGCGCGTGATTTGATCACGGGTCTCAGTTGGTTACTATGGCAGCAGGAGGCCAGCTGATGGCCTCCTGTCCTGCCAGCTACGATGGCCTCCTGTCTGCCAGAGACTGTAATGTGTGCAGCTCATCAAGTCATACTGTGCTACAGTACAAATGTATTCATAGTATAACCTGTAAAAAGTGAAAAATAAAATGATAAAAAGTTCTTCTATAAAAATATTAAGTGTAAAAAAAAATATATAAATAAATGCCCTTTCCCAATAAAAGCCCTGTATTATCATAAAAAAAAAAAAAAAAAAAACACATCATATACATACTAGGTATTGCCACGTCCGTAATGACGTGTACCATAAAGCTATAATGCAAAATGATCACGCATGGTGAACGCCGTAATAAAAAAACACAACAAAAAAGCGCAAAATTTGCCAATTTTGGGGCAAAAAGCGGAAATAAAAAAGATCAAAAGTTAGCATGTATCGCAAAAATACCAATAAAAAGTACAGCTTATCCCGCAAAAAATAAGCCCTCACTCAATGTCCTCAGACAAAAAATAAAAAAGTTATGGCTGTCGGAAATTGATAATACAAAAAAAAAAAGGGAATAAACAGAATTTTGCTCAGAAAAGGAAAAAGAACATAAAAAGCGATATAAAATGGGTATTGCCATAATCGTGCCAACCCAAACAACAAAAATAACATCACGTTTACTGCACATTGAATTTGTTTAACTTTCTGGAGCCTGTTGATTTGAAAAAAAAAAAATTAGTTTTCACCGGAGTCCCCCTTTTAAGGTAAAAAAAAATGGTCTGTTCCTAAGGGGTTGAACCTGTGTAGTAAAAGCTAGGCTTCTCTTGTTTACGTTGTGGCTGCGCCCATTGACAAGTGGGGCTGGTATGCAGTTATTTCCAGGGCTGTTTTTTATCCCCAGTCCGGCCCTGGGCCCGGCCTCTAACAACGGGGACCCGTGGCTAATAGTGCACGACACTGATCGCGGTGCCGCGCGCTATTAACCCTTTAGACACGGCGTTCAAAGTTGATCGCCGCATCTAAATTGAAAGTAAATTATTGTCGATTAGCTCAGGGGGCTGTTCGGGATGTTCACAGCATCATGAACAGCTGTGACACAGCAGGAGTGTCCCTTACCTGCCTCCTCGGGTCCGATCACCAAATGACTGCTCAGTGCCTGAGGTCAAGGCATGAGCAGTCAAGCGGCAGAATCATTGATCAATGGTTTCCTAAAAGAAACCATTGATCAATATAAAAGATCAGTGTGTGCAGTGTTATAGCCCCCTATGGGAGCTATAACATTGCAAAAAAAAAAAAATTATAATTTCCCCCTTCCCTAATAAAAGTTTGAATCACCCCCCTTTTCCCATAAAAAAACAAACAAAAAAAACAGTGTAAATAAAAATAAAACATATATATCGTTAATTAAACGCACGGTCAATGGCGCCAAAAATAGTGTATTTTTTGGTCACTTTTTATATCATGAAAAAATTATCAATAAGTCCTATGAATACAAAAATGGTACCGCTAAGAACTTCAGATCATGGGGCAAAAATTTGCCCTCATACCGGCCCATACGCGGGAAAATAAAAAAGTTATACGGGTCAGAAGATGATTTTTTCCAGAAGTACAACAATATCAAACCTATATAAGTAGGGTATCATTTTAATTGTATGGACCTACAGAATAAAGAGAAGGTGTCATTTTTACCGAAAAAATGTACTGTGTAGATACGGAAGCCCCCAAAATTTACAAAATGGCGTTTCTTTTTCAATTTTGACTCACAATGATTTTTTTCCGTTTCGCCATAGATTTTAGGATAAAATTAGCAATCATATGGATTTTTAGGTGCAAAATTGAAAGAGTTATGATTTTTTAAAGGTAAGGAAGAAAAAATGAAAATGCAAAAATGGAAAAACCCTGGGTCCTTAAGGGGTTAACACACCACAGGTGTTTGACGACTTTTCATTAAAATCGGATGTGTAAATGACTTTTTTTTTATTCATTAAAGTGCAATTTTTCCCCAAATTTACCATTTTTACAAATGGTTATGGGAGAAAATGCCCCCCAAAATTTGTAATCCCATCTCTTCTGAGTATGGAAATACCCCATGTTAGGAAGTAAAATGCTCTGCGGTTGAACTCCAATGCTCAGAAGAGGAGGAGTCACATTTGGCTTTTGGAAAGTAAATTTTGCTGAAATAGTTTTTGAGGGGCATGTCGCACTTAGGAAGCCCCTATGGTGCCAGAACAGCAAAAAAAAAAAACAATATGGCCTACTATTTTTGAAACTACACCCCTCAAGGAACGTAACAAGGGGTACAGTGAGCCTTAACATCACACAGGTGATGACTTTTTGTAAAGAAAAAAATGTCTTCACAAAAATTCATTTTTCCCCCCAAATTTTACATTTTTACAAGGGGTAATAGGAGAAAATGCCTCCCAAAATTTGTAACCCCATTTTTTCTGAGTATGGAAATACCCCATGTGTGGACGTCAAGTGCTCTGCTGGCGCACTACAATTCTCAGAAGAGGAAGAGCGCCATTGAGCTTTTGGATAGAGAATTTGTTTGGAATGGAAGTCAGGGGCCATGAGCATTTACAAAGCCTGAGGACCCCCCCCCCCCCCCACATTTGACCTCATTTTGGAAACTACACCCCTCACAGAATTTAATAAGGGTTTAATTGAGCATTTACACCCCACTGGCGTTTGACAGATGTTTGGAACAGTGGGCTGTGCAAATGAAAAATTTTATTTTTTTGTTTTCATGGACCACTGTTTCAAAAATTTGTCAGACACCTGTGGGGCGTAAATGCTCACTGCACCCGTTATTACATTACGTGAGGGGTGAAGTTTCCAAAATGGGGTCACATGTGGTGGGGTCTAGCACTATGGGGGCTTCGTAAACACACGTGGCCTTCAATTCCGGAAAAATTTTCTCTCCAGAAGCCCAATGGCACTCCCTCTCTTCTGAGCATTGTAGTGCACCCGCAGAGCACTTTACATCCACATATGGGGTATGTTCTTACTCAGAAGAAACATGGTTACAAATTTTGGGGGGCTTTTTTCCTATTTTCCCTTGTGAAAATTAAAAAATTTGGGTAACACCAGCATTTTAGTGAAAATGTTATTTTTTTTTTCTTTTTTCATTTTCCCATCCAACTTTGACGAAAATTTGTCAAACACCTGTGGGGTGTTAAGGCTCACTATACTCCTTGTTACGTTCCATGAGGGGTGTAGTTTACAAAATGGGGTCACACTTGGGTATTTAGTTTTTTGCGTTGGTCAGAACCGTTGTAAAATCACCAATTTAAGCCTCAAATGTACATCACTCCTGAGCCTTGCTGTGTGTCCGCAGAGCATTTTACATCCACATATGGGGTATTTCCGTACTCAGGAGAAATTGCGTTACAAATTTTGGGGGTAGTTTTCTCCTTTTACCCCTTGTGAAAATAAAAAGTATAGGCAACACCAGCATGTTAGTGTCAACATTTTTTTTTTTTTACACTAACAGACTGGGATAGACCCCGACTTTTCCTTTTCATAAGGGGTAAAAGGAGAAAAAGCCACCCAAAATTTGTAACAGAACTTCTCGGAGATACCCCATATGGGGCACTGTTTCCTTGAAATACAACAGGGCTCCGAAGTGAGAGAGTGCCATGCGCATTTGAGGACAAAATTAGTAATTGCATAAATGTGGACATAGGGGTTATATGCCAGTGATTCCCAAACAGGGTGCCTCCAGCTGTTACTAAACTCCCAGCATGCCTGGACAGTCAGTGGCTGTCCAGAAATGCTGGGAGTTGTTGTTTTGCAACAGCTGGAGGCTCCGTTTTGGAGACACTGCCGTACGATACGTTTTCATTTTTTATTGGGGGGGACAGTGTAAGAGTGTGTATATGTAGTGTTTTACCCTTTATTTTGTGGTAGTGTAGTATTTTAAGGGTACATTTGCACTGGTGGAGGCTTACCGTGAGTTTCCCACTAGGAGTCTGCGCTGTGGCGGAATTTTTTTTTACGAAGCTCAAACTTGAAGCAGGAACCCTGCCCATATTAATGTACCCTGTACATTCACGTGGAGGGGGCAACCTGATCCCCCTTAATATCCGGGTAACCGGAGATCCGTATGACCTGGAATCGCCGCAAATCGGTTTGCGGCGATCGCAGACATGGGGTGGTCTCAGGACCCCCCTGGGCATTGGCAAGGGGTGCTTGCTGATAGATATCAGCAGCCATCCTGGTCCGGCACTCGGCGGGGAGCGAAATTCTCATGGGCATACAGGTACGCCCTTGGTCCTTAAGTACCAGGGCATCAGGGCGTACCTGTACACCTGTGGTCCCTAAGTGGTTAATACCTGCTTCGACTGTAGGGGCACTGGTGGGGACCAGACATTGTGATATTGCTGAAATCCAAAGAGCAATATTAGTTGGTACTTTCATCTGATTTGCCTCTATTGAGACCCATAATTTATGTTGTTGATTATGCCACCAATATTATAGTTGATTAAGTATGGTTGCTCTATAGTATGTTGCCAAATTCGAGCACCCCAGTCCCCCCTCTGTCGTAGGAGCATATAGTATACCGTATATACTCGAGTATAAGCCGCGTTTTTCAGCACTCTCCTCGAGTGAACTCTGCGCCTGTCAATCCCTCAGTGGTCTTCAACCTGCGGACCTCCAGATGTTACAACTCCCAGCATTCCATCATCTGTACGGGCATGCTGGGAGTTGTAGTTTTGAAACATCTGGAGGTCCGCAGGTTGAAGACCACTGCGGCTTTCATCATCATCCAGTGAGTTTTCTACTCACCTCCCCTCGGTGGGAAGGAAGGGTGAGCTGGTCCGGGCCATCTATGCTGCAGGGACCATCCGGTGGGGAGGGATAGTCGTTCCGGGCTGTCCATCTTCACCGAGGGCGCCCCTCTTCTCCGCTCTGGGCCCGGCCCCAGACTAGTGATGTTGCCTTGACGACAACGTGCAGCAAAGATGGCCTGGACAAGCTCACCCTTCCTTCCCACCGAGGGGAGATGAGTAGAAAACTAAAGGGGGGTCTGGATGATGATGAAGGCCGCAGTGGTCTTCAACCTGCGGACCTCCAGATGTTTCAAAACTACAACTCCCAGCATGCCTGGACAGCCGATGGCTGTCCGGGCATGCAGGGAGTTGTAGTTTTGCAACATCTGGAGGTCCGCAGGTTGAAGACCACTGGATTGACAGGTGGTAATGATGAAGGGGCGGGGGTGTGTGGGATGATGACAGGGGGATGATGACAGGCGGTGATGATGAAGGGGGGGATGATGACAGGCGGTGATGATGAAGGAGGGGATGATGACAGGCGGTGATGATGAAGGGGGGTTTGTGGAATGATGACAGGGGGATGATGACAGGCGGTGATGATGAAGGGCGGTGTGGGATGATGACGGGGATGATGACAGGTGGGGATGATGAAGGGGGGGGGTGTGGGATGATGACAGGGGGATGAGGACAGGTGGGGATGATGAAGGGGGGGGTGTGGGATGATGACAGGCGGTGATGATGAAGGGGGGGTGTGGGATGATGAGAGGGGGATGAGGACAGGTGGGGATGATGAAGGGGGGGTGTGGGATGATGACAGGCGGTGATGATGAAGGGGGGGGGGTGTGGGATGATGACGGGGATGATGACAGGCGGTGATGATGAAGGGGGGTGTGGGATGATGACAGGGGGATGATGACAGGCGGTCATGATGAAGGGGGGTGTGGGATGATGACAGGCGGTGATGATTAAGGGGGATGATGAAAGGGGGGAGGATGACAGGCAGTGATGATGACAGGGTGATGATGGCAGGGGTGACAATGAGAGGGTGATGATGAGGGTGTGTTAATGACGGGGGTCTGAATGATGACGGGGGGGGGGGGATGATGTATTTCCCACCCTAGGCTTATAGTCGAGTCAATAACTTTTCCTGGGTTTTTGGGGTGAAATTAGGGGCCTCGACTGATATTCGGGTTGGCTTATACTCGAGTATATAAGGTACTAGCCCTGACTCTAGCTTTACCAGCTTTCCAAATATAACTCCAAGCAATAGTTTATACTAGATCCTGGATAAATAATAGGTAAGTTTTGAAAAAGATATACTATGGGGGAGATTTATCAAAACCCGTCCATTGGAAAAGTTGCCCAGTTGCCCATAGCAACCAATCAGCGCGCTTCTTTCATTTTTAACAAGGCCCCTGCAAAATGAAAGAAGCAATCTGATGGGTTGCTTTAGGCAACTGGGCAACTTTTCCTTTGTACAGGTTTTAATAAATCTCCCCCATAGTACTTAAGGTAAAATAAACATTTTTATTACAACTATACGCCCTATCCACGACATAGCGCCAGAGAAGTATCCGATTTTTCTAATCTGTGACCTCTGCCATGAGCACAGAACTCGCATCTATCCACGACATAGGGAGCTTAGAATATAATTCCAAGTCCTCCTTTATATTCAGTATTAATGGAGTCAAATTTAACAAGGGTAGGTGAGACAAAGATAACTTTATACCCAAATATGTTATACTATCAGTGGCCCATTTTAACCCCTTGGGGACAGAGCCCTTTTTGACCCTAAGGACGGGAGCATTTTTTGCAAATCTGACCTCTGTCACTTTATGCATTAATAAGTCTTGGGATGTTTTTACTTTTAAATTTGATTCCGAGAGAGTTTTTTTTCGTGACATATTCTACTTTATGTTTAGTTGTAAATTTTTGTCAATACTTGCATCATTTCTAGGTGAAAAATTCCAAAATTTGATGAAAAAATTGTAAGGAAAACAGACATTCCAATTAAATTATATATTGATTCACATATACAATATGTCTACTTCATGTTTGCATCAAAAAGTTGACATGTTTTTACTTTTGGAAGACATCAGAGTGCTTCAAAGTATAGCAGCAATTTTCAAATTTTTCACAAAATGTTCAAAATCTGAATTTTTCAGGGACCAGTTCAGTTTTGAAGTGGATTTGAAGGGCCTTCATATTAGAAATACCCCAACAAATGACCCCATTATAAAAACTGCACCCCTAAAAAATATTCAAAATGACATTCAGAAAGTTTGTTAACCCTTTAGGTGTTTCATAGGAATAGCAGCAAAGTGAAGGAGAAAATGAAAATCTTCATTTTTTACTCTCGCATGTTCTTGTAAACCCAGATTTTAAATTTTTACAAAGGGTAATAGGAGAAAAATTTGTACCCCAATTTCCCTCGAGTAAGGAAATAACTCATGTGTATGTAAAGTGCTCGGCAAGCGCAGTAGAGGGCTCAGAAGGGAAGGAGCAACAATGGGATTTTGGAGAGTGAGTTTTTCTGAAATGGTTTTTGGAGGGCATGTCACATTTAGGAAGCCCCTATGGTGCCAGAACAGCAAAAAAAAACAAAAAAAAACACATGGCATAACTACACGCCTCAAGGCACGTAACAAGGAGTCCAGTGAGCCTTAACACCCCACAGGTGTTTGACGACTTTTCGTTAAAGTCTGATGTGTAAATGAAAAAAACAATTTTTTCACCAAAGTGCAGTTTTTTCCCCCAAATTTACCATTTTTAAAAACGGTAAAGAGAAAAAATGCCCCCCCAAATTTGTAACCCCATCTCTTCTGAGTATGGAAATACCCCATTTGTGGAAGTCAAGTGCTCTTCTGGCGCACTACAATGCTCAGAAGAGAAGGAGTTCCATTTGGCTTTTGGTAAGCAAATTTTGCTGAAATTGATTTTTGGGGGCATGTTGCATTTAGGAAGCCCCTATGGTGCCAGAACAGCAAAAAAAAATAAAAATAACCCACATGGCCTATTATTTTGGAAACTACTCCCCTCAAGGAACGTAACAAGGGGTACAGTGAGCCTTAACACCCCACAGGTGTTTGACAACTTTTAGTTAAAGTCGGATGTGTAAATGAAAAAAAATATTTCTTCACTAAAATGCTGGGTTTTCCCAAAATTTTACATTTCTACAAGGGGTAATAGGAGAAAATGCCCCCCAAAATTTGTATGCAAATACCCCATATGTGGACGTTAAGTGCTCTGCTGGCGCACTACAATGCTCAGAAGAGGAGGAGCGCCATTAAGCTTTTAGAGAGAGAATTTGTTTGGAATGGAAGTCGGGGGCCATGTGCGTTTACAAAGCCCCCATTGGTGCCAGAACAGTGGACCCCCCCCAATGGCGCTCCTTCTCTTCTGAGCATTGTAGTTCACCAGCAGAGCACTTCACATCCACATATGGGGTATGTTCTTACTCAGAAGAAATTGGGTTACAAATTTTGGGGGGCTTTTTTCCTATTTTCCCATGTGAAAATGAAAAATTTAGGGTAACACCAGCATTTTAGTGAAATTTTCTTTTCTTCATTTTCCCATCCAACTTCAACGAAAATTTGTCAGACACCTGTGGGGTGTTAAGGCTCACTATACCCCTTGTTATATTCCATGAGGGGTGGAACGTAACACGCTCTCACTCTCACGTTCGCTCTCACTCCTGAGCTTTGTTGTGCGCCCGCAGAGCATTTTACGCTCACATATGGGGTATTTCCGTACTCAGGAGAAATTGCGTTACAAATTTTGGGGATCTTTTTTTCCTTTTACCTCTTCTGAAAATAAAAAGTATGGGGCAACACCAGCATGTTAATGTAAACATTTTTTTTCTTACACTTACAGCCTGGTGTAGACCCCAACTTTTCATTTTCATAAGGAGTGAAAGGAGAAAAATCCCAACAAAATTTGTAGTGCAATTGCTCCCGAGTACGGAAATACCTCCAGCTGTTTCAAAACTACAACTCCCAGCACGTACTGACAGACCGTGCATGCTGGAAGTTATACTTTTGCAACAGGTGGAGGCACACTGGTTGAAAAACCTTCAGTTAGGTTCTGTTACCTAACTCAGTATTTTCCAACCAGTGTGCCTCCAGCTGTTGCAAAACTACAACTCCCAGCATGTACTAATTGCCAAAGGGCATACTGGGAGATGTAGTAATGCAACAGCTTGAGATACTCAACTACAACTTCCAGCATGCCGAGACAGCTGTTTGGGCATGCTGGGAGTTGTAGTTTTGCAAGATCTGAAGGGCCACAGTTTAGAAACTACTGTACAGTGATCTCCAAACTGTGGCCCTCCAGATGTTGCAAAACTACAAATCCCAGCATGCACTACATCCTGTTAGCCCGGCATGTCACACGGAGCTTCAACCTATCACCGGCCGAGGCGGGACATCGCTGCGGCCGGTGATAGGCTGAACCTCCGTGTGACATGCCGGGCTAACAGGAAGTAAGAAGAATACAGCCCGGGGACCGAACACCTGTACCGGAGTGTACCGGAGCTCCAGGGGCTCGTTGGCAGATAAGAGAAAGTTTGTTTTCTTTTATTTTGCAGCCCGAACGGGATAAAAGGAAAAAAGTGCGCGCTGGAGTACTCCTTTAATAAAGATATGACCCCCACCAGCGCATTTATATATATATCTATATATATAAAAAAAACAACGTGTGTGTGTGTGTATGTATGTTCCACAAAAACTTCCAAACGGCTAAAGATATTAACATGAAACTTGGCACACATGTTACTTATATCTCAACAACAAACATAGGCTAGGTGATTTAACCCTTTCTTACCCCCATTTGCCAGGGGCGGGGTTTATGTTTAAAGTCATATACAAGTCTATGGGAAATATATGTTACTGCATAACTTCCAAACAGCTGGAGATATTTCAATGATACTTGGTCACATGTTACTTATATGTCCACTTAAGATATAGGATAGTTAATTTAACCCTTAACTACCCCCATTTGTGAGGGTCAGGGGTTTTGTTTAAAGTCCCATGCAAATCAATGGGAAATTTGTGTTCTTACATAACTTCTGTACGGCTGGAGATATTTCAATACCTGGTACACATATTACAGGTCAGAATATGAGGACGGGATGGGAGGTTGAGATAGGAGGTCAAGATAGAAGGTCAAGATAGGAGGACGGGATGGTCAGGATAGGAGGTCGAGTTAGGAGGTCGGGATATGAGGACCGGATATGAGGTGGAGATGGGATGACGGGATAGGAGGTCGGGATAGGAGGATGGGATAGGAGGTCGGGATAAGAGGTCGGGATAAGAGGTGGAGATAAGAGGACGGGATAGGAGGTTTAGATAGGAGGTCGGGATAGGAGGATGGGATAGGAGGTCGGGATAGGAGGACGGGATAGGAGGACGGGATAGGAGGACGGGATAGGAGGTCGAGATAGGTGGTCAGAATAGGAGGTCGAGATAGGAGGTCAAGATAGGAGGACGGGATAGGAGGTCGGGATAGGAGGATGGGATAGGAGGTCAGGATAGGAGGACGGGATAGGAGGTTGGGATAAGAGTTCGGGATAGGAGGTCGGGATATGAGGACGAGATGTGAGGATGGGATATGAGGTTGGGATATGATGACGGGATAGGAGGTCAGGATATGAGGACAGGATATGGGGTTGGGATATGACAACAATATATGAGGACGGGATATGAAGTCAAAAGCTTCCTCCTTTGTTTATTTTCCTCCCCAACAAAGATTAGGAAGGAAAAACCGGGCAACGCCGAGTATTCAGCGAGTTATATGGATACACCTCAATAAAATGGGAATGGTTGGTGATATAAACTTCCTGTTTGTGGCACATTAATATATGTGAGGGGGGAAACTTTTCAAGATGGGTGGTGACCATGGCGGCCATTTTGAAGTCTGCCATTTTTAATCCAACATTTGTTTTTTCAAAATTGGAAGAGGGTCATGTGACACATCAAACTTATTGGGAATTTCACAAGAAAAACAATGATGTGCTTGGTTTTAACGTAACTTTATTCTTTCATGAGTTATTTACAAGTTTCTGACCACTTACAAAATGTGTACAATGTGCTGCCCATTGTGTTGGATTGTCAATGCAACCCTCTTCTCCCACTCTTCACCCACTCATATCAACACCGCAGGAGAAATGCTAGCACAGGCTTCCAGTATCCGTAGTTTCAGGTGCTGCAGAATGTGCAAAACAAAAATTGGAACAGGACCCTCAGTTTACGCTGAAGATTTTGTTCAGTGATGAGGCAAACTTTTATGTGAATGGTGAAGTTAACAAACAAAACCACCGCTATTGGTCTCACACTAACCCACATTGGATAGATCCCTCCAAGACTGTTGGAACACAAAAACTGATGGTATGGTGTGGTATATGGGGTACAAAGATAGTGGGGCCATTCTTCATCAATGGAAACCTCAAGGCCACTGGATATGCAAAATTGCTACATGATGATGTGTTTCCCTCTTTATGCACTGAAGCTGGCACGTTCCCTGAGTTTTTCCAGCAAGATGGTGCACCACCACAGTATGGGTGTCAGGTCCGAGCAGTCCTAGATGAACAGTTTCCTGGAAAGTGGATTGGTCGTCGTGGGCCAGTTGAATGGCCCCCAAGGTCTCCCGATCTGACCCCCTTATCTTTGGGGTCATCTGAAGGCAATTGTCCATGCTGTGAAGATACGAGATGTGCAGCACATGAAACTACGGATACTGGAAGCCTGTGCTAGCATTTCTCTGTGGTTTTGCTATCAGTGTGTGAAGAGTGGGAGAAGAGGGTTGCATTGACAATCCAACACAATGGGCAGCACATTGAACACATTTTATAAGTGGTCAGAAACTTGTAAATAACTCATGAAAGAATAAAGTTACGTTAAAACCAAGCACATCATTGTTTTTCCTGTGAAATCCTCAATAAGTTTGATGTGTCACACGACCCTCTTCCTATTGAAAAAACAAATGTTGGATTCAAAATGGCCAACTTCAAAATGGCCGCCATGGTCACCACCCATCTTGAAAAGTTTCCCCCCTCACATATACTAATGGGCCACAAACAGGAAGTTAATATCACCAACCATTCCCATTTTATTAAGGTGTATTCATATAAATGGCCTACCCTGTACTTTTCACATATAGCGCTGCGGTGGCATATTTTGATAAATGCACTCCGGGGGGGGGGGGGGAGGATGTATATATATATATATATATATATGTATGTATATGGGCTGCGGGGGGTATATATATAAATGTGTTGTGGGGGTCATGTCTTTATTAATGCGCTGCGGGTGGTATATATATTTATATACATGCGCTGGTGGGGTCATATGTTTATTAATGCGCTGCTGGGGTATATATATATGCGCGGGCGGGGGTATATATATATATATATATATATATATATATTTATATATATATGTGCTGGCAGGGGTCATATCTTTGTTAATGCACGGCAGGGGGTATATGTATATAAATGCGCTGGCGGGGGTCATATCTTTATTAATGCGCCGGTGGGGGTATATCTTTATTATTGTGCTGGTGGGGGTCATATCTTTATTAATGCGCTGTGGGGGGCTAGATATATAGGCTATATGTATATATATCATATATGTATATATATCATATATATATATATATATATATATATATATATATCATTTTTAAATACCCCTGAATGGCCAGTACTGTAGCCTCCCCAGCTGTCTGCAGTTTTTGAATTTTTACAAGGGGTAATAGGAGAAAAAGCCCCCCAAAATTTGTAACCCAATTTCTCTCGAATAAGGAAATACCTCATATGTGAATGTAAAGTGTTCGGCGTGCGCAGTAGAGGGCTCAGAAGGGAAGGAGAGTGAATTTAACTGACATTTTTTTTGGGGGGGGGATGTTGCATTTAGGAAGCTCCTATTGTGCCATAACAGCAAAAAATATAAAAAACACATGGCACACTATTATGGAAACTACACCCCTCAAGGAACGTAGCAAGGATTACAGTGAGCATTAACACCCCACAGATGTTGGATGACTTTTTGTTAAAGTCGGATGTGTAAATGAAGAACACATTTTTTTTTCACTAAAATGCAGTTTTCCCCCAAATTTTACATTTTTACAAGGGGTAATAGGAGAAAATGCTAAATTTGTAACCCCATTTCTTCTGAGTATGGAAATACCCCATATGTGGATGTAAAGTGCTCTGCAAGCGAACTAAAATGCTCAGAAGGGTAAGAGTGCTATTGAGCTTTTTATAGAGAATTTGTTTGAAAGGGAAGTCATGGGTCATGTGCGTTTACAAAGCCCCCCCATGGTGCCGGAAACAGTGGACCCCCCAACCACATGTGACCCCAATGTTTGACAGATCTTCGTAACAGTAGACTTTACAAATGAAAAATTACATTTTTCATTTCCACGGACCACTGCTCCAAAAATCTGTCAGACACCTGTGGGGTGTAAATGCTCACTATACCCCTTATTACATTATGTGAGGGGTTTAGTTTCCAAAATGTCACATGTGGGGGGGTCCATTGTTCTGGCACTCTGGGGTCTTTGTACACAAACATGGCCTTCAATTCCGGACAAATTTTCTCTCCAAAAGCCCAATGGCGCTCCTTCTCTTCTGGCCATTGTAGTGCTTCAGCAGAGCACTTTACATCCACATATGGGGTATGTTCTTACTCAGAAGAAATGGGGCTACAAATTTTGGGTGGCCTTTTTCCTATTTTTCCTTGTTAAAATGAAAAAATTTTGGGTAACACCAGCATTTTAGTTAAAAATATATATTTTTTATTTTCCCATCCAACTTTAAGGAAAATTAGTCAAACACTTGTGGGGTGTTAAGGCTCCCTATACTCCTTGTTACATTCCGTGAGGGGTGCAGTTTCCAAAATGGGGTAGCACATGGGTATTTATTTTTTTACGTTTATGTCAGAACCGCTGTAAAATCAGCCACCCCTGTGCAAATCACCAATTAAGGCCTCAAATGTACATAGTGCACTCTCACTCCTGAGCCTTGTTGTGCGTCCGCAGAGCATTTTACGCCCACATATGGGGTATTTCCGTATTCAGGAGAAATTGTGTTACACATTTTGGGGATCTTTTTTTCTTTTACCTCTTGTGAAAATAAACTGTGAAAATATACTAACAGACTGGTGTAGACCCCAAATTTTCCTTTTCATAAGGGGTAAAAGGAGAAAAAGCCCAACAAAATTTGTACTGCAATTGCTCCCGAGTACGGAAATACCCCATATATGGCCCTAAAATGTTTCCTTGAAATACGACAGGGCTCTGAAGTGAGAGAGCGCCATGCGCATTTGAGGACTAAATTATGGATTGCTCAGGGGTGGACATAGGGGTATTCTATGCCAGTGATTCCCAAACAGGGTGCGTCCAGCTGTTGCTAAACTCCCAGCATGCCTGGACAGTCAGTGGCTGTCCGGGAATGCTTGGAGTTGTTGTTTTGCAACAGCTGGAGGCTCTGTTTTGGAAACACTGCCGTACGATACGTTTTACATTTTTATTGGGGGGGGGGGGGGGGGGACAGTGTGAGGGGGTGTATATGTAGTGTTTTACCCTTTATTTTGTGTTGGTATAGTGTTTTTAGGGTACATTCAGGGTTTACGGTGAGTTTCCTGCTAGGAGTATGCACTGCGGTGGAAAATTAGCTGCAGCTCAAACTTGAAGCAGGAAACTCACTGTAAACCCGCCCGCATGGGAGCCGGGGGGGGGGGGCTGCGTCAAACCTCCAGCTGTTTCAAAACTGCAACTCCCAGCATGTACTGATCGCTGAAGGGTATGCTGGGAGATGTAGTTATGCAACAGCTGGAGGTACGCAGCTACAACTCCAAGCATGCCAAGACAGCAGTTTGCTGTTTGTGCATGCTGCAAGTTGTAGTTTTGCGAGATCTCGAGGGCCACATTTGAGAGACAACTGCACAGTGATCTCCAAACTTTAGCCCTCCAGCTGTTGCAAAACTACAAATCCCAGCATGCCCAAAAAGCAAACAAATGTCTGGGGGGCATGCTGGGAGTTGTAGTTTTGCAACATCTGGAGGGCTACAGTTTAGAGACCACTGTATAGTGGTCTCCAAGCTGTAGCCCTCCAGATGTTGCTAAGCAACTCACCAGCTTCCGTAGTCTGCACCAGGGAGAGTTCACAGGACAGTCCCCCCGTTCTGCCCAGACTACTGGGTGGGCAGAACAGGGAACCAAACTTTAACCCCACCGCCCCCAATATGCTATTGGTCGGTCTGACCGACCAGTAGCAGGGATAGGAGGGGTGGCACCCCTGGAACCACACTCACGCAAGCACCTGTGTCCCCGTCTGCCAGCGGGGCTCGCGCTGGAGCTCTGAAATTTAACCCGTACAGACCTAGGGCGTATGGATACGCCTTCTGTACCTGGGTCTTAAGGACCCAGGACGTACCTGTACGCCCGTGGGAATTTCGGTCCCCGACGGGCGAGGACCGGACTGGGGTGCCAGCTGATATCGATCAGCATGCACCCCGTGCAAATGCCCAGGGGGGTCATCAGACCCCCCCATGTCGGCGATCGGCGCAAATCGCAAGTGAATTAACACTTGCGATTTGCGTCGATTCCGGGTCTATGGTGACCCGGAGACCCGGAATATAAGGGGGATCGCGGTTCTCTAAGACACCCACGATCCCCCTGTAGCGATAGGTGTGAGGTGGCAGAGGTGCCACCCCTCCTATCCCTGCTATTGGTGAACTAGACGCGACCACCAATAGCAGATCGGGGGCGGGGGTTTACTTTCGTTTTCCCCGTTCTGCCCACCCACAATAGTCGGGGCAGAATGGGGAACCGAAGGGGACCGAACGCCGAAGATCCACTTACCCGTCGGTGGAAGCTGCGGCGCGTGCGGCAGAAGAGGACGGCTCCCTGGATCCGGCGGAAGCCGGTAAGTTGCCTAGCAACATCTAGAGGGCTACAGTTCGAGACTGTAGCGCTCCAGATGTTGCAAAACTACAACTCCCAGCATGCCCAGACAGCTGTTTGGGAATGCTGGGATTTGCAGTTTTGCAACAGCTGGAGGTCTACAGTTTAGAGACCACTGCACAGTGATCTCTATACTATAGCACTCTAGATCTTGCAAAACTACAACTCCTAGCATGCCCACACAGCAGTTTGCTGTCTGTGAATGCTGGGATTTGTAGTTTTGCAACATCTGAAGGTCCACAGTTTGGAGATCACAGTGCAGTGGTCTCTATCTGTAGCCCTCCAGATGTTGCAAAACTGCAAATCCCAGCATGACGAAAAAGCTGTCTCGGCATGCTGGCAGTTGTAGTTGCGTACCTCTAGCTGTTGCATAACTAGATCTCCCAGCATGCCCTTCGGCGATCAGTACATGCTGGGAGTTGTAGTTTTGCAACAGCTATAGGCACACTGGTTGGAAAATACTTAGTTAGGTAACAGAACCTAACTGAAGGTTTTCCAACCAGTGGGCCTCCAGCTGTTGCAAAACTATAACTCCCAGCATGCACGGTCTGTCAGTACATGCTGGGAGTTGCAGTTTTGAAACAGCTGGAGGTTTGCCCCCCCCATGTGAACGTACAGGGTACATTCGCATGGGCAGGTTTACACTAAGTTTCCTTCTTCAAGTATGAGCCGCAGGGCAAATTTCTAGTGGGAAGCTCACTGTAAACCTGCGCCCGTGTGAATGTACCCTAAAAACACTACACTAACACATAATAAAGGGTAAAACACTACATAAACACCCACTTACACTGTCCCGCCCAATAAAAATGAAAAACGTATTGTACAGCAGTGTTTCCAAAACGGAGCCTCCAGCTGTTGCAAAACAACAACTCCCAGCATTTCCGGAAAGCCACTGACTGTCCAGGCATGCTGGGAGTTTAGCAACAGCTGGAGACACCCTTTTTGGGAATCACTGGCGTAGAATACCCCTATGTCCACCCCTAAGCAATCCCTAATTTAGTCCTCAAATGTGCATGGCGCTCTCTCACTTCAGAGTCCTGACGTATTTCAAGGAAACAGTTTAGGGCCACATATGGAGTATTTCCGTACTCGGGAGAAATTGCGTTACAAATTTTGGGGGGCCTTTTCTCCTTTTACCCCTTATGAAAAGGAGAAAAGTTGGGGGCTACACCAGCCTGTTAGTGTAAAAAAAAAAAAATTTTTACACTGACATGCTGGTGTTGCCCCATACTTTTTATTTTCAGAAGTGTTAAAAGGAAAAAAAAGACCACCAAAATTAGTAATGCAATTTCTCTGAGTATGGAAATACCCCATATGTGGGCAAAAAATGCTCTGCAGACACACAACAAGGCTCAGGAGTGAGAGCACACTATGTACATTTGGTGATTTGCACAGGGGTGGCTGATTTTACAGCAGTTCTGCCATAAACGCAAAAAAGAAATACCCACATGTGACCCCATTTTGGAAACTACACCATTCACGGAATGTAACAAGGGATATAGTGCACCTTAACACCCCACAGGTGTTTACGAATTTTCATTAAAGTTGGATGGAAAAATGAAGAAACATTTTTTTTTCACTAAAATGCTGGTGTTACCCAAAATTTTTCATTTTCACAAGGAAAAATAGGAAAAAAAGCACCCCAAAATTTGTAACCCCACCTGTGAGTAAGAAAATACCCCATATGTGGATGTAAAGTCCTCTGCTGGCGCACTACAATGCTCAGAAGAGAAGGAGCACCATTGGGATTTTGAAGAGAAAATTTGTCCGGAATTAAAGGCTACGTGTGTTTACAAAGCCCCCATAGAGCCAGAACAATGGACCCCCACATATGACCCCATTTTGGAAACTACACCCCTCACGTAATGTAATAAGGGGTACAGTGAGCATTTACCCCCCACAAGTGTCTGACAGATTTTTGGAAGAGTGGTCCGTGAAAATGAAAAATTAAATGTTTCATTTGCAAAGCCCACTGTTCCAAAGATCTGTCAAACGCCAGTGGGGTGTAAATACTCACTGCACCCCTTATTAAATTCTGTGAGGTGTGTAGTTTCCAAAATGGGGTCACGTGGGGGGGTCCACTGTTCTGGCACCACAGGGGGGCTTTGTAAACGCACATGGCCCCCGACTTCTATTCCAACCAAATTCTGTCTTCAAAAGCTCAATGGCGCTTCTTCTCTTCTGAGCATTGTAGTGCGCCAGCAGAGCACTTGACATCCACACATTGGGTATTTCCATACTCAGAAGAAATAGGGTTACAAATTTTGGGGGTCATTTTCTCCTATTACCCCTTGTAAAAATGTAAAATTTGGGGGAAAACTAGCATTTTAGTGAAAATTTTTTTTTTCATTTACACATCCCACTTTAGCAAAAAGTCGTCAAACACCTGTGAGGTGTTAAGGCTCACTGTACCCCTTGTTGTGTTCCTTGAGGGGTGTAGTTTCCAAAATAGTATGCCATGTGTTTTTTTTGCATTTCTGGCACCATAGGGGCTTCCTAAATGCGACATGCCCTCCAAAAACCATTTGAGCAAAATTTGCTTTTCAAAAGCTAAATGTGACTCCTTCTCTTCTGAGCATTGTAGTGCGCCAGCAGAGCACTTGACGTTCACACTTGGGGTATTTCCATACTCAGAAGAGATTGGGTTATAAATTTTGGGGGGCATTTTGTCCTATTATCCCTTGTAAAAATGTAAAATTTTGGGGAAAACTAGCATTTTAGTGGAAAAAAAATAATAAATCATTTACACATCCAACTAAAAAAGTCGTGAAACACCTGTGGGGTGTTAAGGCTCACCGGACCCCTTGTTAGGTGCCTTGAGTGGTGTAGTTTCCAAAATAGTATGCCATGTTTTTTTTTTTTTTTTTTTGCTGTTCTGGCACCATAGGGGCTTCCTAAATGCAACATGCCCCACAAAAACCATTTCAGAAAAACTCACTCTCCAAAATCCCATTGTCGCTCCTTCCCTTCTGAGCCCTCTACTGCACCCGCCGAACACTTGACATACACATATGAGGTATTTCCTTACTCGAGAGAAATTGGGTTACGCATTTTAGGAAGATTTCTCTCCTTTTACCCCTTGCAAATATTCAAAAACTGGGTCTACAAGAACATGCCAGTATAAAAAATGAAGATTTTGAATTTTCTCCTTCAATTTGCTGCTATTCCTGTGAAACACCTAAAGGGTTAACAAACCTTTTGAATGTCATGTTGAATACTTTGAGGGGTGCAGTTTTTATAATGGGGTCATTTGTGGGGCATTTCTAATATGAAGGCCCTTCAAATCCACTTCAAAACAGAACTGGTCCCTGAAAAATTTAGATTTTGAAAATTTTGTGGAAAATTGCTGCTGAACTTTTAAGCACTCTGATCTCTTCCAAAAGTAAAAACATGTCAATGTTATGATGCAATCATAAAGTAGACATGTAGTATATGTGAATCAATATATAATTTATTTGGAATATTCATTTTCCTTACAAGCAGAGTGCTTCAAAGTAAAAAAAATGCTAAATTTTAAATTTTTTCATCAAATTTTGCAATTTTTCACCAAGAAACGATGCAAGTATCGACAAAATTTTACCACTAACATAAAGTAGAATATGTCATGAAAAACTATCTCGGAATCAGAATGAAAGGTAAAAGCATCCCAGAGTTATTAATACTTAAAGTGAAAGTGGTCAGATGTTCAAAAAATGGCCAGGTCCTACAGTGAAAATTGGCTGGGTCCTTAAGGGGTTAAAGTGCCAGTACGCCCATAATTACTGTTTGCACCTGACACTACATTATAAAGTCCCTGCACCTCCCACACTTCCCTGCCAGATCTTCAATTCCCCTAGCCTGAAATTAAGCGTCCCTTTATAGCCTGTTAGCTTTACTCGTGTATCAGACTTTCCGCTATGTTATTAGACTCCGCACCTTTGCAGCCTGCCTTGACCTTCTGCTATGTTTGACTACACTACTTCCTTATCCTACGGTACCTCTCCTTGCCCAGCTATCTGTGTGGTCAAGCCATGTCAGGAGTACCCACCTGGGTGTCGCCTGCCGCAGCGAGCCCATCCTGCTTTGCTGCGGGCTCTGTTGAAGACCAGTGCACCTTAGACTCCGTTCCCCAATAAGGTCTGAGCCATCTGCCACACAGGTTGGAGGATCCACATCCAGCTCCGTTGCAGCAAGATCCGGCTATGGATCCTGCTGGGGTTCCTCTGCCTGATAGTCCGGATCTCGGTTCCATCGTGGCGCTCCAGTCACAGCAGAGAGCCCAGCAGGCACAGCAGTTGAGCCAGTTATTCGCCTTGATGCAGCACTTGCTAACTGCTCAGCAACAACTGCCACAACCACAGCCTCCTCCTGCTCCGGTGGTACCTCCTGCAGTCTTCTCCGGATCAAGACTCCGCCTGTCTCTTCCTGAGAGATATGAGGGGGATCCCAAGTCCTGTCCCGGTTTCGTGACTCAGTGCTCCATGCACATGAACTCATGGCGGATCAGTTCCCTACGGAACGAGCAAAGGTGGCCTTCACCCTTAGTCTTTTAACTGGAAGGGCTTTGGCCTGGGCAACTCCGCTTTGGGATTACAGTGATACTCTCACTACCAATCTGCAGGCGTTCGTGACGGAATTTCGGTGTGACTTCGAAGAACTTGCTTGAGCTTCCTTCGCTGAGACGGCATTGCTCAGTCTTACTCAGGGCAACTCCTCTGTGGACGAGTATGCCATTCGGTTTCGTACCCTGGCATCGGAGTTAGCATGTAATGATGAAGCTCTTTGCGCCACTTTCAAGAGAGGATTATCAAGTCAAATCAAGGTTGTTCTTGCTGCCCGGGAATTGCCATCTAATCTGAATCACATTATAAAGCTGGCCTCCCGGATTGATATCCGTTTCTCAGAGCGACGTGAGGAACTACACCAAGAAAGGGAGTCTGCACGACCTTGGCTCTTTCCTCATCTGACACCAGTTTTCCAGCAACCACCGCAACCTTCTCCCTTGCCTCCTGCAGTGGAGGCTATGCAGGTTGATCGGTCTCACCTAGCCCCGCAGGAAAGGACTCGCTGATGAACTGAGAATCTATGCCAGTGCAGATCACTTCCTAAAAGATTGCCCTCTGCGTCCTCAGTCGCAGGGAAACGCTCGCACCTAGGATTTGTGGGAGAGGCCTCCCTATGTGTGAATACCACCTCTCCACACTTAAATATGACGATCCAGCTTTTCCTATGTTCCAAAGAGATCATCTCTGTTCTTGCCTTTTTGGACTCTGGCTCCATGGGATTTTATTGATGCTTTTCTAGTACATAGGCATCGTCTACCGGTGTCCCGCCTCTCTACATCTCTTCGGTGAATGGTGAAAGACTAGACTGTACTGTGCTATATCGCACAGAACCATTGTCTATGCCGATCAGAGTCTCGCATAGAGAGAACTTGTCCTTCTATGTTCTCCCTCATTGTATATCTCCTCTCTTGCTTGGCCTATCGTGGTTGCAACTCCATGCTCAGCGGCTGGATTGGAAAACTGGAAAAGTTCGCTGGGGTCCACATTGCAACCACAACTGTATCCACATACGTATCACAAAATTGGAACCATCATCTCCTCCACTGCCCGGTTTGCCTTCCTTTCTTCTGGACTATGCTGATGTCTTCAGTGAAAAGCAAGCTGAAGTGTTACCACCCCATCGTCCCTGCAATTTTCCAATTGATTGCTGTCTGGCACCACACTTCCCAGGGGGTGAATCTACCCTTTGTTTGTTCCTGAAACTCAGGCCATGTCTAATTACATCCAGGAGAACCTTCAGAAGGGATTGATCAGGAAATCCTCTTCCCCTGCCAGAGCCAGTATCTTCTTCATGGAAAAAAAAGATGGGTCTCTGTGACCTTGCATCGACTACCGAGGTCTGAATAAAATTACAGTAAAGAACCGCTACCCACTTCCTTTAATCTCTGAGTTGTTTGATCGTCTGCGAGGTGCCAACATTTTCTCTAAATATGATCTTCGTGGGGCCTATAATTTGATTTGTATACGTGAAGGGGACGAATGGAAGACGAAATTTAATACTCGTGACAGTCATTTCGAGTATCTAGTGATGCCATTCGGACTCTGCAATGCTTCAGCAGTTTTCCAGGAGTTTGTCAATGATATTTTTCGTGACCTCCTACGCTCCTGTGTTGTTGTTTATATGGATGACATACTCATCTACTCGCCCAATTTACAGTCTCATCGCTCTCACCTCCGCAGTGTTACAGTGTCTTCGTGAAAATCATCTCTACGCTAAACTAGAGAAATGTACCTTTGAAAAAACCAGCCTTCCATTTCTGGGGTATATTATTACCAGTCAAGGCCTTCAAATGGATCCCAACAAGCTGTCCGCAGTACTGGACTGGCCTCAACCTTCGGGCTTGAAAGCAATTCAGCGTTTCCTTGGCTTTGCCAATTACTATCGGCAATTTATTCCTCACTATTCCACTCTGGTAGCCCCCATCGTCTCGCTTACCAAGAAGACTGCTAATCCAAGAGTCGAGACTCCTGAGGCTGAAGAAGCTTTCAAAAACTTAACCTCTTAATGACCAAGGACGTAGCGGTACGTCCTGAGTCCTTACCCCGTGGCCCCGTGTCTAACAACGGCCGGGACCCGTGGCCACTAGCGTGCAGCACTGATCACGGTGCCACGTGCTATTAACCCTTTAGAACGCTGCGTCTAAAGTGAAAGTAAAACAATGGCAGTTAGCTCAGGGAGCTCTTCGGGATCGCCGTGGCGAAATGGCGGCATCCCAAACAGCTTACAAGACAGCTGGAGGATCCCTACCTGCCTCCATGCTGTTCGATCACCGAATGACTGCTCAGTGCCTGAGATCCAGGCATGAGCAGTCAAGCGGCAGAATCATTGATCACTGGTTTCCTATGAGAAACCAGTGATCAATGTAAAAGTTCAGTGTGTGCAGTGTTATAGCCCCCTATGGGAGCTATAACACTGCAAAAAAAAAGTGAATAAAGATCATTTAACCCTAATAAAACCTAATAACCTAATAAAAGTTTGAATCATCCCCCTTTTCCCATAAAAAAACAGTGTAAATAAAAATAAACATATGCGGAAATGTCTGAATTATAAAAACATATCATTAATTAAATCGCACGATCAATGGCGCAAAAAAATTCCAAAGTCCAAAATAGTGTATTTTTGGTCACTTTTTATATCATGAAAAAATGAATAAAAAGCGATCAATATGTCCGATCAATACAAAAATGGTACTGTTAAAAACTTCAGATCACGGCGCAAAATATGAGGCCTCGTGCCGCCCCATACGCAGAAAAATAAACAAGTTATAGGGGTCAGAAGATGACAATTTAAAACGTATAAATTTTCCTGCATGTAGTTAGGATTTTTTCTAGAAGTACGACAAAATCAAACCTATATAAGTAGGGTATCATTTTAATCGTATGGACCTACAGAATAATGATAAGGTGTAATTTTTACTGAAAAATATACGGTGTAGAAACAGAAGCCCTCAATAGCGTTTTTTTTTTTTTTTCAATTTTGTCTCGCAATGATTTTTTTTCCCATTTCGCCGTAGGTTTTTGGGTAAAATGGCTGATGTCATTACAAAGTAGAATTGGTGGTGCAAAAAATAAGCCATCATATGGATTTTTAGGTGCAAAATTTAAAGAGTTAGGATTTTTTAAAGGTAAGGAGGAAAAAATGAAAGTGCAAAAATGGAAAAACCCCTGGTCCTTAACCTCTTAAGGACCCAGGGCGTATGGATACGCCCTCACACCCTGGGCCTTAAGGTCCCAGGGCGTATCCATACGCCCTGGCGTTTTCCGGTCCCTGCCGCGTGCTGGGCAGAAATAGGAACCAGATGCCTGCTGAAATGCTTCAGCAGGCATCCAGGGCAAACGCCGAGGGGGGCCATGTAGGAAATCACCCTTGCGATCTGTGGCGATACCGGGCTGATCGGGTCTCTGGGACCCGACCGCCCGGTAATTTTGCATGATCCTGGCTGTCACAGACAGCCAGGACCATGCTAAAGTATAGGAGCGAGGTGGCAAGCCTGCCACTTCCTCCTATCCCCTGCGATCCATCGGTTAGTTAACCGACCAATCGCAGGGGGGGCTTACTTCCTCCCGCCCTGCCCGGCCCCTGGAAGTCCGGAGAGGACGGGAGGAAGACCGGAGGACGCGGTGGGGGACAGGGGAGTGCTGGGGCCCGGCCCCGGTACTTACCTCGTCCCTGAAGACCCGGATCCCGGCGATGAAGACGGCGGCGGCGACAGGTGAGTTCCTCTTCAGCCGCGGTCGGGCCCTTTACAGCAATGTACTTCGCCGTAAAGCGACATGCATTGCTGTAATGGGACCCTGTATACTACAACTCCCAGAATGCCCAGACAGCCCTTGGCATCTGGGCATACTGGGAGTTGCAGTTTTGCAACATCTGGAGGTTCACAGTTTGGAGACCACTGTGCCCTTCCAGATGTTGCAAAACTACACATCCTCAGCATGCCCTTACTGTCCAGGCATGCTGGGAGTTGTAGTTCTGTAACATCTGGCCCTTCAGATGTTGCAGAACTACAACTCCCAGCATGCCTGGACAGTAAGGCCATACTGGGAGTTGTAGTTTTGCAACATCTGGAAGGGCACAGATTGGGAACCACTGTATTAGTGGTCTGCAAACTGTAATCCTCCAGGTGTTGCAAAACTACAACTCCAAGCATGCTGGGAGTTGTAGTTCGGCAACATCTGGTTCTAAAGATGTTGCCGAACTACTACTTCCAGTATGCCTGAGAATGTTTGGGAGTAGTGGTTTTGCAACAACTGGAGGCACATTGGTTCGGAAACATTGTCTGTTTCCAGCTCAGTGTTTCCCAACCCGTGTGCCTCCAACTGTTTCAAAACTATAACTACCAGCATGCACTGATAGACTGTGCATGCTGGGAGTTGTAGTTTTGCAACAGCTGGAGGTCCCCCCCCCCCTGTGAATGTACAGGTTACATTCACATGGGCAGGGGCTTACAGTGAGTATCAGGCTGCAAGTTTGCGATGTAGCAAATTTTGCACGGCAGCTCAAACTCGCAGAGGGAAACTCGCTGTAACCCCCTGCCCATGTGACTGTACCCTAAAAACACTACACTACACTAACACAAAATAAAATAAAAAGTAAAAAACCACTACATATACACATACCCCTACACAGCCCCTCTCCCCAATAAAAATGAAAAACGTCTGGTACGTCACTGTTTCCAAAATGGAGCCTCCAGCTGTTGCAAAATAACAACTCCCAGTATTGCTGGACAGCCGTTGACTGTCCAAGCATGCTGGGAGTTTTGCAACAGCTGGAGGCACCCTGTTTGGGAATCACTGGCGTAGAATACCCCTATGTCCACCCCTATGCAAATCCCTAATTCAGGCTTCAAATGCACATGGCGCTCTCACTTTGGAGCCCTGTCATATTTCAAGGCAACAGTTTAGGGCCACATATGGGGTATCGCCGTACTCGGGAGAAATTGCCTAACAAATTTTGGGGGGCTTTTTCTCCTTTCACCCCTTATGAAAAGGTGAAGTTGGGGTCTACAACAGCATGATAGTGTAAAAAAATTAATTGTTTACACTAACATGCTGGTATTGCCCTATACTTTTCATTTTGACAGGAGGTAAAAGGGAAAAAAGCCCCCCAAAATTTGTAATGCAATTTCTCCCGACTACGGAGATACCCCATATGTGGGCGCAAAGTGCTCTGGGGGCGCACAACAAGGCCCAGAAGGGAGAGTGCACCATGTACATTTGAGGTGATTTGCACAGGGGTGGTTGATTGTTACAGCGGCTTTGACAAACGCAAAAAAAACAAAACCCCACATGTGACCCCATTTTGGAAACTACATCCCTCACGGAATGTAATGAGGGGTGCAGTGAGAATTTACACCCCACTGGTGTCTGACAGATCTTTGGAACAGTGGGCTGTGCAAATTAAAAATTTTGTACAGCCCACTGTTCCAAAGATCTGACAGACACCAGTGGGGGTAAATGCTCACTGTACCCCTTGTTATGTTCCTCAAGGGGTCTAGTTTCCAAAATGGTATGCCATGTGGGGGTTCCTTTGCTGTCCTGGCACCATAGGGGCTTCCTAAATGCGACATGCCCCCTGAGCAAAATTTGCTCTCAAAAAGCCAAATATGACTCCTTCTCTTCTGAGCATTGTAGTTCGCCCGTAGTGCACTTCAGGTCAACTTATGGGGTACCTCCATACTCAGACGAGATGGGGTTTCAAATTTTGGGGGGTATTTTTTGCTATTAAACCTTGCAAAAATGTGAAATTTGGGGGGGAAACACACATTTTAGTGAAATTAAAAAAAAAATTTTTTTACGCATGCAAAAGACGTGAAACCCCTGTGGGGTATTAAGGCTCACTTTATTCCTTGTTGCGTTCCTCAAGGGGTCTAGTTTCCAAAATGGTATGCCATGTTGTTTTTTTTTTGTTGCTCTCCTGGCACCATAGGGGCTTCCTAAATGCGACACGCCCCCGAGCAATATTTGCTCTCAAAAAGCCAAATATGACTCCTTCTCTTCTGAGCATTGTAGTTCGCCCATAGTGCACTTCTGGTCAACTTATGGGGTACCTCCATACTCAGAAGAGATGGGGTTACAAATTTTGGGGGGTATTTTCTGCTATTAACCCTAGCAAAAATTAGAAATTTGGGGGGAAACACACATTTTAGTGAAATTTTATTTTATTTTTTTTACATATGCAAAAGTCGTGAAACACATTTGGGGTAGTAAGGCTCCTTAATTCCTCAAGGGGTCTTGTTTCCAAAATGGTATGGCATGTGTATGGCATGTGCTGCTCTGGCACCATAGGGGCTTCCTAAATGCAACATACCCCCCAAAAACCATTTCAGGAAAACGTACTCTCCAAAATCCCCTTTTCGCTCCTTCACTTCTGAGCCCTCTACTGCGCCCGCCGAACACTTTACATAGACATATGAGGTATCTGCTTATTCAAGAGAAATTGGGCTACAAATATAAGTATAAATTTTTTCCTTTTACCCCTTGTAAAAATTCAAAAATTGGGTCTACAAGAACATGTGAGTGTAAAAAATGTGAAATGTTGTGAAAGATTGTGAATTTTCTCCTTCACTTTCCTGCTATTCCTGTGAAACACCTAAAGGGTTAAAAGGCTGACCGAATATAATTTTGAATACATTGGGGGGTGCAGTTTATATAATGGGGTCTTTTATGGGGTATTTATAATATGAAGACCCTTCAAATCCACTTCAAACCTGAACTGGTCCCTGAAAAATAGTGAGTTTGGAAATTTTGTGAAAAATTGGAAAATTGCTGCTGAACTTTGAAGCCCTCTGTTGTCTTCCAAAAGTAAAAACTTGTCAATTTTATGATGCAAACATAAAGTAGACATATTGTATATGTGAATAAAAAATTTTTTTTTGAATATCCATTTTCCTTACAAGCAGAGAGCTTCGAAGTTAGAAAAATGCTACATTTGCAAATTTTCCATAAAATTTTGGGATTTTTCACCAAGAAAGGATGCGAGTTACCAAAAAATATTACCACTATGTTAAAGTAGAATATGTCACGAAAAAACAATCTCGGAATCAGAATAATAACTAAAAGCAGTCCAGAGTTATTAATGTTTAAAGTGACAGTGGTCAGATGTTCAAAAAATGGCCGGGTCCTAAGGTGTAAAATTGCTGGGTCCTTAAGAGGTTAAGGGGTTAAAGGGGTTATCCACCATAAGGTGATTCTAGTACGTACCTGGCAGACAGTAATGGACATGCTTAGGAAGGATCTGCGCTTGTCTTGGGGCTAAATGGCTATGTTGTAAGATTACCATAACACTGTGGCTAGCTGTTTGCGGACTAGTATTTCCTGTTTTGACTTTTCTTTTTTTTTACTACAAATCCCCACAATGCCATCTTCCTCCCTCCCACACATCAGCCACCCCACCCATTGAAACATATATGAGCTGCATCCATTCAAGTCAGTGTGGTTTTCAATCAGGGTACCTCTAGCTGTTGCATTAGTGGCAGATTGATCCCTCCACCCATTGAAGCAGACAGGCTCCCTGTCATCAGCTGACTAGTGAGTCAGGTCTCTGCCGCATTGCAAACTGTGAAAATCCTGAGACAACAGTCATTTTGTATGCTGTTAAAAATAAATATTGGAGTGAAAATCACAGAAGAATTGTGAGAAAACCGTCACACACAGGTACAGAGACTATATTATGAACAACACTAACTTTACAGCCCCTGTAGCATAGTCAAATAAAAAAAAATTCCTGGAATACCCCTTTAACCCCTTCATGACCCAGCCCATTTTCACATTCATGACCTGGGCCTTTTTTGAAAATCTGACCACTGTCACTTTAAACATTAATAACTCTGGGATGCTTTTACTTATCATTCTGATTCCGAGAATGTTTTTTCGTGACATATTATACTTTATGTTATTGGTAAAATTTCACTGATATTTGCATCCTTCCTTGGTAAAAAATCTAAAAATTTCATGAAAATTTTGAAAATTTAGCATTTTTCTAACTTTGAAAGTCTCTGCTTGAAAGAAAAATGGATATTCCAAATAAATTACATATTGATTCACATATACAATATGTCTACTTTGTGTTTGCATAAAAAAATTGACAAGTTTTTACTTTTGGAAGACACCAGAGGGCTTCAAAGTTCCGCAGCAATTTTCCAATTTTCAAAATCGTAATTTTTCAGGGCCCAGTTCAGGTTGGAGGTGGATTTTAAGGGTCTTCATATTAGAAATACCCCATAAATGACCCCATTATAAAAACTGCACCCCCCAAAGTATTCAAAATGACATTCAGTAAGTGTTTTAACCCTTTAGGTGTTTCACAGGAATAGCAGCAAAGTGAAGGAGAAAATTCTAAATCTTAATTTTTTACACTCGCATTTTCTTGTAGACCCAATTTTTGAATATTTACAAGGGGTAAAAGGAGAGAAATCACCCTAAAATTTGTAACCCAATTTCTCTCGAGTAAGGAAATACCTCATATGCATATGTAAAGTGTTCGGCGGGCGCAGTAGAGGGCTCAGAAGAGAAGGAGCGACAATGGGATTTTGGAGAGTGAGTTTTTCTGAAAGGGTTTTTGGGGGGCATGTTGCATTTAGGAAGCCCCTATGGTGCCAGAACAGTGGACCCCCCCCCCACATGTGACCCCATTTTGGAAACTATACCCCTCATGGAATTTAATAAGGGGTGCAGTGAGCATTTACACCCCACTGGCGTTTGACAGATATTTGAAACAGTGGACTGTGCAAATCAAAAATTTTATTTTTCATTTTCACAGACCACTGTTCCAAAAATCTGTCATACACCAGTGGGGTGTAAATGCTCACTGCACCCCTTATTACATTCCGTGAGGGGTGTAGTTTCCAAAATGGGGTCACATATGAATATTTATTGTTTTGCGTTTGTCAGAACTGCTGTAACAATCAGCCACCCCTGTGCAAATCGCCTCAAATGTACATGGTGCACTCTCCCTTCTGGGCCTTGTTGTGCGCCCCCAGAGCACTTTGCGCCCACATATGGGGTATCTCCGTAGTCGGGAGAAATTGCATTACAAATTTAGAGGGTCTTTTTTCCCTTTTACCTCTTGTGAAAATGAAAAGTATAGGGCAACACCAGCATGTCAGTGTAAAACATTTTTTTTTTTACACTAACATGCTGGTGTAGACCCCAACTTCACCTTTTCATAAGAAGAAAAAGCCCCCCAAAATTTGTAAAGCAATTTCTCCCGAGTACGGCGATACCCCATATGTGTCCCAAAACTGTTGCCCTGAAATACGACAGGGCTCCAAAGTGAGATAGCGCCATGCGCATTTGAGGCCTGAATTAGGGATTTGCATAGGGGTGGACATAGGGGTATTCTATGCCAATGATTCCCAAACAGGGTGCCTCCAGCTGTTGCAAAACTCCTAGCATGCCTGGACAGTCAATGGCTGTCCGGCAATACTGGGAGTTATTATTTTGCAACAGCTGGAGGCTCCGTTTTGGAAACAGTAGCGTACCAGACGTTTTTCATTTTTTTGGGGAGGGGGGCTGTGTAGGGGTATGTGTATATGTAGTGTTTTTTTACTTTTTATTTTAGGTTAGTGTTAGTGTAGTGTAGTGTTTTTAGGGTACAGTCACATGGGCAGAGGTTCAAAGCAAGTTTGCCGCTGGAAGTTTGAGCTGCAGCGCAAAATTTGCGCCATCTCAAACTTGCAGCACTCACTGTAAACCTCCGCCCATGTGAGTGTACCCTGTACATTCACATTGGGGGGAGGGGGCAAACATCCAGCTGTTGCAAACTCCGAGCATGCCCTTTCGCTGTCCGTGCATGCTGGGAGTTGTAGTTTTGCAACAGCTGGAGGAACACTGGTTTGGAAACACTAAGTTAAGTAATAAACTTTCAAGTGTTTTGCAACCAAACTTAGTGTTTCCAAACCAGTGTGCCTCCAGCTGTTGCAAAACTACAACTCCCAGCATGCATGGTCTGTCAGTGCATGCTGGGAGTTATAGTTTTGCAACAATTGCAACAGCTGGAGGCACTGAGGTAGGAAACGGACAATGTTTCCCAACTAGTGTGCCTCCAGTTGTTGCAAAACTACAACTCCCAGCATGCCCAGACTGCCCAGACATGCTGGAAGTTGTAGTTCGGCAATATCTGAAGGATCAGATGTTGCCGAACTACAACTTCCAGCATGCTTGGGCAGTCTGGGCATGCTGGGAGTTGTAGTTTTGCAACATCTGGAGGTCCACAGTTTGGAGACCACTGTATAATGGTCTCCAATCTGTGCTCTTCAAGATGTTAGAGAACTACAACTCCCAGCATGCCTGGACAGACTGAGCATGCTGAGATTTGTAGTTTTGCAACATCTGGAAGAGCACAGATTGGAGACCATTATACAGTGGTCTCCAAACTGAGGACCTCCAGATGTTGCAAAACTACAACTCCCAGCATGCCCAGAAAGCCAAAGGCTGTCTGGGCATGCTGGGAGTTGCAGTTTTGAAACTCCCAGAGGCAGCAGTGAGATCGCTTTACGGCGATCTCACTGCTGCCAATGAAGATGCCACCCTGCTGCCGGAAACTCACCTCCGGGACGCAGCGCCGCCGGGACTGCCTGGAGGACGCCGCCCGCGCCGGGACCGCTCGGGACACCGCTCGGACGGGTAAGTGACGCCGGGGGACGGGTCAGGGACACTTAGCAGAGCGGTGTGTGTCCCGATCCCCGTGATCGGGACTCACACACCGCGCTGCTAAGTATTTTTATAGTGAAACGCTGCTATCAGCTAGTCAGATTTGACCAGCTGATAGCAGCGATCGCTGGGGGGGGGGGGGGGGATGAAACCCCCCGTGGTCGCATGGTAAGATGGCTGGCTATCAGTGATAGCCACCATCTTACCGGGCGCTGCGGGATGCTGCGAGTAGCGGCAAAAATGTTCATGACGTACCTGTATGTCATGGGTCGGGAACACCTTGCCACCCATGACGTACAGGTATGTCATAGGTCGGGAAGGGGTTAAAGTCTGCCTTCGCTTTGGCTCCTGTTCTATCTAGACGCGATCCTAGCAAGCCATTCATCTTGGAAGTGGATGCTTCGTCAGTTGGAGCAGGTGTAGTGTTGACGCAGAAGTCTCCTAAGGGGAGAACTTTAACCTACGGATTTTTCTCCAAAACCTTCCCTGCGGAGAGAAATTATACCATCGGAGATCGCAAGCTCTTGGCCATTAAGTTGGCATTAGAAGAATGGCACCACCTCTTGGAAGGCTCTGTACATCCGCTTACTATCTATTCCAACCACAAGAACTTGTTCTATCTCCAGGCTTCCCATCGTCTCAACCCCCGACAGGCTCGTTGGTCTCTGTTTTTCTCCAGATTTAACTTCATAATCCGCTTCTGTCCTGCAGAGAGGAATCTTCATGCTGACCCTCTGTCCAGATCCTCCGATGTTCAAGGCCTGGAATCCCATTCTCAACATAATATTTCCCCTGATCGTCTCATCTCAGCAGCGCCAGTGAGTCTTCAACACTTGCCACCAGGGAAGACTTATGTACCTCCCTGTTTAGGACTCTGAGTCCTGAAATGGGGTCATGCCTCTCTATTGGCCGGTCATGCTGGAATTCATAAGTCCATACAGCTCATCGCCCGACAGTATTGGTAGTCCACTCTAAAACAGGATGTCGTTGATTTTGGCCGATCTTGTTCAGTTTGTGCCCGGGACAAGATCCCCTGTTCCAAGCCGGCTGGTCTACTACATCCTTTGCCAGTTCCAGAGCAACCCTGGACCGATATTGCAATGGACTTTATTACTGATCTTCCCTCTTCTGGTGGAAATACGGTCATTTGGGTTGTTGTGGATCGATTCTCTAAAATGGCTCATTTTGTGCCATTACTGGGACTACTCTCTGCACCACAGCTTGCCAAGTTGTGCCTCTGCCATATCTTCCGCCTGTATGGATTGCCCTCCCATATTGTCTCTGACCGAGGAGTCCGATTTGTCTCTAAGTTTTGAAGGGCCCTCTGTTCACGCCTACAAGTTAAATTAGATTTTTCTTTGGGTTACCACCCTCAATCCAATGGACAGGTTGAAAGGGTAAACCAGGTCTTGGGAGACTATCTCCACCATTTTGTTTCCGCTCGCCAAGATGACTGGGCCGATCTGCTACCTTGGGCCGAGTTTTCCTACAACCATAAGGATTTTGAATGCTCTGGGTCTTCTCCTTTCTTTGTGGTCTATGGACTTCATCCTCGTCCTCCTTTACCCTTGTCCACTTCCTCCAGAGTTCCCATCAAGTGCAGAACTTCATCTCCATCTGGCAAAAGACCCGTGGCTCTCTTCAGCATGCCGCCACTCGTATGAAATCGTAAGTGGACAAGAAAAGACATCCTCCTCCCAAATTCTCTCCAGGGGACAAAGTGTGGCTGTTCATCCGTTTTAAGGTACCATGTTATAAACTGGGTCCTTGCTATTTGGGTCCTTACAAAATCAAAAACTTTTAAACCCTGTAGCTTATTCTCTCCATCTACCTTTCTCTCTCCAGATCTCAAATTCTTTTCATGTGTCCCTCTTGAAACCTGTTGTCCATAACCGCTTCTCTAAAAAAGTCATCAATACTACTCCCATCTCTTGTACCTCTGATGTTTATGTCGTCAAAGAAATTTTAGATTCCAAGTTGGTCAGAGGAAAACGTTTTTTCCTTGTGGATTGGGAAGGATTTGGCCGCAGGAAAGATCATGGGAGCTGCAGGACAACATTCTAGACTGTGACCTTATCCACAAGTTCTTGTCCTCAAAAGAGAAGGGGAGACCAGAGGGGGGAGTACTGTTACACTTTGCGCTCCGGCCGCAAGCACCGGCCATGAGCGCAGAGTCCTTGTGTCTCTGTCTGCCGGCGGGGCCGGGATTCGCATCGCGGGACGCGCCCGCATGCGAATCCTGGTCCCTCACTCACAATGCTCCGCTGCCGCCTCCTCCCCTGTGTTTCAGCTCCGGTGTCCGCGTCCCCGTCTCCTGGGCCATGCGTGCCAGAGCTTTGAATTTTAAAGGGATAGTACGCCCATAATTACTGTTTGCACCAGACAGTACAATATAAATTCCCTGCACCTCCCACACTTCCCTGCCGGATCTTCAGTGCCCCTAGCCTGAAATTAAGCGTCCCTTATAGCCCGTTAGCCTTGCCCGTGTATCAGACCTTCCGCTACGTTATTAGACTCTGCACCTTTGCCGCCTGCCTTGACCTTCTGCTTCATTTGACTACGCTACTGCCTTATCCTATGGTACATCGCCTTACCCAGCTAACTGTGTCGTCGAGCCATGTCAGGGGTAGCGACCTTGGTGTCGCCTGCCATGCAGCGGGCTCTGGTCAAGACCAGCGGCACCTTAGACTCCGCTCCCCGATACGGTCCGAGCCATCTGCCACACAGGTTAGAGGATCCATATCCAGCTCCGTTACACCGTGCAGTTTAGCTAACTTTATATTTTATAATATTTTAATCGTTCAGACAATTACGCATGCGGTGGTACCACATATGATTATTTTTATTTTTATTACATTTTATTAAAAAAAATTGGAAAAGGGGGGAGATTAAAACTGTTAATAAGGAAGGGTTAATTCACTAACCTTTTATTTTTACACTTTTTTTTGAGCCCCCTTAGGAGGCTATACAATGCAACCTTCTGATTGCATATACTGATCAATGCTATACCATAGCATAGCATTGATCAGTATTATGGGCACTCTGTTGCTCTAGCCTGCATAGCAGGCTTGGAGCAGCTGATCCGCGATTGGACAACGAGGAGGCAGGTGAGGACCCTCCCATCGTTCACTCAGCTGATGTCACCGCGGATGTCCCAATCAGCTCCACTGAGCTACTAGCATTGTTAACCCTTCATTTTAGACGGCTCAATCAACTTTGCGGTGTTTAAAGGGTTAATGCCGGACATCAGCATGATCGGCGGTGCCCAATACTAGCGGTGGGTCCTGGCTGCCCGTAGCAACCAGGATCCACTGGGTTTAACCCGTTCTCCGCTTGTGGGAACATTTTAAATCCCCATTATCATGACCAGGGCATACAGGTATACCCTGGGTCCTTAGGTACAAGGGCGCTAGGGCATACCTGTACCTCCTGTGTCCTGGATGGGTTAAATCATTTTTCAAGTTTTGCATATGACCAACATCATATAAAGAAATACAACACAAATAATTTAAGAGAAAAAGGACAGACCATAAACAAGATACTCCATGCCACCTCACCTCTGTAGATACAGCAAGAAAGGATAGTCTAGCTGTCCATCCCCGTGTGGTTATCCCAGGGGCACCAAATGGCCCAGAAACAATCAGTTGTATGTTCCGCACAGGCTGAGAGATATTTCATATGGCGAACCTCAGCAATCCTGTCAGACAGGGCCACCATGCTAGAAACAACAGTGCGGCACATTAAGTTGCCATCAGGTTATGCAAGCGAGAGGGCAATTTGCCCAGAGATTTAGATGGGACATTTAATAAGAAGTTAGAGGGTCCAAAGGTATCACAACCCCCGAGGATAGATTCAGCCAGGGTTTGAAATCTATTCCAGTAGGGACCAGAGCACTACATTTCCAAAAACGTGCAGAAGAGTACTGACCCCATGCCCACAAACAGAGGGCACCTGAGGAAACATATGATAAAGGACCTCGGGTGTGTGATACTAGTATAATAGTATCTTATATTGATTCTCTTTGTAAGTAGTACAAGAAGACATCACAACCGCTCGGGACTGTGGTGAGCTGGGGTGTTGCAATAGTGTAGCAGGGTCTGGTGGTATTAGCCCTGGGGGGGGGGGGGAATGTTGTTAACCCCTTAGTGTTCGTGACGCCAGGATGTGGTTATTCCGGTATGGTAACCGCCGTCTACCAACCCAAAAACGGTTTTGGAATAAAGGAATGTCCACAGCACAGGATTCTGAATAAACTGAAACTTTTACTTGAAATGCCTAGGGAACAGTCTTTACAATTATGCAGTTCCTTCAGAGGTAACGGGACGCAGGATACCTCGCAGGCTTGCTGGGACTTATGCATATGTAGATATTTATGCAGGCCACTGTGCTACTAATTTATTCTTTAGCTGAATAGTAGTCAGTAGATTTGTAGAGAGCTTGGTAACTAATGTTTTGAAGTGGCTGCAGGTTCTTTTAGGCTTTGGCCTAGATGAGATGAATTTAGATAGTACAGGTCTTGTGCTTGGCTGAAATCCAGGAGATAAGAGAGCGAGTTTAGAGACTACAGACACTTATATACTAAGGAGGCTGGACTAAAGCCCATTGGTTGCAAGGATTGTGGGTCCTGTACCCAAGGAACTCTGGGTATGTCAAATGACAGTGCTTAAAAGGAAAAAAAAAAGGGGGAACAAAGGGGGCGCTATCTAAGTGCCGTAAATGATGATGATCGCAACGGATATAAAAAGATGCACGTACAAAAATTATGGATTCGAGTAAAAGTGTGAATTAACACACTCACCTTCTAGTGTTGTGCAAGCTCAGGCACAACACAGATGTAAGCTTTCTGAGTGCATGCACTCTATATATTCTCCTCTAGGCTGCCGAGCATCTGTCCCGATACTCCGTGGTGTCGGTCTTGTCGATAGTGGTGTGGATGCTGGATAACCTCGGCAAGGTGCTTGTCCAGTCCTGGTGAAGATGGTGATGCTTCTCTGGGGTGCCTCCGGATACGTGGATGTTCCATCCTCCGACCCAGGTAAGGGTTGAAGAAGGAAGGTGCGGGAGCAATTGAAAGTTTTTAAAAGGCTATATTTAGACGACGCGTTTGGCAAGGGGTCCCTTGCTTCATCAGGTCACCTGGGTCGGAGGTTGGAACATCCACGTATCCGGAGGTGCCCCAGAGAAGCATCACCATCTTCACCAGGACTGGACAAGCACCTTGCCGAGGTTATCCAGCATCCACACCACATGACAGTCCTTCACATGACTAACACTTCTGTACACATTTGTACAAACTTTTTACATATTGACAATGCATACACAATATATACAATGCATTTATATAAGACAATAGAAGGTGAGCAAAGAGGTGAACCTTGCAGGAGAGTCCTATGGACCATGTACTGTACCGGGACACCACAGGACCATATAGTACGCCACAGTGACATCGAAAGGGGGTATCCTAAAAACTGTTCCCACTTAGCCCTGTAAGGATGCCTGACTGAGCAGAGTGCTCAGAGGTATACAATAGGCTATAAATGTCAGAAATGGGACGGTGCTATGTAACCGTCTTACATAGCACCTCGAAGATGGCAAAGGAAAGGGATTACATGGGTGTCATACAACTCACTCCCAATGATCTAGGTATAATAAGTGCCTGCCCCAATGGGGAGGCGATATCGATCACAGAGAGCCGAGAAGGGAAGCACAGTTCGCTTGATTGGGTCCACTATATCAGCCGACTAAAAGATCTCAGCTTGATACCATGAAGAGATACTCTCAGGGGGTGAATATCACCAGTTGCAGCAGAGACCTGACAGATTTCAAGGGAAAGCGCACCGAAACCTCCCTCCAAAGCCGCACCGTAAACGACATAGGGCCTAACGGGGAAAAAGAAATGTCAGGAGGGGAGGGTGTCCGAATCAATACTCCATGGTGGTATGTAGCCATCCACTGCCTCTCCACCTCGGCCCATTTACAAACGTGACCATGCCGCAGTCTGCAAAGGTGTAAAGCAAGATAATACTTTGTAAGAACAAATGAGGAGAAATGATCATGCCCCCCGCCCATACAAAATGTAGCAGTAGGGCCTGAAATCATCAGAGATCGCCACACAACATAAGTACTGGGAAAGTTTCCAGCAAGTACAAAAATGTAGGCAATATGGACATCTTCACTGCCGTGATCCGTCTGAGCAGAGAAAATATTAGAGGAAACTCCTCTTCTAGCAACCTCCTAATCTCTTGATATAATGGAAGAAAGAAAAATGCTATAAAGGAAGGAATTGGAGGGGATCAATTTTATCCCAAGATAACCCAGGGAGGAATATTGCCACTGATAGGAGCGAAGAGCAGCCACCAGCGGTTCAGGGAGGTTGATCAGGAGGGCATCCATTTTGCCCGAGTTAATTTTATATCCCAACACTTGGCCATAAGCTTTAAGAAGGGAGTGGAGACTAGGGAGGGATATTACGATATTACTAAGCGTGAGCAAAACATCATCTGCAAAAAGCAATAATTTAAGATCCATATCCCTCGGATGTCTGGGTATTGTCTGATTCAGGCCACCAGTGGCTCAATACTTAAAACAAAAGGCAGTGTGGAGAGGGGGCATCCATGGTGCATTCCATTATGGATCTGCAGGGCGTGTGAGGTAGCATGGGGCAATCTCACCTGGTCAGAAGGAGAGGGATAAAGGGAACGAACCGCCGTGAGAAAATGGCCAGACACACCATAGACCTCAAGGACTGACAGCAGGAATGACCAGTTCAGGTGATCCAATGCCTTTTCACCATCAAGACTCAACAATAGCGCTTGAGACTTGGACTTGTTGAGAACATCATTGAGGTCAATGGTGTGCCTGGTATTGTCTCCTGCCTGCTGATGTAGCACAAACCCCACTTGATCCATATCTATAATCTGAAAGATGACTGCACCCAGCCGATCTGCCAGGATCTTGGTAAAAATGTTCAAGTCTAAGTTCAATAAAGTAATTGGACGACAGCTGGCGCAGTCAGCCAGATCCTTGCAGGGCTTAGCGATAACTGTAATGAAGGGGTCAAGCATAATGAACAGGATAGGAGCGCCCTGTAGAAACAAATTATAGAGGGGGAGCAGGTGGGGACTTATAGTATGAATATGGTAGGCCATCGGGGCCAGGAACCTTCCCATAAGGGAGGTCCTTAATCATCTCTGAAAGTTCCTCTAGTGTGATGGGCTGATTCAGGGCCTCTAGATCAGGAGGAGGCAGAGTCAAAAGGCCACATCCCTCTAAATATGAGTGAAGAACATTGTCGCTCTCGGACAGATTTGCTGGCAGCGAGGAGGGAAGATAATATAAATTAGACTATAACTCATGGAAGAGGGATGCCATTCTGGTAGGGTCATATGTCAGGTGGTCATCAGATCCCTTGAGAGCAAGGGGACTGTTCAGAGAAGAGTAAGTACAAAGCCTGGATGCTAACAAGGTATGCACCTTATTGGCAGTGCCAGATTAAGGCTGCTTACAGGACAGAGCACTTTAGTATGATGGGGCCCCCCTTCCCCGAAAATAAACCATTGCAGACACAGGCACATCCCTGAACCTCAACATTTCTGTGCATGTTTTTAATGAAGATAATTAACAAGCCTTCACATAGGCCTGGGCATTTCAGACTATGCAGACCATTTTTTGGTGGGGGTCCATCTGCTGGGACCCCCATCAATTACCTCAGTTCCAGTGGCTTTCCACCTACTGAAAATCTACAACTCCCATAATGTCTTGAGAGCCTTAGGCATCATAGAAGTTGTAGTTTTGCAACAGTTGGAAAGCCACAGATTGGGGTACAGTTTCCCTCATGATGGACCTAGTCAGAAAGAATAAACAATGGTATAAGGGCTCACAGGTTACGTTTTCTCTGTTATCCTCCATTTTCTCCTTCAACTAGTCCAGATGGGGTGGCAGCTTCCAGCTACATCTTCCTCTGCAGAGTGTGATGCCCAGACATCATTGGTTCCTCACTTTGTCAGCAGATCCTTATCCAGTGTATGAAAAAGTAATCAATATGAGCCTGTTAGACACTGTGCCCCCTGAATATAACCCTGCCAAACACTAAGTTAATGAAAATGCTGCCACACACTGTTTCTTCTCAGTTTAGCTGAATCCCACCCCTCTACTGTCCTCCTCCAGACCCCTTTGTTCCCTCCTCCAGACCCCTGTTTTCTCCCTGACCCCTCAGTCACCCCCAGACCCTTCAGTCACCTGAAATGCCTTAGTCCTCCTCCAGATACCTATGTCCCCTCCTCCTCCAACCCCTCAGTCACCCCAGTCCTCCTACAGATCCCTCAGTCACCCCCAGTCCTCCTCAAGACCCCTCTTTCCCCTCCTCCACCGACCCCTCAGTTACCCCCAGACTTCTCAGTCCTCCTACAGATTCCTCAGTCACCCCTAGACCCCTCCGTCATCACCCATCCTCCTCCAGACCCCTCTCTTCCCTCCTTCTCCATCCCCTCAGTCATCTTCCAGAGATCTTCATCACCCCAATGTCCCTTTCTCCAGATCCCTTTGTCAATTTTATTTAGACTCTGTCCCCACATACTGTTTCCTGAGTCCTGTCCCTGTACTATTACATCACTGTGTATTATCCTTGTACTGTGATGTCACTGTATATTATCCCTGTACTGTGACATCATTGTTTATATTAACCCTGTACAGTGACTCACAGTACAGGTTAAATATGCACATTGACTCACTGTATACCTAATATTCCTCCCTAATGCATAAGGGCAATTTTTATGCAGCTATTGTCATAGTTCCCTTTGTTATATTGATGTTAAACGCAGAACCTCATGTACAGATGACAATAAAACAATTTGCATAGGGCGCATGGCTGAATTAAATATGTGAATTGCGCTAACTGTGTCAGCTATAGCATGGATATGGTAGAAATGTTTATTAAAAGGCCCATAGCACAGTGTGAGCTTATGAGGTAAAACTTGAACATGTACATGAATCATACACACATACTGTACACATTACATACTGTACATGCATTATATACACACAGCACACATACAATACACATTACATACTGTACATGCATTATATACACAGCACACATTCTGTACACATTACATACTGTACATGCATTATATACACACACAGCACACAAACTGCACATGCATTATATACACACACAGCACACATTACATACTGTACATGCATGCTTCGTACACACACAGCCTTTGGCTGTCTGGGTATGCTGGGAGTTGTGGTTTTGCAACAACTGGGGGCACACTGGTTGGGAAACACTGGTATAGATGCACACATGCACTTTGTATAAGTCATCCACAGTAGTAACACAAAGGCACATTACATAGACATAGACATATGTACACATGCATGTATATATATATATATATACACACACACATGCTTATACACATAAATGCATGCAGGGACACATACTTTAGTCAGGCGTCATGCTGTACAGCCTCTGCAGCACCCTCCTTTCCTCACAGCCAGCTCTGTGCTCTCTCCTCCCTCCTCCTCCTCCTCCTGCACGATTGTAGTCAGGTGAAAAGAACTCCAAAGCTGTAAAAGAATTTATTTTTAAAAATGTCAGACATCTTGTTCCACTGGGTGCCGGGGCCTGGAGCACAAGCTCCAAGAGCACCATTGTTAATCCGGCTGTGCTTATTGGCCTTAGCATAATACTTCTGCTTGGTGAAAACCAGGAGACTCTCTACCTTGCCAATTGCCAGGAACTTCAGTTCATTACTAACAGCCACCACATGGCGCAAAACACAGAGAGTGGGGTTGGTGACCAATCTGCTATCGATGGCCCGTAGCTGTGACCGGAGTTCCCCAATCCAATGGGCTTCCCACACTGTAGAGAGCGAGCGGACACTACCCGCATTAAAGGGGTACTCTTGTGGCCAATGTGTTTTTTCCGTTTCTACTTACCCTTGCTGGTGAGTTTTCTTGTTATCTCTGGTCTTGTGCTTGCTCTTTGTTTGTCTTTCTTTTTCTTTCTTTGCACAAGTGTGTCCATGTAGGTAGCATCTGTTTCCGTTTTGCCTTTGTAGAAACTACAGCTCCCAGCATGCCTTATAGCCTGCCCAACTTGTTTTGCATTGCTACCCAGCCCTGTTTAGTAACATAGTTCATAAGGTTGAAAAAATACCAGAGTACATCAAGTTCAACCTATAACCCAAATGAGTCCCTACTGAGTTGAGGGAGGCAAAAAATCCTCATACTAGAGGTAAAAATTCCTTCCCGACTCCAATATGGCAGTCAGAATAAATAGTATCCATAACCAGCGATGTTATTATTCTCCAAAAATGCATCTAGGAGGGGCGTGGCCTGGACGGAGAGCAGAGCGGTTGCATGTAGGAGAAGCTCCCGTTCTGAGCCCGTGATTTCAGTCTCCTGCACATTCTCCTGACTCCCTACCTACCTCCATTGCTCTCCTGACTCCCTACCTACCTCCATTGCTCTCCTGATGATGGTCTGGTCCAATAGATCTGAGAAGACCCTGAATCGGGACAGGTCAGCCATAGAGAGGCTCCGAGATTTTGCCCGGGACGCCAGCCAAGATGGTGCCCACGGCCCTGAGGACAGCGGTGAGCCTGGTGAACGGGTGGAGGCCACCGGGGAGCAGAAGCAGCAGGCGCCGACCCCAGCCCCACATCTCAAGCTGAAACAAGTTACTGCACAACTTCTCACCGCCATTACGTCTTGCCAGACGACCCTGACCAGTAAGATGGAGGAAGTTAAAATTGACGTGGGGCTGCTGCGGCAGGACATGCAGATCCTACGGGGCCGTATTGCAGAGGCTGAGGGCAGGATATCTGCTCTGGAGGACACTTTGGCTCCTGTGCCTAATGCAGTGTAAGCTTTAGAGTCACAATTGGAGCAATGCAGGCAAACGAATGATGATTTGGAGAACAGGTTGAGACTAAATAATGTCCGGATTATTGGACATCCTGAGAGGGCTGAGGGGCAAGGGCCTGCAGCGTTTGTTGAAAAGTGGTTTCGGGACTTGTTCCCAAATGTGCCATTGTCAGTGGCATTCACAGTGGAGAGGGCGCACAGGGTCCCTGCCAGGGCCCCCCCTCCTGGGGCACCCACGAAACCCCTTCTTGCCCCGATCCTCAATTGTAATGACCGTGACTTGGTCCTCCGCTTCGCCAGGCAGCTTAGAGACATTTCTCATGATAACGCCAAGGTGTCCTTATACCCTGATTTTTCCGCTGATCTACAGAAACGCAGAGCCACCTTCACGGCTGTGAAAGCGAGATTGTGGGACTTGAACATTGCATATTCTATGGCCTATCCGGCTTGGCTAGGGGTTGCTGACGGTGACGGAGCCATTTTCTTCAATTTCCCTTCGGAGGCAGATGAGTGGGTGCGGCGGCAGAGGCGTCCCTCTCCCCGCTAAGAGATGGACTGGGTCACTGACCATTCGCCTGATCCTACCACCTCGCTTCCTCCCCGCTCCTCCAATTTCCTCCCGCACCCTTCTTTCTTCTCTTCTCCTGCCTTGCTGCCCTTCTCCTCCTTCTCCCCTTCTCAAATCCTTCATGTCTTGCCTTTCTCCTCCGCTTGCACACCTGCCCCTCACTTGCCTCTCCTTTTCCCCCGATGAACCATGTTGCCTTACAGGGATTGCTTGCAGATTGTCCAATTTGGTCTCTCCTATTGAGGACTGATGCACCGAAGTCTATTCTGTGTGTCCATTCTGTGGTGAATGACTTCTCATGATTGGAGGGTGGGAGTGAGTTATTCTACATGTATAGCATCACGGGCTCTACCCCATACTAGAGCCACTTTATATACCTATACCTTTACTTGCTAGTCCTTTGTTGGGTGACTGATTGTTATATATGATGTTCTTTTATTTGTTTAGCCTGTTAAGAGGGTTTTCCTGTATCCTTGTAGACATTATGATCTTGTTTACCAATTCATCTGGGCAAGCATTTTGTGTGATGGGCGGGGTGTACTCTTATCTCCCTTATGGAGATTTTTATTGTCTTCTCATGATCCCTTTTAGGAGGGCAAGATGCCTACTTCATACCCCCGATGGGTGTCTGTACTGTTATGTGTTGGAATGTGCGGGGAATGGGTGCCCCTAAGAAACGGGTCTTGATTTTTCAACATATTCGTAAATTTAACCCTCAAATTGTGTGCTTGCAGGAGACACATTTGGTGAAGGAGCGGTGCCATTTGCTTCACAGGCTTTGGGTTCAGTGGCAAGCCCACTCCCTTCATACCTCATTTTCCCGTGGTGTTTTCTTCTTGGTGCATCATTCTTTGAGGTGGGAACCAGTTCAGTTATAGACCCCAATGGCAGATTTATTTTTATTTATGCCTACATCAATAAATCCCGTTTGTTCTCATGGGCATCTATAACCCTCCTCCTGCTTCATTGGATGTTCTCCACCGAACTGCGGTATTCGCTGCGGCTTATTCGACTGCTAAGTGTATATGCTTTGTTTATTTTAACATGTTGCTGAATCAGAATTTGGACCGCCATGGGTCGGGGGTGGGACCTCCGCCTTCTGGGGCCTCCCCCCTGTCCTCATTGATGTCGGAATTGAGATGGATGGATATCTACAGACTACACTTCCCACATAGTCGTACCTACTCGTGTTTCACACTGGGGCGCCACTCTGTCCCATATTGATTTAATGTTTGGGAACTCACTACTTCTGAATATGGTGTCAGAGATACCTTACAAGCCGCGGGCGATCTCCGATCACTCCCCTGTCATTTTGAAATTGGCCATTACGTCGGATTTAGGTCATCGTAGGTGGAAGGTACACCCCTTTTGGTTGACACTACTAGGCCCAGTAGATAGAATACCTGACCAATTGCAAGCCTTTCTTGGCGCACACATAGAACATGCTGATCAGGGGATACTGTGGGACACGCTGAAAGCTTATTCACGGTGGTGCCTTAAGTCGGGTATTTCTTATTTAAAACGGGAATCCTCTTGCATAGAGGAAGACCTGGCTGCTAGATGTTCTGATTTTGAGACTAGATATGTCGCTGATTCCTCAGACACCAATAGGGAGGCTTGGTTATCTATGGGGAGATTGTATATGCAACACTTAAATTAAAGGATGAATAGGAAACTTTTCTTTACTAAACAATTCTATTTTAAACATGGGAATCAATCCGGAAAATTGTTGGCCCATATAATTACGGATCCGTTCGGATACGGGTGAAGTTCTGATAGCTACAGACGCCATAGCTCGGTGCTTTACCCAATTTTATACTGATCTCTACGATTCCAGAGCACAATATAGCCCTGAGGACCTGGACCTATATTTAGACGAAATACAGTTCCCGACCGTAAATGCTGAGGAAAGAACACTTCTTGATGGGGACATCACAGTGGAGGAGATTGAGAACGCGCTTAAAGATATGAATAAGGGGAAGGCCTCTGGTCCAGACGGCCTACCATTGGAGGTTTATCTTAAATATTTACCCCATCTCCTTCCCTATTTGCGATCCATGTTTGGAGAGTCATTTCGGTTGGGGTCATTGCCTAGGTCCCTCAATGAGGCCACTATTGTGGTCTTGTTGAAACCTGACAAGGACCCACTGGATTGCGGTTCGTACGGCCCGATTTCGCTTCTGAATATGGATTATAACATTTTTACGAAAATCCTGGCCAATAGGCTTAATAAGGTAATTCTGTCCATTATTCATGCCGATCTATCCGGCTTTATGCCGGGTTGGTCGACTACTGACAACATTAGACATGCCCGGACAGTGGTACAGCTGGGAACTGTCATTGGCGGGGACTGGGCCTTGGCCTCACTGGATGCGGCCAAGGCGCTTGACTCCGTTGAATGGTCTTATCTTATGTCCGCTATGAAGCACTTTGGCTTTGGGGCAGTCTTCATACATTGGATCTCTATTCTTTATGCTGCACCTATGGCCCAGGTTATGGTGAATGGGACTTGTTCCCCTTCCTTCTCGCTGGGGCGTGGCACTAGACAGGGGTGTCCCCTGTCCCCGCTCCTATTTGCGGTGGCAGTGGAGCCCCTTGCTCTCCGAATGCGACAGGAAGTTCTCATCCCAGGCATAACTATAGGTGATATGTCTTTAGGCTTATATGCTGATGACCTTATTCTGTTCCTTAGTGACCCCAAGAGGTCTCTCCTGTGGGCTCTCTCTCTCCTGGATGTGTTTGGTGATTTTTCTGGCCTACTAATTGGTCTAAATCTGTGTTCCTTCCATTGTCCTCGGACCCCTGGCCGGCTACTGCCTGTGGCCTTCAGGTGGTCGACAGTTTTAAATATCTCAGGGTGATGATTCATAAAGACCCTTGTCATGACCTGTCCCTCAATGTCCTTCCGCTCCTAACCTTGGTGAAGGATAACGTCAGGGTCTGGAGTGCTCTCCAGTTGTCGGTCCCTGGAAGGATAAATTTAGTAAAAATGATTATATTGCCCAAATGCCTTTACATTATACAACATGCCTCCACTTCTATACCCACCTTGTTTTTAAATCCCTTCACTCACTGTTACCGTCCTTTATTTGGGGAAATTCTAGGTCTAAACTGAAATTATCTACTTTACAAAGGTTGAAATATATGTTGGGCTACTCTCTCCCGGATTTACATGTTTACTATTTAGCGGGTCAACTGCTCCTTATTAGGTCCTGGTTTTTGTCCTCCCCCTTGCCCAACTCAGAATGTCACCTTGGCCACTTCCTAAATACTCCTGATCTGCGGATCTGGCTCGAGGCCCCGTCTACTTCAGGTCGGTGGCTCCTGCCGATCCACAGGTTGGCCTTACAGTTGTGGAGGGCGGCGAAAATAATTTATTCTTTGTCTGATGTAATGTCTGACTTGCCCCTATGGGATAATGTAGCCTTTCCCCACCTGACCCAGGATCTTGACCCCCCAACTGACAATACACTTAAGTCTTTCTCTCAACTGCAGGACGAATTCCATCTCCCTAGAACATCCTTCTTTAAATATTTACAATTGCGGCACGCGTTGCAAAGTCAGTTCCCTCCTCCAGGCCCTACTATCTCCACCTATCCCCTAATTGGAGTCTTACGCTCTCAGGGGGCTTATTTTGGTATTGTATACCCACCTGATCACCACTAAACATAGTAGTACCTCTTTGGCGTCCGAGGAATACTGGAGGCTCCACCTGCCCTCTCTATCTAATGACGAGTGGCAGGGGGTGACCTTCTCTCATACGATAGTATCTCCGGCAGCTAACAACAAAATGGTTCAGCTATATATTATACATGCTAGTTACTTAACACCCCTGAGATTACACCGCATGGGAAGAATGCCTGATGCTTATTGCCATAGGTGCTCTGCCTTGCATGCAGATTTTTGGCTCTTGATGTGGGCCTGCCTTTACATTGCTTCGTTCTGACAGGACGTTGTCAATATGTTATCAACTATACTCTCAATACCTGTCCCCCTGCAACCGCTAGGGAGTCTCTTTGGTATTTTATCTGAGGAAGGCTGGTCTCATCATATGAATTGAGTATATTCTTGAGGGAATCTCTATTCTTTGCTAGGAAAATGGTAGTGATGAGATGGATGGATCCCAGGCCCCCTTCCCTGTCTGGTTGGAAACGTATGGTTAATGCATCCATCCCCTAGGAACAATTAGTATACAAACATCAGGGTTGCCCGGGTAATTTTGACAATATGTGGGGCAGGTGGTGCTCATCCTCGTTAACCCAGTACACTGTCCCAGCGTTTAGGAATGATCGTGATGCTCTGTTAGATCAGTTGGTTCGATGAGCCTTATAGGTTTCCCTGACCTCCTTCTACCCTGGGACGCACACACTGACAATATCCATTGGGCACTCATTTCTACATCACGCATTCCATTAGCCTGATGGGCTGTCCTCACACAACACCCTGCGGAAGAATATGTGTGCTTCGACTATTAGTACACCTTGTCCATCAGATGGGATTGCTCTAATTTATATCACTGATTAGGTTGGCTATGTCTTCCAGACCATGCTGTCATCTACTGTTTGCTTGACCCTCGAGCCTACATATTGGACTGTTGTCTATTATTTATACCCTCGAATTTTATGTTCTTTTTATTGTCTTTCACATTTTGTTCCCGTTGTGGGATTTTGTCAAGCTGTAATAGTCCTTGTATGATTGTTTTGGTTATTGTTTTCACTTTTCAATAAAGCGAATAAAAATAAAAAAAATGCATCCAGACCCCTTTTGAACTCTTTTACAGAGTTCACCATGACCACCTCCTCAGGCAGAGAATTCCACAGTCTCACTGCTATTATAGTAAAGAACCCCCGTCTGTGCTGGTGTAGAAACCTTCTTTCCTTTAAACATAGAGGATGCCCCCTTGTTATAGATGCAGTCCTGGGTATAAATGGATCATGGGAGAGATCTCTGTACTGCCCCCTGATATATTTATACATAGTTATTAGGTCTCCCCTAAGCCTTCTTTTTTCTAAACTAAATAACCCCAATACCTTTCTGGGTACTGTAGTCCTCCCATTCCCCGTATTACTCATGTTGCCCGTCTTTGAACCCTCTCCTTTTCCACTATATCTTTCTTGTACACTGGTGCCCAGTACTGTACACAGTATTCTATATGTGGTCTGACTAGTGGTTTGTACAGCGGTAGAATTATTTCCTTGTTGTGGGCATATATGCCCCTATTGATGCACCCCATGATTTTATTAGCCTTGGCAGCAGCTGCCCGACACTTATCACTACAGCTAAATTTACTATTATCTAAGACTTCTAAATCCTTTTCCATGTCAGTCGTCCCAAGTGTGCTCCCATTTAATACATAATCCTAGCCCGGATTTTTCTTCCTCATGTGCATTACCTTACATTTATCAGTGTTGAACCTCATCTGCCACTTTCCAGCCCAAACCTCCAACCTATCCAGATCCATTTGTAACAGGTCACTGTCCTCTATAGTGTTTACTGCTTTACAGAGTTTAGTATTATCTGCAAAGATTGCTACTTTACTATTCAACCCCTCTACAAGGTCATTAATAAATATATTAAGTAGAACAGGACAGTGGGAGGCTTTTTTTTCTTTCCCCTTTAGCCCTCCCTTTCCCCGCCTTGCTCATTAGTATACTCATCCCACCCACTGTCACCCCACAGTCCCCACATCAGGGAATGAATGAATTGTCAGTGGGGGGGGGGGACTGATTTTATGTGACCCGTGGGTGCTGCTCCCCCCCCATTGACTTGTCAGCCGCAGCGCTGTCTCCACATTAGGGAACTAAGCATATGTGACCAGCGGGTACTGCTCTGCTTCCTGCCCTTTCACCCCCCTTTCACACCCCCAAAGCAAGGGTTAAAGGACATCTGTACTGCAAAATTTTCCATATTCCTGTGCCCAGCTGCAAAAATAAACAAAATAAACTTTGACTCACTTTCCAGCCTTACCCTGTTGCTACGGTAACAGCCTTGCGGTCACGGGAACATCACAGAGCCGTCAGCCTATCACCGGCCGCAGCGATGTACCGCCTCGGCTGGTGATAGGCTGAGCGCACCGTCATGTAAGCTGCCAGACGGCTCCTTACATGACAGTGCGCTCAGCCTATCACCGGCGGAGGCGGGACATCGCTGCGGCCGATGATAGGCTGAGCGCATTGTCATGTAAGGAGCCGTCCGGCTCCTTACATGACAGTGCACTCCGCCTATCACCGGCGGAGGCGGGACATCGTTCTAGTGACCGTGAGGCCATTGCCGTAGCAACGGGGGAACGCTGGAAGGTGAGTCAAAGTTTATTTTGTTTATTTTTGCAGCTGGGCACAGGAATATGGAAAATCTAGCAGTACAGATGTCGTTTAACCCTTGCGGGGACATCACTTTTTTGGGGGGGGGGGTGAGGGGGTGCAAGGGCAGGAAGCAGAGCAGTGCCCGTGGGTCACATATGCTTAGTTCCCCAATGTGGGGACAGCGCTGCGGCTGATAATTCATTGGGGGGGGGGGAGAAGGAGAGCGGCGCCCGCGGGTCCCATATGATTAGTCCCCTAATGTGGGGACAGCACGGTGCGGCAGACAGTCCATTCCCTGATGTGGGGACTGTGGGTGAGAAGCCGACAGTGCGCCAGCAGGGGGAATCATGATAGCCAATATCCCTGATTCCCCCCGCGGGCGCACGGTCCTCATGGCAGGAAGGGGTTACGTACATTGTGAGCCAGGCGCAGGGCTGGCTGACAGCGGGAGGAGACATCCATCTTCCCCAACAATTCAATGAATATTCATTACAGGGGTGTGGAAAAGGGGCAAAACCATTGTAAGAGAAGAAAAAACAGCAACATCTGCAGGACTGATGTCTTGTCCACAACAGTGAACAAACATGGCTGCAGGCAGGGCCGGATTAACGTAGGGGCGGATGGAGCGGCAGCCATTTGCGGTCTGCGGAAAGAAGGTTTGTGGTATGTGAAATTTGTATTGCCCGATGCCCGGGACATGCAGTTCCGGGCGCCGGGCAGGTAACTTTGTCAAGCATTTAACCCTGCTTCAGGCAAGCAGCTCTAAATGCCGTAAGACTTCACTTACTCCGCCCTCCTACTCCAGTCTCCGGTTGGCCAGCCGGCCCAAGTCTGATGAGGGACGTTGCGCATGTGACGTTCCTCCGCAGGACGTCAGTGACGTCACTTGTCAGGCCGCCGAGGAGGAGAGGAGAAGCACAGCTCAGGACAGGTAAGTTTGTCTATATCAGTGTGTGTCTGTCTGTGTGTGTTATCTGTTTGTATATATGTGTCTGTCTGTCTGTCTGTGTGTGTATATATGTGGGGGCGATGACAATGCTACCTAATGTGGGGAACATGCTACTACCTAATGTGGGGAGCCTGCTACTACCTAATGTGGGGAACCTGCTACTACCTAATGTGGGGAACCTGCTACTACCTAATGTGGGGAACCTGCTACTACCTAATGTGGGGAGCCTGCTACTAGCTAATGTGGGGGACCTGCCCCTACCTAATGTGGGGAAACTACTGCCTGCCTAATCCTCCCCCCCCAGAAGTAGCACCCCCATCATCTATTTGCTGGTAGATGATGGTGGTGCTACTTCTGGTGGGGGGGTGTTGCTGGTGGATGATGATGGGGCATTATATGTAAGGGGTGTCACCCAGCTGCTACCTCCAGTGGCCCCCAGATAATTTGAGTTTGAGTCCCCTGCTCTATCACAGCAGTGGCAGATCCAGGGGGGGGGGCGGCAATTGGGCAATTGCCCCTGAGATTGTTGCCCCTCCTGTACTATAGCATGGTGGAGCGGGAGCTGTCAGCTGTCCCGCTCCACCACTCCCTCACATTTCTCACCCGCTGCTGCACTCTTGCATTGTGAGCCACGGGGACGCCATCCACAGCAGGCCGGCACGATGACGTCACATCATCACGCTGGCGCCCAGAGATCACCTCCCCGCAGCTCTCACACTGCAAGAACGGAGCAGCATGTGAGAAATCTGACAGCTGGAGAGAGGTGCTCGGGCGCCGTATGGTACAGGTGCACAGAAAAGGGCAAATTATAAGTGGGGGGCACATAACGGGGGCATTATATGTGAGGGGCACAGGACAGGGGGGCATTATATGTAAAAGGCACAGGACAGGGGGGCATTATATGTGAGGGGCACAGGACAGGGGGTATTATATATGAGGGGCACAGGACATGGGCCATTATATGTATGGGGCACAGAACAGGGGGTATTATATGTGAGGGGTACATGACAGGGGGGCATTATGTGTGAGGGGCACAGGACAGGGGGTATTATATGTGATGGGCATAGGACAGGGGGCATTATTTGTCAGGGGCACATGTCAGGGGGCATTATATGTGAGGGGTACATGACAGTGGCCCCCCCTGTCATGCCCATATATTGCCCTCCTGACATTTGCCCCTTACTTATAATGCCCCCTTGTCCTGTGCCCCTCACATATAATGCCCCATGTCCTGTGCCCCTCACATATAATGCCCCCGGAGGGGGCAGGACAGGGGGCATCATATGTGAGGGGAACATACAAATACTTTGATAAAAAGGCCCATCACAATCTTCAGCACCAGGCCCATGATGCTCTTAATCTGGCCTTGGTGTGGACAACAATCAAAAGCAACCAGAAAAACTACTGAACTTCCGTCACAGAAAAGAGGTCAGTAAAAAACATAAATGCTGTGGACAGATGTATAAATGTGAATTATGAAAGTGCTAAACTCGCTACAAACACGCTAGCTAACCATAAAACTGTGGTACCGGAGTACCTCTTTAAGTTCAAAGTAGGCCTGGATGCATCTTTCCAAGGAGGACCTGTACTCTCATCCTTGAGAAGCATATCATTTGTCCTCCAGTGACACCGTCTATGCAGAGTGGAGGTAGGTTTCAAATAAAAAAAAAAGCGGTCAATACAGATATGAATACAGGTTGGGAAAAAAAAAATGTATACTCCCTACTAAAGTGCTTAGCTATATGCCAGAGATCAAACAATTGATGCCTTCTAATCAGCTGGTGGAAGGATGTGGAGAGACTTGCAGCCGTCAGTGAAGAGGGCATTCCCAACACAGAATGACAGTCCATAGGAACCAACAAGGGAACGTTGAAATCCCCACTGATAAGGAGGGTGGATGGTGGAAGAGCGGCCAATTTTGACAATACTTGGGCGAGAAAAGGAAGCTGAGCACTATTCGAAGCGTTAATATTACAAAGGGTTACTGGGACATCCCTAAACCTACCCATAACTATGACATAACGACCGGCTGGATCCAACAATGCCCGGTCAGTCTGAAAAGGGCAATGTTTAGAAAACAAGATGGCCACGCCCCCCCCACACACACACTTCTTATCCTCAATGGCCGCATATATTACAGGACAATGGTGTAAGGCAAAGTTGAATGAACCGATCGATCATGGTGCGTCACCTGTATGAAGGCAATATCTACTCTTAGCAGTTTAAGCAGGGAGGGGACACCACAACCGATGGAGGCTCAGGGAAGGGCCCACAGGAGGAAAATGTGGTTCGGCTGTGGAACTGCTAAAGAATAAAACAACAGATCAGCTGGAGGAGAAGATTATGGCATGGAGGAGAAGATTATGGCATGGAGAAGAAAAAACACAACAAGAGAAAACACAAACAAGACAACAGAAAACACAAGAAGACAACATTGAAATGTACTAAACATTCGAGGCACCTTGATCCTGGAGAAACAGTGAAGAAATAATCACTACACCAAGCGCCATAAGACCGCAAGGAGATGAGCCTAATCCTTCACTATGCGGAGGAGAGACAGAAGTCAGGGAGATACTCTCCTAACTACACCCAACTGACTCAACTAGAGTCTAGACAACTCAGAGATAACCCGGTCCCCGGCTGTCATATATATATCATAAAATAAAAAAAAGCAGAAACAGAAATAAAAAAATTACAGCGGCATCCAGACAGAAACACAGAATAAACCCTTTGCCCCCTGTTATCTAAGTCCTCAAGATGTCTCTGGTATTTGCACAGGTTCACATGTTGCGCTGCCACAGTGGACTGAAGAGAGGAGATATAGTGATGTGTCACATCCTGTTTGTCCTCTAGAGCCCCAACTCCCTGGAAGACTTGTCTAATATCTTGGCTTATCACTGATAATTCCAGGCGAAGGGTATCCATAATTTCTGTCACAAGTCCTCCTTAGTGTGCAAGTTATGTTTGTAGCTTCTCCAGTCAGAAGGGTCCCCAAAATTAGAACCAGAGTAGTGTGGGGAACCTGAGGCAGTACCCTGCTTCTTGTGCAGGAGAGAGATGTGGGGTTTAGAGAAGAGAACATCGCCACCATCTTGTGACCAGTCTGCCAGGGCCTGGAAAGAGTGCTTGGATGTGCCGTGCTGGGGATTCCCGGGGGGCCATTGATCCTGAGGAGGACAGCACCTGTCCATAGCATCCCCCAGAGAAGCACCACCCTGTATGCCACTAAAAGGACCGTCCACATGCAGGCTGTCAGTAAGAACAGCATCACAGCGAGGCAAGCACCCGGGCATAAATGGCGGTGCTTCCGAGTCTGCGCTACTGCGCACCACTGACTGCTGGTGAAAGAGGGAAGCAGCTGTTACCTCCGTCGGGATGGACCTGCCGGCAGAAGTTAACTGACCGTTGCTCTGCTGTGACAGTCGCTGCGGCTGGTCTCGGAGGAAGGGGGCCCTCCGCTGAGAAGGCAGCTCACTGGGAGCAGAGGTAGGCCTCAAAGATTATGCTAGCTGGTGCATGGATGAGTCCAGGGTCCCTGAGACCGAACGGGAGTGTTCCACTGCAGGGGTCTGTTCCCGACCTTTAGCTTGGTTGGTGCGGCCCATCACAGGGGAATATCAGGCAGGGTATGGTAGAAAATATTGGAGTTAGCAAGCTAAACGTCCATCCACCAGGACTTTTGGTCACGCCCCGGCCACTGCAGATTTTAATTCAAAACCAGAAGTGTATTCAAATATAAAGGAAGGACTTACACTTCTACTGGATTCACTTCTGACTTTGGCTCCAAAACTGCAGTGGCAGTTTTCCAACAAATGGCAGAAAAAACCCTGGAAACCTAGTCTTGGGGTATGTTCACTCAGCAGAATCTATATGTGGAATCCAGCAGAAAAATTCAGCTTGGATATTCTACTATATGAAGTTAACTATGCGGAAGTTCTGCATTGCGGATTCCTTAAAAAGAATCTGTGTGTTGAGAGCAAGAAATTCTGCATAAATTCAGCACAAATTCAGGGCACATTTCAAGTGGAGTCTGCAAAACCGTAAGAAGTCGTCTGCCAGCTTGGCAGAACGGAATCTGATCAGAAACACAAAATTCCGTTGGGTGTGAACATAGCCTTTATAGTAATTTTCCTCTATGTGCCTAACTTATGTCACATATAATCATTAGGCTGTGTTCACAGGTGACGTTTAATTAATAAAAAAATTAGAGCAATTTTGCCAAGATTTGCATTGCGATTGTGCAGTAAAATTGCGCTATTATTACCACAAATTTAGAAAACTGCATTGCGATACCGCTAATTAAATGTTGTGTGCACACTGTCATAAAGCATACCTGTCCTACCCCACAAAAATTATACTCAATATCTAATTCTGATCATGTACATATAATTACTGTGTCTCACACCTATAATACTCACAAAATACCTTCTCTCTGTTGCTCACTTGCTTTGTCATTTTGTGCTTTGAAGGGGCGCATCCTCACTCTGCATGACTCATCTTCCTCCCTGAGTGGCGGGTCCCTTCATCCAAACACAGTAGGCTGCTCTGTAACCCATAGGTGTGTGCAGCCTATTGCCTTAGGGTGTGGACCCCAAAGCACAAACTCACGCTGCGCGCGTGCATATATATATATATATATATATATATATATATATATATATATACACACACACACATACACACATATATACAGAATAGTTCCCCCACATTAGGTTGGCAGTATAGTTCCGCCACATTAGGTTGGCAGTACAGTTCCCCCACATTAGGTGCAGTATAGTTCCCCCACATTAGGTGCAGTATAAGTCCCTGCACATTAGGTTGGCAGAATAGTTACCCCACATTAGTTGCAGTAAAGTTCCCCCACATTAGGTGCAGTACAGTTCCCCCACATTAGGTGCAGTACAGTTCTTCCACATTAGGTGCAGTATAGTTCCCCCACATTAGGTGCAGTAGAGTTCCCCCACTTTAGGTGCAGTATAGTTCCCCCACATTAGGTGCAGAATAGTTCTCCACATTAGGTGCAGTATAGTTCCCCACATTAGGTGCACTAAAGTTCCCCCACAGACATACAGCCTTCAGCCATATACAGTGTATGGCTGGAGACTCTATGCCTGTGTACTGCCCCACTTCAGTGTTCCGACCACCGTTCCTCTGGTCCAGGGTCACGATCTACTGCTATGGCCTATAGGCCATAGCAGTAGGTTCCGGGACTGGAGGAGCGGTGGTCGGAGCACCGAAGATGATGTGCTGGTGACTTACCATAGGCGTGGGTCCTTCTCATCCTCAATGCTCCGCTGTGCTCTTCTCCTATGGGCGCACGCACAGGACATCACTGACATCCCTGCGTGCGCTACCACCCGGCGGCCCCTGCATTTTTCAAGTTAACGCGGGGCCGCAGAAAGGTAACCGGGACATCCTTGTGTCCTGAAAAAATCTTTCGGGACACAGAGATGTCCTGAATGTGAAAGGGGCCCCCTGCGGGCTGCTCAGTGGCAGATCCCCCCTCCCGGGCTTTATTAGGGTGTGTCAGCACGCCTATGCTGTAACCCCCCTCCTCTCTGTTTTCATGCTGCAGTCTGAGAGGACAGGAGTGAGCACAGAGGAGTGCTAGTGCCACCCTCACTTACTTATTTTATCCATGCCTGTGCTTCCGCTTCCTTCTAAAACCGAGGGAACAAGCGCTCCGAAGTGTGATGACGTTTGTAAAAAATAATTATTAAAAAAAATCAGAGATGACTGGTGCTCACCAACGGTGGTTGTACTACTCCATGTACAACTATGGTATCAGCATGAATCAGATGAGCATACGAGACCCTGCAGCCGCTCCTGGCACAATAGACAGCAATCCAACACACACCTCCACGAAAACATCAGGATCAAGCAAGGCGCTGGGACTCTTCATAGGCTAAAAGGATTTATTACCCATAATGCAATGCATTTCGCGATAACTCTGCTTCCTCAGACCTGATGAAGCGGAGTTACCGCGAAATGCATTGCATTAGCCATTGAAGAGTCCCAGCGCCTTGCTTGATCCTGCTTTTTTCTTGGAGGTGTCTGTTGGATTGCCATGTTTCAGCTTGGTTGTTTTGCCAAGACGTAAAACATATAACACATTTTTGTGGTGGAAAACTCCATGAGGCTGGTGTCACATGGAGAGTTTTTGAAAAAAAATTTTGCATTTAGTTTTTTAAATCATTTTCTGGCTTTGGGTAAAAAATGAGAAAAACAAACAAACAAAGAAAACGACACCTTTAGCATCTTTCCAAAAGAACGCTATGTGTGACATCAGCCGTGTGTAAAGTAAAGCTATACCATTTATCCTTCAGTTTACACAGCAATACTATGTCTGTTAACACTTTCAATTACAGTATTTACTTAGTTTTCACAGCAGGATTAACCACTTCAATACTAATATGAACATTTTCCATTAAAACAGAGTTTCACAACCAGGGTTCACAAGAAGCCTGGGGCTCCTTGAGCTCCAATCCCCAGAATACAGCATTTTCACCTTTAGGGTATGTTCACATGGACATAAACTGCTGCATATTTTCTGCAGATGATTTTTCAGGTTATAAAAACTAGACAATATCGTTATCGCTTTCAAAAAGAAAGTCTGCAACATGTGCATGGAGCTGGCAATTGATTTAAATACAACAAAAGATGTTTGTGCAAGGTTAGGTTCCCACACAGGTTTATTCAAGGAATATTCAGTTAGGAAATTCCGCTCCAGCAGAGTTCTTTTGATTTGAATGGGATTCTGCGGCACTGTGCACACGGCAGAATCCCTATTTTGGCGTCCGCAGGAACATTGAACCTGTTCAATGGTTCTGCAGATTCCATGCAGAAATGCATTGCCGTCTATGGAAAAGGCACGTTTTTGGTAAAAATGACACCTTATCTTTATTCTGTATGGACCTACAGAATAAAGATAAGGTGTCATTTTTACCGAAAAACGTGCTACGTAGAAACGGAAGCCCCCAAAAGTTACAAAACAGCGTTTTTTTTTCAATTTTGTCGCACAATGATTTTTTTTTCCGTTTCACCGTTGATTTTTGGGCAAAATGACTGACGTCATTACAAAGTAGAATTGGTGGTGCAAAAAATAAGCCATCATATGGATTTTTAGGTGCAAAATTGAAAGAGTTATGATTTTTTAAAGGCAAGGAGCAAAAAACGAAAATGCAAAAACGGAAAAACCCCCGGTCCTTAAGGGGTTAATCCAGTTCAGTACATTACATGATGTGTTACCAGCACTGACCTGCTCCTCCTTCTTCCATAGTATATACAGAACTAAAGAACCCATTCAGTAGCTCCGCCTTCTCTTGATCGCCCGTGACAACCTCCCCATTATCATTATTAAGGGGTCCTACATGCTCTGTCCTTGTTTTTTTTGTATTTATATATCTAAAAAATAAGTAACAAACTCTGTGTTTTGCAACCAATGTGCCTCCATCTGTTGCATAACTACAACTCCCAGCATATATGGTCTGTCAGTGCATGCTGGGAGTTGTAGTTTTGCATCAGCTAGAGGTTCTCCCCCCCCCCCCATGTGAATGTACAGGGTACATTCACACGGGCGGGTTTACAGGGAGTTCTGCTGCAAGTTTGGGATGCGGCAAATTTTCCGCCGCAGCTCAAACTCCCAGCAAGAAACTCATTGAAAACCTTCGCCCGTGTGAATGTATCCTAAAAACACTACACTAACACATAATAAAGGGTAAAACACTACATATACACATACCCCTAGTCCCCACCCCACCACAATAAAAAATAAAATAAACGTATTGTACGGCAGTGTTTCCAAAACGGAGCCTCCAGCTGTTGAAAAACAACAACTCACAGTATTGCCGACAGCCACTGACTTTCAAGGCATGCTGGGAGTTTTGCAACAGCTGGATACACCCTGTTTGGGAAACACTGCTATAGGGTATTTTTGTGGCAGATTCAAATACCCTATTTAGTCCTCAAATGCGCGTGGTGCTCTCTCACTTCGGAGCCCTGTCGTATTTCAAGGGAAGAGTTTAGGGCCACATATGGGGTATCTCCGTACTCGGGAGAAATTGCGTTACAAATTTTGGGGTGCTTTTTATCCTTTTACCCCTTACGAAAAGGAAAAGTTGGGGTCTACACCAGCATGTTAGTGTAAAAAAAATTTTTTTTACGCTAACATGCAGGTGTTGCCCCATACTTTTAATTTTCACAAGCGGTAAAAGGAAAAAAAGACCCCCAAAATTTGTAACACAATTTCTCCTGAGTACAGAACTACCCCATATGTGGGCGTTAAGTTCTCTGCGAGCGCACAACATGGCTCAGAAGTGAGAGCGCACCATGTACAGTTGAGGTCTAAATTGGTGATTTGCACAGGGGTGGCTGATTTTACAGCGGTTCTGACATAAACGCAAAACAATAAATACCCAGATGTGACCCCATTTTGGAAAATACACCCCTCACGTATTGTAATAAGGGGTGCAGTGAGCATTTACACGTCACAGGTGTCTGACAGATTTTTGGAACAATGGTCCGTGAAAATGAAAAATTTAATTTTTCATTTGCACAGCCCACTGTTCCAAAGATCTGTCAAACGCCAGTGGGGTGTAAATACTCACTGCACCCCTTATTTAATTATGTGAGGGGGGTGTAGTTTCCAAAATAGGGTCACATGTGGGGGGGTCCACTGTTCTGACACCACGGGGGGCTTTGTAAACGCACATGGCCCCTGACTTCCATTCCAAACAAATTCTCACGCCATAAGCTCAATGGCGCTCCTTCTCTTCTGAGCATTTTAGTTCGCCCGCAGAACACTTTACATCTATATATGGGGTATTTCCATACTCAGAAGAAATGGGGTTACAAATTTTGGGGGGCATTTTCTCCTATAACCCCTTGTAAAAATGTAAAAGTTGGGGGGAAACCAGCATTTTAGTGAGAAAAAAATTAAATTCATTTACACATCCAACTTTAACGAAAAGTCGTCAAACACCTATGGCTCACTGGACCCCTTGTTAAGGCTCACTGGACCCCTTGTTACGTGCCTTGAGGGGTGTAGTTTCCAAAATGGTATGCCATGTGGGTTTTTTTCTGCTGTTCAGGCACCATAGGGGCTTCCTAAATGGGACATGCCCCCAAAAAAAATTTCAGCAAAATTCACTCTCCAAAATCCCATTGTTGCTCCTTCCCTTCTGAGCCCTCTACTGCGTCCGCTGAACACTTGACATACACATATGAGGTTTTTCCTTACTCGAGAGAAATTAGGTTACAAATTATGGTGGGCATTTTCTCCTATATCCCCTTGTAAAAATGTAAAAGTTGGGGGAAAAGCAGCATTTTAGTAAAAAAAAAATTTTTTTACACATCCAAATTTAACGAAAAGTCGTCAAACACCTGTGGGGTGTTAAGGCTCACTGGACCCCTTGTTACGTGCCTTGAGGTATGTAGTTTCCAAAATAGTATGCCATGTGGGATTTTCTGCTGTTCTGGCACCATAGGGGCTTCCTAAATGTGACATGCCCCCAAAAAACCATTTCAGCAAAATTCAATCTCCAAAATCCCATTGTTGCTCCTTCCCTTTTGCGCCCTCTACTGCGCCCCGTCAAACACTTGACATACACATATGAGGTATTTCCTTACTCGAGAGAAATTGGGTTACCTCTTGTAAAATTTGAAAAACTGGGTTTACAAGAACATGCGAGTGTAAAAAATGAAGATTTAGAATTTTTTCCTTTACCTTGCTGCTATTCCTGTGAAACACCTAAAGGGTTAACACACTTTCTGAATGTCATTTTGAATACTTGGAGGGGTGGAGTTTTCATAATGGGGTCATTTGTGAGGTATTTCTAATATGAAGACTCCTCAAATCCTCTTCGAAACTGAACTGGTCCCTGAAAAATTCCGATTTAGAAAATTTTGTAAAATTCCGATTTTGAAAAATTGGAAAATTGCTGCTGAACTTTGAAGCCCTCTGATGTCTTCCAAAAGTAAAAACATGTCAACTTTATGATGCCAACATAAAGAAGACATATTGTATTTGTGAATCAATATATAAATTATTTGGAACATTCATTTTCTTTACAAGCAGAGAGTTTCAAAGTTAGAAAAATGCAAAATTTTCTAAATTTCATGAAATTTGGGGATTTTTCACCAGGAAAGGATGCAAGTAATGACGAAAATTTACCACTGTGTTAAAGTAGAATATGTCACGAAAAAACTATCTCGGAATCAAAACAATCGGTAAAAGCATCCCAGAGTTATTAATGCTTAAAGTGACAGTGGTCAGAATTGCAAAAAAGGGCTCAGTCCTTAAGGTGAAAAAGGGCTCAGTCCTTAAAGAAACTCTAAGGCTATGTTCACTGAGTTTCTTTCTTTTTTTTTTTTTTTATCAACAATATTTTTATTGTTTTTTTCATATAAAACACAACACAAGGAAACAGTCAGGGTAAAGTACAGGATGTAACAACATGTAAACACAAAAACAATAGTTGTATTGTATGAGTGCTTAAAAAGGGGGGGGGGAAGTCGGGTTGGAGTGCCAGCCTCAGAAGAAAGGGGGAAGTGGAGGTAGGTAGAGGCATGAGAGAGCAAGGAAGCAGACATGCAGAATAAAGGCCATTAGTATCAGAAATATAGATACTAATTCACAACTTGAGAGTTATGGTTTTGCATGCAGGGATTGTAACTAGGGGGACCACTTTTTGAGGTAAGTGGCATATGTCTTATTCAACTGGCTCGTTAGTCAAATCTACAGATCTGGTGGATCTTGGATAGCCATTTGTCTATAGATGCATCATACATTCATCATTTCAGAGGTATTAGAGCTTTCGGCGCTGAGAAGAGATGGGTAACTAAGGACCATTTGTGAGGTATGTATGTGGGTGTTGGGTTGCTAATAAAAACTGATGCAGGAGTAAGAGAAATCGAAAGGCTTGTAATTGTGCATATTGTCCTCTCAACCTCTGTTGGAAGCCAACATTGGCCACAGCAGTATAATTTTATGTGTTTATATGAGGAACTCAAATACAATGAAGAGGACAATGGAATAGAGTGGAATGTCATGGATGTAATGGTGTACAGTGCCAATGGTTGTGCACAATGGTCTGCGCATTTATGAAGGAGTAGTCATCCTATCAGCCCACCAAGGTGTGGTTCTCAAGAAAGTTTGGATGAACAATTGTTAACATACTATGGGACAACAAATAGAATCCCCCACCCAAGAAGTCATCAAAGGACAAGAGCTGATTCCAATGAAAGTAATCTGACCTGCAGGACAACATTCTGCAACCTTGTTTGCGGATTGTCAAGGAACTGTTCTGATTGGCCCTGGAGAAGTCTTGGGATGGGCAATGTATGGGTTATGTGTGGATGACCACTATGTTACTTATAGGATGAGAGGATGAGAGAGAGAGAGAGAGAGAGAGAGCACTTACTACCTCGCTCTGTCTTTTACCCCCTATGCCTTAATTAGTTAGAATTCCCCTTTGTATTTGTATATATGTATAGCTTGCAATAAACCCCTATAAAGATCCAGTTGTCCTCAATCAATTAGTAAGGTACCCCAAAAAAAAGCAGTTTCTACATCCTCGTTCCAAAAAGACTGTATGGCCGGGCAGATCCCCCAGTGCAAATGAGACCTCATGAAATTTACAACGCTAACATAGATTTGAGATAGATTTCGTTACTGTATGAGTTAACGAAAATGTGGAAGTCTTGAACCATCTTGAAACAATCTTATAATAGGATTCCTGCAGTAAAACACATCTTGAGAAGCCATGTGAATTCTTCAGGATAGCTTAAACGTCTGCATTGTTGAAGAAGATGCCCAATTTCTTTTCCCAAAAAGCTATCAAATGCGTTGTATTCGGAGTTTGGGGGAGTGATGAGAGTCATAGTAGTGAAGTTAGCTTTCTCACCATCAGTGACTGGGAGGAGAGGGAAGACTCAAAGTCTGTCAGGTTCTGGAAGGGGTAGTAACAGTCAAGAAACTCAGAGCAACAATTTTTAAAGTGAACTAGGTGTAAGAAGGAGAAGCGTACCTTAGGAAGTAATGTTCTAATCTCCTCTTCGGTTGTAGTTCTTCTGTCTTTGAACAGTTGTGAGATGGAGATATGGTCCAATTGGGACCACATGTGTTGAAATGTTGGGGAAGCACTTCCCATGGCCACAGGTATGGGACTCAACAGTAAAAGAGGTGAGAGAGGGGAAGAGTGTTTTGGAGAGCAGTGACCAGATTGTGAAGACACACTGATAACATATACTGGTCAGGGGCGTAGGAACCCCCACAAATGTGGGGGGATAGCATTGCAACTTTGCAACTTTGCAAGGGGCCGAGTCATAAAATGGGAGGGACCAAAAGGGACGGAACCATTCAAGGTAACTTCAGGGAACAGTGAATTCCAGAGATAGGGATTTGTCAGGACTGTGGGAGGTAGGCTGCATGTGTGAGGTCAGGACAAGGGGCTAGTGTAGGCACCATTAACACCTTGACCAATCAGGGTGTACATGTATGCCTCCCCTAATCAAAGTGTAAGCAAAAATAAACATATTTGGTATCACCCCATGTAGAAATGTGGCACTATTAAAATATAACATTAATGAAACTACAGTATTACTGACCAAATCCTGAATACTGAGTTGTAACCACACGCTCCTGGCCTTCAGCCCTCTTCATAGTACTGGTTATTTCAATCATTCAGGGGATGGATAATCTTGCTATCTGTACAATTAAACACCATTACTAGGAGCTTGCCTTTTCTTTATGCCATGGAACAGCAGCACAAGCAGAAATTTCCAAGTGTGCCACAGCTCCTCTTTGGCGGGCAAGGAGATGGAACTATGCAGTAACATAGGTGCGCACAAGCACGCCAGCCAGCTCCACCCAGCATGCACCACTTTCTTAAAGTGGCGCCGCTCGGCAGAGATTCAAATCTACAGGCAGGCACCCAGCAAAAGAAACAGCTTGGTACAGTTGCATCGGCAGCAACGGCTGGCTGAGGTTCAAATCTACAGCACTGCACAGTTACAGAAAGTGGTGGCAGGGACGGACTGACAAAACTCAGGGCCCCTGCCCTAATAGAAGGAAAGAGCCCCCTGCAGGGCTCCGTCGCTGGTCACACTTCTGTCACATCCGTATTCCACCAAAATTCCACACACAGATGTATACATTTTAAAACATATATACTTTAACGTAGGTAAAATAATTTCCATGACCAATAATAACGGTATACAAGGAGAAATGATATACCACCATACAATAACTGGATAATACCACCATACTGTACTGAAAACTGCTATACACAGACCAGTATACTATACAGGATCTGTATATTATTTAAGTGATTATATGCAGTACCTATATAGTGGTAGATACCAGCTGTACAGAGATCTGTATGCTATATGTGATTATATACAGGACCATATGGCGGTAGATATCCGCTGTACACAGGATGTGTACGGTATACCATATAAGCGCTTACAGTTACATCTTGGGACTCACAATTATGTATTTTCTGATCAACGGTGTCCTCTTTCCTTTTCCTCTACATCTGGATCCAACCGCCATGTCAATCTCTTCACATCTGCAGGACAAACATGTTAGACTCTGCATTTTTCCAGTGCCCTCCCCTCTTCTACACAATCTTTCTATAGGCCCAAAAACTGTATTAATGCCCTCCTTGGTGTCCTGCACAGTTAAAGGGCAAGTAGGTAGGTAGCCAAGTAGGTAGGTAACTAGGTAGGTAGATCAGGTAGCCAGATATGTAGATAGGTGACTTGCTAGGTAGTTAGGCAGTCATGTATGAAGGCCAAGTTTCCACATAGTTTGGTAGCCAGGTATGTGGGTAGGTAGGCAGCCTGGTATGTAGGTAAGTAGTTAGGCATCCAGGTATAAAATTAGATAGCCAGGTAGTTAGTCAAGTAGGTAGCCAGCACTCCCCTCAACCCAGTGGCTGATCTAGAGTCTAGTCTCAGAAGGAGCACTATCAGAGTATTTTATGTTAGCGGACAGAAAATAAGGTGTTGCTTATGGAAGTTACAGGTAGGTAATGCCCCCAGGTAGATAATGTCACCCATGTAGGTAATCATGCCCCCTGAGTTCCCCCACAACAGGTATAGGCAGCAGCAGAGTTCCCCAACAGTAGGTACAAGTAGTAGAGTTCCCCCACAGTAGGTATAGACAGTAGCAGAGTTCCCCCACAATAGGAATTGGTGGAAGCAGAGTTCCCCTACATTAGGTACAGGCAGCAGAGTTCCCCTACATTAGGTACAGGCAGCAGAGGTCCCCCACAGTAGGTATAGGCAGCAGAGTTCCCCCACAGTATGTTCAGGCAGCAGAGTTCCCCCACATTTGGTTTTAGGCAGCAGCAGAGTTCCCCCACAGTAGGTATAGATGGCTGCAGAGTTCTCCCACAGTAGGTACAGGCAGCAGAGTTCCCCCACAGTAGGAATAGGTGGCAGCAGAGTTCCCCCACAGTAGGTACAGCCAGCAGCATTCCCCCACAGTAGGTATAGGCAGCAGAGTTCCCCCACAGTAGGTATAGGTGGCAGCACCCCCACAGTAGGTACAGGCTGCAGAGTTCCCCCACAGTAGGTACAGGCAGCAGAGTTTCCCCACATTAGGTATAGGCAGCAGCAGAGTTCCCCCACAGTAGGTATAGGTGGCAGCAGAGTTCCCCAACAGTAGGAATAGGTGACAGCAGAGTTCCCCCACAGTAGGTATAGGTGGCAGCAGAGTTTCCTTACAGTAGGTAAAGGCAGCAGAGTCCCTCTTGCCCCAATACCCCCTCCCCAGGATGGAAACAAAAAAAATCTGCTCACCTGATTATGTCCCATGCAGTGATCGCCTTCGGAATGCAGCAGGGACCGCGTCTTCCATCCACAGTGCAGGTGCTGATGAGTGATGTCTTCAACGGCTGCAATGCGTGCTGCGTGTGGGCGGAGAACACATCTCCCCTTTATGTAGGCTGCAGATGCGGCTCACACAGAGAGGAATCTTTCTTCTGTGAGCCGCACATACAGCAAAGAATGGCTAGACAGTAAGGCATGGGCAATGCGTGGTTTCCTGTGTTTCCAAATGTAGCATGAGAAAATTGATTTTTATAGTGGTGAAAAAGGTACTACCCACCTCCTTTTTCACCACTATAACAATCCATTTTCTCATGCTGCATTTGGAAACACAGGAAACCATGCATTGCCCATGTCTTACTGTCTAGCCATTCTCTGCTATATGGAGCATCTGCATTTTAAGTTTAGCATTTTAGAACATTTTCCTCCCCAGCAAGGAAATAAATGGGGTATCATATTCTGCGAGTATTTTTTGGATCTCCTTTAGAAGCGGTTATAAAGAAGAACTCTAGGATACTTATCCCCTCTCTTAAGGATAAAGCATATGGGTCAGATCGCATGGGGTCCGACCACTGGGACCGACCACGATCTTCTGTATGGGGCCTTGGCTCTCTTCCTGAGTGAGGATGCACAAAGTTGCGACCGACATGCCCCCTTAATGTAGCTGTATGGAAGAGCCGGAGATTGCCGAGTACAGCGTTCCCGCTCTCAGAGCTGCACTGAGGTGCGGTGTGCTTCGTGCTGTAGTTGACACATCTCATTCAGGAGGAGATAGGGGATTTGTATCCTGGAGTTCTCCTTTAAGAGCATGGATAAGGGAGTGAGGGAGGGAAATATTTAGAATTTCAGATTTTAATATGTTTACTATAAGTTTGAAACCTTTCCAAAATCCTTGAGCCAGGCGTGCCAGGCAGGGCAGGCCCTGGAGGAGGTTTTTTAATAGAAATGAAAGGCAGTCAGCAAACACCAAAACCTTAAATTCTCCAGTAGGGGTGCAAACACCCGAGATGCCATCTGGCAGACCTTCTGGAGCAGAGTCTTCATCACCAACACAAATAGCGTTGGCGACAGAAGGCAGTCCTGCCTGGTGCCATTCGTGATCTGGAAGGGAGGGGAAGTTAGGTTATGGTCCAGCAGGGAAGCATAAGGTTGGGCTTTGCGGGAGCAAAAAAATGGCCTTAATAAAAGGGTTGCCATCCCACTTCACTCTATCAAAGGCCTTCTCAGCATCTACAACGACAAGTAGACATGTGCAATTCGTTTTGTAAGAAATTAGTTTCTGTCTGAATTGTTCATATTTCGTACATTCGGATTGATCCGAATGTACGAAATATTTACATCCGAATGAATCCGAATTCGTAACAAAACAAATTGTACATGCCTACGAAATATGAAAAACTAATTTTATTTTTGTTAAAACAAAATTCTTTTTAATTTATGTATAACGTGTCATGTTGGTTATTTTTATTGTATTTTTCATGTAGATATTAATAGTAAAATATGTGATTTTAATATATACTTATTGTTAATACATACATTTTTACGTAATGTGTATTTTTTTTTAACATGCAAAACATGTTAGATACGTGTTTTACACTTGCGCTAACCCAGTGTTTCTGTTACCCAACAAACCAGGGTGCCTCCAACTGTTGCAAAACTACAACATCCAGCATGCCCTGACAGCCAAATGCTGTTCGGGCATGCTGGGAGTTGTAGTTTTGCAACAGTTGGAGGCACCCTGGTTCATTTGCAAACACTGCGCTAAGTTACCTATTTCTGTTTTTTTAATTTTTTTTATTTCCCTCTCCCTTTATTGAACTGGTTTAGTAGGTTAATGAAATGCATGGTGAATTGCCATGGGAAATTCTTTTATTGACAAAACCACAGACATAATTTGATAATTGCCCTTTAGAACGTTTGTGATTTTATCAATTAAAAATTTTCCCACGGCAATTACCTATGCATTTCATTAACCTACTGACCATTCAGTGAAGGGAGAGGGAAATTTAAAAAAGAAAAAACAGAAATAGGTTAACGCATTGCTTGCCAACGAACCAGGGTGCCTCCAGCTGTTGCAAAACTACAACTCCCAGCATGCCCGGACAGCCTTTGGCTGGCAGGGCATGCTGAGTGTTGTAGTTTTTCAACAGCTGGAGGAACCCTGGTTCATTGGAAAACATAAACACTTGGTTAGCACAAGTGTAAAGCACGTATCTAGCATATTTTACATTTTCAAAAAAATACACATTGCATAAAAATGTATGTATTATCAATAAGTATATTTTACCCAAAATGAAAAAAATATAACAAGACTAAAATTTCCCTTGTGCACATGTCTAACGACAAGTACCAGTGGTTGCCGAGTAGAGTGCGCAGCGTGCATAGCTGTGAGGAGGCGAGATGTATTTATACGGTCCTCTCTTCCAGGGACAAACCCCATTTGTTCCCTTCCAATTAAGTGTGAGCAAAATTTTTTCATACGTATAGAGAGGAGTTTAGCCCAGATTTTAAAGTCCAGGTTGAGCAAAGAGATAGGATGGTAGCTGCAGCATTCTCTTGAGGAGCGAATCTCCCTAGAAGAGAGAGGTGCAGAAGCTTGTGAGGTGAGGGAGAAGGGTGTCCATGAAGGTCCTATAATAGGTCAGAGGGAGGCAATATGGGCCAGGGCTACTTCTAGGCAGAAAGGAGGAGACAACTGTTAGTACCTCCTCTATAGTAAAAGGGGTTAGAAGCTCATGGGACATGGAGCGATCAGGAGCTGTAGGTCAGAGAGGAAAGTCTAGATTTTTGAAGTCTTACCAAGTGTGTTTAAGGACTCAGAATCTTCTAGATTGTACAAGGAGGAGTAAAAATTTTGGAAGGCCTTGGCAGGGTTCGAGGAATGCAGTATACCTATACCATCTCATACAGCATGGATGTGTTGCTTATGTGGTGTCCTGGTACCGTATTGCATACCGTACCTTGGTAGAGGTCCCCAAAGTCAGAGTTCCTAGGAACGGTGGGGTCCCTCTTTTCTAGTTAGCCCCCCGTCACCCCTCAGTTAGCTAATATTCATATAAATATCAGTGTAAATATGTATATTTAAATGCCTACCTGTTAGCGTTGCAGGACCTTAGGTCATGTGACTCGTTGTTCAGAACTCTATGGTTTGTTGAAGGACCTTTGGTGGTTCTTGTGTCAGGTGTTCACCCACAATGCCATGTAACGGTGAGTGACAGCTGTTAAGGACCAATCCAAAACCGCTCAGCCCCTGCCCATATAAAGGAGCTGCAGCCAATAATGACTCTCTTGGGTTGCTGACACTGGATGAGGTAGGACCTCCGCAACTTCCAAAGACAATTACTAGGCCAAAGCCTTGCGGCCTCGGTCTACGCTAAAGACTGTGAGTTCTTACAATTCCCCTCTAACTCCGCAAGATCACTGGACCTAAACCTACCCCTAAATCCAGCAGATCTATGCTACAAAATCCTCCTAAACTAAAGAGAGCTTACCCGGTCCCAACCACTGTCAATCGCTGCTCAGCTGTATATAGACTTTGTTATCTGGACTGTTACCGGTTACTGCATGTTACAGAAAATCTTCAGTAAAGTTTCAACAAGTTTTCAGCTAAGCACTGGTTGTGGACAATCTGTTAATCTGCACTCACCTATCGCTCTTGGGAAGGGTGGTGATAGGCCCAGCATTATCTCAGCATTTAACCCTCACCCTGGCGTCACAAGTGACAAGGGTTAATAAACCCCTGATACCTGCTTAGCAACACCCCAGCTACCCTACACCCCTGAGGCTTACCACACTTAGCTTTAGCCTTTTTCAAGAGGGAGTACATGAGTTTACCCACTTTGTGGCCGTAGGCATCTATCATGTGCTGCAATGCAAATTATGCCTTAGAGGATTTCTGCTTGTGGTATGCCTTGGGGGGTGTAGGATAGTTGGCATGTTGTAGTAGATAAGGGGTTAATGTTAACCCTATAGTTTGTGACGCCAGGCTGAGGGCTAGTATGCTGAGGAAATTCTCCGGCCTATCGCCGCCCTTCCCAGAAACGATAGGTGCATGTAATAAAATCACTTACGGTCCACAAGGTGCTTGAACTTGAACTGGAACAAACTTTAATTAAGCGCTTGCAGTACATCCAATGAACAATGACAGTCTCAGGCAAACAGTCTCTATATATCTCAATGACTGACAATTGTTGCGAACCTTGGATGATATTAACAGTCTCTGAATTTAGGGTAGTTATTGCAGATCCGTCCGGATTTAGGGGATAAATAAGGTCCAGTGATCCTGCAGAGTGCGTGGGGATTCATACACTCAGAAATTAGAAGTTATCGGCTGTCGCCGCAAGGTTCAGGCCTAGACAGATCTCAATAACCTACAAAATTAGCCCAAAGATATAGTCAAAAATATTATTCTTTATTACATATACAAAAACAGGTAGAAAAAACACCCATAAAATAACCCACCCTTAAAAAAAAAACCCAACACAAAGCTAAGCAGGATATCACCAGGATATATACAGTAATCAGTAATGCCATTAAAGTCTAGCAGTATTAAGTTTAGTCAGCACATGAATTATAATGACTCAGATCAATACAATACCTAATTGTGACATGCTGACGGCTTCCCAGTGATGATCCTGCACCTCGACACGTGTTTCGGATGATTCCTTTCTCAAGAGGCGCAGATGCTCAGCAGCGCAGATGCTTCTTGCTTGCTTGCACAGGAACAAGAGAGCGAGAACATGGCCGCTGCTCCCTTATATGGGCAGGAGGTGGGGCTAATCCGACTGGTCCGAACATCTGTCACTCACTGTTACACAGTGTGATGGGATTGACTACGTCACAGGGACCTCCAAAGGTCCTCAAGCAGAAATATCATGGAGTTCACCTGACCACGTGACCCGCAGGTCCTGCTACGCTATGGGCAGGTAATTAACTATTTATTTACATTTATACAATCTTACACATCCAAATCCTAAGTGGTTACTGGACAATTACCAACTGGATGAGAGGTGACTAGGGGTGAACTAGACAATTGGGACCCCGACGTCCTAGGGACTCTGACTATGGGGACCCACAATAAAAGGTACCGGATAGGATATGGTACCAGGACACCACAAACCCCCTTAAGATAAGTTGACCTTGACGTCTGTCCCCTAAGACAGAGGGACTAGGACAAGGACAGGATGGTCTATAAATTCACTATACATCCTAAGTAAACATCGAACACATTTACATTCTTTTGATACTCTTACTAGTATCTGGACTAGACAATTAGAATCTATCTAGACATTGGTGCTATCTAGGCAAGAATGCTATTTAGACATTTGAAGAAGCTATCTATCTTTTAGTTTATAGCTTCCTAGACAACTTTATTAAACTTATTATACATTCTGAAGCCTACTAGACAATTAGGTAGCTATCTGACATGTAGTTGCTAGCTCCTAAGACATCTTATTAGCTCTCTACACATTCTATGAGGCTAAACTGAACATTAGTATAACTCTCTACACATGAGACTATCTATACATTAGTACAGCTCTATTTACCTTTAGTTTCAAGCTGACTTAGACACTTTTATTATCTCACACATTTTATTTCTTTTCCAACAATAAGTTACCTGTAAGTACACATAAGGTTATACTGGCTAGCCGAAAGCTAGGTCACAGTAAGGGTGGCTGCTAGGGTCTATCGGTTACACGCGATTTTTCCCTAGAGCACTTTCAAAAACAGCCTAACTAGGTTATTCTTAGAATTACGTGTTTAATTCTATATTCGCAAAAGCACCTACTGGCCAGGCAGAGCATCTCATAAACGCAATGAAGGAGAAGAAGAAGTGTACCTAACAGTGGCAGGAATTGGGTTTCAATATGCTACAATTCCACATGTTTTCTTAAGTGAGATATTTGTTTTGATGTATGTACTAGAGAAATTTGAGGTAGTACATTTAAGTTAATAATCTAGAGTACTGGAAAGTGATTGGCAGAGCATTGAAGTGGGTTATCAAAGGTACTATGTGTGCAGGTACTAAATGTGAGTCCTGGTACCTTATGGGTAGTTTGCCCTGTGTAGTCCTTTGAGACCGCCGCAACACCACCTCCGAGTCATCAGGAGTTCCTTCGCTTAAAGATTCTTCAAGAACTTCAGTCCCCGAGGGACCAGCTGGAGGGCTGGAAACAGAAGCAACATCTTGGGTTGAACTGAGGAGTTCTCTTAAGACAGGTGGAGTAGCGGCATCAATATGTGGAGCAGTCACTGGAGCAGGACTGATGTTGGGGGTAGCAACCAATGGTGGTTGAAAGGGAGCAACAGCTACTGGCAACTGACTGGGTGGTGCAACCAGTGGCGGCTGGCTGGATGGAGCTGGGAACGGTATACCCCAATACATGGTAGGCTGCTGAGATGGGAACAAAGGAACATCCATAGTGGGATGAATTCCTTCTCCCGACACATATTCTCTCATTGGCCTTGGTGGAGGTGGAGTAGAAGTAGCAGGAGGAGTAGGAGGAGATGGGCCAAGCATATCTTCTTTCAGGCACACTTTTATCCTATTCCGGTGAACCACCTGTGGCTCTAACCCGTCTTTCTGTATCTCATACACGTCCGTTTCAGGATAAGGGACTGCAGTAATGGTGTATGGCTCCGTTTCCCACAAGGAGTCCAATTTATGGGTTCTAGGAAATTTTCTGAGCCACACTTTATCTCCAAGCTGTAAGGGCTGAGCCGAAGGATGTCGATTATAATCTTTCAGGTGTCGCTGATGAACTTCACCCATTTTCTTCTCAACAATGTCTTTGGCTTCCTCAATTCTTCGTTGATGCTCTGACACCCAACCTTGAGAAACTTGAGGGGAATTATTGAAAGGTGCCTGTATCCCAAAGGTTCGATCCTTTGGCAATTGGCCATGTTGGCCCATCATCAGGAAAAAGGGCATATACCCCGTAGAGCAGTGGACAGTGTTGTTGTAAATTTCTAGGAGTTCAGGCAACAGCTGAGGCCACTCTTCGTGCTTTGAGACAGAGGCAGCTCTGAGCATTTGGATGAACACTTGATTGATCCTCTCGCAGAGCCCATTCCCTTGGGGATGGTAGGCCATCGTCCGGATTCTTGCAATCATGCAACCGGCAAAGTTCCTGGAACAACTGGGCTTCAAAGGTGGTTCCCCGATCCGTGAGGACCGATTAGGGCAGGGGTCGGCAACCCGCGGCTCTGTCCCGGTCCCCCTTACCTTTACATTTACTCACCTGCCCTGGTGCCATCGGAGCGGTGTCTCTTCTTCCGGGGCCGTGCGGATCCTCACTGTCATGTGACAATGTAACGTCACATGACAGTGACGTCGCCGGCCTGCGCGCTCAGTCGAAGAGTGCCGCCGGGAGAGGAAGATGCCTCACGAGGAGCTGGTGAGTACCATTACTCACTTGCTTAACCCCTCACCCCGCAGCAGCGTTAATGCTGCTGCGGGGTGAAGGGTTAACGCTACTGCTGCCATGGGGTGAGGGGTAACTTAACCCCTCACCCCATGGCAGCGTTATCGCTGCCGCGGGGTGAGAGGCCTACCGCTGCCATGTGGTGAGGGGTAGCTTAACCCCTCACCCCATGGCAGCGTTATCGCTGCCGTGGGGTGAGAGGCCTACCGCTGCCATGTGGTGAGGGGTAGCTTAACCCCTCACCCCATGGCAGCGGCAGTGTTATCGTTGCCACGGGGTGAGAGGCCTACCGCTGCCATGTGGTGAAGGGTAGCTTAACCCCTCACCCCATGGCAGCGGCAGCGTTATCGCTGCCGCGGGATGAGAGGCCTACTGCTGCCATGTGGTGAGGGGTAACTTAACCCCTCACCCCATGGCAGCGGCAGCGTTAACTGTTGGTTAACCCCTCACCCCGCAGCAGCATTAACCCCCCCTCTCCCCAGCCAACCCCAGGCCTGGGCCTAAAAAAAAGCCCACCCCAGGCCTGGGCCTAAAAAAAGCCCACCCCAGGCCTGGGCCTAAAAAAAAAAGCCCACCCCAGGCCTGGGCCTAAAAAAAAAGCCCACCCCAGGCCTGGGCCTAAGAAAAAGCCCACCCCAGGCCTGGGCCTAAAAAAAAAAGCCCACCCCAGGCCTGGGCCTAGGAAAAAGCCCAACCCAGGCCTGGGCCTAAAAAAAAAGCCGCCCCAGGCCTGGGCCTAAAAAAAAAGCCCAGGGTGTGATTGTCACCAATGTTAGGGACGAGGGGGCAGCTGATTTCCTTTTAGACATGAATATTATGAGGCACTGTTTTGATGATATTGTCTGTGCACTACATGCATCTCTCCCTCACCTGTCACCCCCAGGCCGGCGAGCTGCCCAACACCACCTCAAAATCCTCCAAGCAGAACAGAAGTTTGTGAATCAGGAGAAATCTGTCGAGTAAGGATTCAAGATATCCGAGCCGTTAGTCTACAGCCACAGACGGAGACAGTTATTTGGTGCCGGGCCCGACCCAGGGGGAAAAATCAAGATTACCAAGCGCTCTTGGAACCCCTCCTACTGGAAGACTGTCCCTTGGTGCGAGCCACTAGAAGCCTGGTAACCGTACGTAATGGGAAGGTTCCAGTGAGACTTATTAACCTCTCTCAAGTTGCGGTCCAACTACCCAAGTATACCCCAGTGGCTACCTTACACCATTTAGACGTCAGAGATGTGGTCTCGAAGTCACAAGTGGTTCAGCTAGGACCTGACCAGACTCCTGCAGAGCCTTGGTGGAGCCAACTACAGATAGGAGCTGAAGATACCCCCAAGGAACAGGTGGAAGAGTCATCCAGGTGGCTAAGAAATATCAAGAAGCTTTCAGCAAGTTCCCCACAGACTTTGGCAGGACCACCATGATCAAACATAGGAATCTCACTGGGGACAATCCCCCCATTAAAGAGAGACATCGCCCTGTGGCTCCTGGGATGTATCAAACCATAAAGAAAATGCTTGTGGAGATGAAAGAGGCCGATGTCATCCAGGAGAGCCAGAGTCCTTGGGCTGCGCCTTTGGTCCTGGTGAAGAAAAAAGATGGAACTATCCGCTTTTGTGTGGATTACCGGAAGCTGAACAACATAACTCATCAGGATGCCTATCCTTTCCCTCGCATCGAAGAATCCTTGACTGCATTGGGGTCTTCCGCCTACTTTTCCACACTGGATCTGACGAGCGGCTACTGGCAGGTGCCAATGGCAGAAGAGAATAGAGAGAAGACCGCATTTGTGACCCCTATGGGTCTCTTCAAGTTCAAAAGTATGCCCTTTGGACTGTGCAATGCACCAGCTACTTTCCAACGCCTAATGGAGCGATGCTTGGGGCATCTTAACTTCAAGAGTGTTCTGTTGTATTTAGATGACGTCATCCTCTATTCTCGAACATATCAGGAACACCTGGATCACCTGAAAGAAGTTTTCCAAGTCCTTATCCGACATGGACTCAAGGTTAAACCTTCCAAATGTCACTTGCTAAAGCCACAAGTGCACTACCTAGGAGATGTCGTCAGTGCTCAAGCAGTCCAGCCTGATCCAGACAAAGTGAGTGCTGTGAAAGAGTGGCCTACACCCAGGACGGTGCGAAACGTCCGAAGTTTCCTGGGGTTTGCTGGATATTACCGGCGCTTCATCCCCCATTTTGCTCAAATTGCTTGACCCTTGACCGAATTACTGAGAGCGACTGCCTGGGATAATTATAATGGGAGGCTTCCCATACAGTGGGCCGAAGAATAAGAAGATGCCTTTCGAGCCCTGAAGTTCCTCCTCACGGAACCCCCATATTGGCGTATCCTGACTACAGCCTGCCGTTCCGCTTATACATGGACGCTTGCTTTGAAGGTCTGGTGGCGGTCTTATCTCAAGTGCTAGATGGCAAGGAGAGGGTGATTGCCTATGCCAGCCGGCATCTTCGAGGTGCTGAGAAGAATGATGCTAACTATAGCTCCTTCAAGCTGGAGCTCCTGGCCCTGCTAAGTTGGGAGCTCTTGAACAGCGTTGGGCCTCTCGGTTGGCCAACTATGATTTCAACATTAAGTACCGCAGCGGAAAAACCAATGTTAATGCGGATGTACTTTCTCACATGGCCCCGGGAGAAGCACCTCCTACTGAAGATGTGTGGGAAGATGTGGAAATGCTTCTACTGAAGGTTCGTGAGCCAGAATGCTCTAACTGCCCAGGCGGGTGACGGACCTGAATCTCCCAAAGTCTCTGAAGATCTGTCCACCTGAAAGACACTTCAGGATGAAAGCAGGGTTATCGGGGACCTCCTTGACTATTGCCTCCACAAGAAAGTGCCTACTCGGGTGCGCAAGGCCCACGGAGACTTCGAATTGAAGCGGCTGTGGCAGCAGAGGAATCGCCTATTCCTGCACAAGGAGTTGGTCTACCGAAATTCCCTGGATCCAGTCTCCGGAGAACGCATACATCAGATTGTGGTTCCCAGAAGAGATGTAGCCATGGTTCTGAATGCCTATCATGACCAATCCGGACACTTCGGGGTCCATAAGACAGAGATCACCGTCAGAAGGAGATTTTACTGGATTGGGATGCGGGGAAACATCGAGAAATGGTGTGCCGAGTACTCCGTGTGCAACGTGATAAAGAACCCCCGAAGGGACGCAAGAGCCCCTTTGCATCCCATCTGCACAGAAAGGCCGAATCAAATTGTTGCCTTGGATCATGTGCAGCTGGCCCCCACTCGATCTGGCTATTGTCATGCTCTAACTATTGTGGATCATTATTCCAAGTGGGTGGTCGTGGTCTCTGTCAAGTATCTTACCGCCAAGACTGCTGCTCAGCTCTTCTATCGACATTGGATCCAACCTCTGGGGTGTCCCTAATCCAGGGGTCTGCAACCTATAAGACAAAAAGAGCCACTTGGACCCGTTTCCGTAGAAAAAAAAAACTGGGAGCCGCAAAACCATTGCGACATTTAAAACAAATATATACAGGATCATGCAGTCAGCTGTCAATCTGAAGAAAAAAAGGACTTTCACTTAACAATATGAAATTCAGAAAATTTTCTTTTCTTGCCTTTATCCATGGCTGGCCTACAGGGGTCCAAAACAGGGACGTAATTAGAAATCAGAGGGCCCAATAGCAGGCCTGGGGTGGGCTTTTTTTGGACCCAGGCCTGGGGTGGGCTTTTTTGGGGCCCAGGCCTGGGGTGGGCTGGGGAGAGGGGGGTTAATGCTACCACTGCCATGGGGTGAGGGGTAACTTAACCCCTCACCCCATGGCAGCGGCAGCGTTAACCTCTCACCCCGCGGCAGCGATAATGCTGCCGCTGCCATGGGGTGAGGGGTTAAGTTACCCCTCACCCCATGGCAGCGTTAACCTCTCACCCCGCGGCAGCGATAACGTTGCCATGGGGTGAGGGGTTAAATTACCCCTCACCCCATGGCAGTGGTAGCGTTAACCCCTCACCCCAAGGCAGCGTTAATGCTGGTGAGGGGTTAGCGCCCCGCTGTCAAGTGAGTAATGTACTTTACATACTCACCAGCTCCTCTCGTGGCGTCTTCCTCTCCCGGCGGCGCTCCTCGACTGAGGCGCAGGCCGGTGATGTCACTGTCATGTGACGTTACATTGTCACATGACAGTGAGGATCCGCGCGGCCCCAGAAGAAGAGACTCCGCTCCGATGGCACCAGGGCAGGTAAGTAAACCGACGACGCCGTGACGGCGGCTGACGGGCTCAGATCATTCCGGGACACTGCATTGTCCCAGAATGAGGGTGACCGGGAACCTGGGACAGACTCGCGGAGCCACGGCAAAGGAGTAAAAGAGCCGCATGTGGCTCCGGAGCCGCGGGTTGCAGACCCCTGGTGTAGAGCCTGTCCAGATCTGAAGAATCTGGATTATCAAGCCCTTCTGGAACCCATTCACCTGGAAAGCTACTCACTTGTTCAAGCCGCCAGGAGCTTTGTGACTGTCTCCAATGGGCGAGTGCCGGTCAGATGGGTGAATCTCTGTGACCTGCCTGTTGTCCTTAGCAAGTACACATCTGTTGCACAGCTATATCTCCTCTGGCCTGAAGACATCCTCAGGGAGCAAGCCATCACCCGGCAACTAGTGGCCACAGCTACAGAAGGGCAGAACCCATCAACTCAAGAACCCTGTTGACCCCAGCTGAATGTTGGAGATGATTCGATTCCACCCCTCCGGATCAAGTCAATGGAGTGCTTAAAGTTGCAAAGAGACATCAACAGGCGTTCAGCAAGCATTCTACTGATTTTGGGAGAAACTCCAAAATCTCATCTGCTTATCAAGGAGAGATACCGACCGTTGGCGTCAGCCATGTATCAGAATGTAAAGAAAATGCTGGTGGACATGAAAGAGGCCGATGTGATACAGGAGAGCCAAAGTCCGTGGGCCGCACCGCTCGTGCTGATTAACCTGTTCAGGATGCCGGGCGTATGCATACGCCCTGCATCCCGAGTCCTTAAGGACGTGGGGCATATGCATATGCCCGTGGGAATTCCAGTCCCCGCCGGTTGGGGACCGGACCTGAATGCCTGCTGAAATCATTCAGCAGGCATCCCAGCACATTGCCCATGGGGGGTCCTGAGACCCCCCCATGTCGGCGATCGCAGAAAATCGCATGTCAATTCAGACATGCGATTTTCTGCTATTCCGGGCTTATCGGGTCTCTGGTGACCCGATCACCCGGAAAATAGCGATGATCGGAGCTGTCCGGGACAGCCCCGATCATCCTGAGGGCTAGGAGTGAGGTTGCAGTGCTGCGATCTCCTCCTATCCCCTGCCATTGGTCGGAACTGATTCTGACCAATGGCAGAGCAGGACAGTGGTTTACCATGGCAACCCCCTGTTCTTCCCACCCCTGGATGTCGAGGGGAACATGGACAGAAGCCTGGGGACCCCCGATCTTCGCTGGAGACTACTGGAATCTGGCTCAGGTAGGAAAACTACGGTGGAAGGGGGGTGGGGGGATAATTGAAAGTGAAAGTAAAGTGATCTTTACTGTGGCAACCACTAGGAAGGCCAAACTGCAACTCCCAGCATGCCCAGACAGCCAAAGGCTGTCTGCGCATTCTGGGAGTTGTAGTTTTGCAACATCTGGAGGGTCACAGTTTGGAGACCACTATTACAGTGGTGCCCAAACGGTAGCCCTCCAGATGAGATGTTGCAAAACTACAACTCTCTGCATGCCTAGACTGCCCAGGCATGCTGTGAGTTGTAGTTCTGTAACATCTGTCCCTTCAGATTTAGCAATGTTCATGACATTTTTGAAAATTGCTGCTCTACTTTGAAGCCCTCAAATTTTTTCAAAAAGCAAAAATATGTCCATTTTATGATGCCAACATAAAGTGGACATATTGTATTTGTGAATAAAAATAAAATGTATTGGTAATATCCATTACCAAAGTTAGAAAAATGCAACATTTTCAAAATTTTCATGAAATTTGGGGATTTTTCACCAAAAAAGGATGCAAGTAATGACGAAAATTTGCCACCAAAATAAAGTAGAATATGTCACGGAAAAAAAACAATCTCAGAATCAGAATATTCGGTAAAAGCGTTTTCGCGTTATTAATTCGTAAAGCGACGGTGGTCAGAATTGCGAAAAAGGGCTCAGTCCTTAAGGTGAAAAAGGGCTGCGTCCTTAAGGGGATAAAAAGAAGGACGGGACCAACCACTTCTGTGTTGAATACTGCAAGCTGAACAACATCACTCATAAGGATGCGTACCCTCTACCACGGATTGAAAAGTCACTTACAGCATTGGGCTCTGCTGCCTATTTTCCCACTATAGACCTCACCAGTGGCTACTGGCAGGTAACCATGGCACCAGAGGATCAAGGAAGGATGGCCTTTACCACACTTATGGGCCTGTTCGAATTCAAGAGTATTCTTTTTGGGCTCTGCATTGCCCCAGCAACCTTTCAGTGATTGATGGAGCATTGCCTAGGTCATCAGAATTTACATAGTGTCTTCCTATATCTGGACAATGTAATCGTCTCTTCCAAAACAAATGAAAAGCACTTGCAACATCTTTGACGTATTGATCTGGCACGGCCTGAAAATTAAGCCAACCAAGTGCCTTCTGCTCGGCCTTGTCTTGAGTGAGCAAGGAGTACAACTGGATCCCGATGAGGTGGCTTCAGTCAAGGACTGGCCTGCTCCTACCACCATCCGAGAGGTCCGAAGCTTCCTGGGATTCGCTGGTAATTACCGTTGTTTCATCCCACACTTCACCCAGGTAGCAGAACCGTTAAAAAGTACCTGTCAACAAGTAAAACTTTTAATATAGTATTCCTTGTGTAATTAGCAGACACTTTCCCAATCATTTGCTTTTAAAATTATCAACACTAGGTGGCTCTGTTCTGTTCCCTGCCGCAATTAATACAGTGAGTTTGGTTTCCTCCCAGCCTGGCAAGAAGCTAAACTCAGGAAGTGCTTCTCTGTACTGAGCTTGATTGACAGTTGCACAGAAAGTGAAAGCTCCACAGATTCTCACAGAAAGCTGCACAGTCTGAAACCTGTAGGAGAGCCACACTGATAACAACATAGACCGAAACAAGCACAGAACCTGAGGTCTTCTATTCATCACAGCGTTGCAACAATGTGAGGGTGGTAGTGGTCCCCTAGCAGGCTTCAGTGATGTCATGCCTGCTGGAAAACACCCACCTTCTTCTGCAGGGAAATTGCAATTTGTGAGCAAGAAGAAAAGGTATGACACAGAGCTTTTTAAAGCTCCGAAACCTTTTTTAAGGTTGGGTGGGGTGTTGGGAGTAGTTAGGAAACATAGGCTGAGTTAGTTTAGAACAGTTTATTTGGTGACAGGTACTCTTTAACTGCCCTATTGTGTGGAGTGTGTAAAGTACCAGAGAAAACTATAATGGGAAACTCCCCATCCACTGGGCTGAAGAACAAGAAACTGCCTTCCGTGCTATAAAGCATTTGCTCACCCAACCTCCAATCTTGGTGTATCCGGACTATACTCAACCATTCCCTCTTTACACTGATGCAAGCTTCGAAGGCCTGGGAGCCGTCCTATTGCAAGTACAGGACAACCAGGAACTTGTAATTGCCTACGCCAGCCGGAGTCTGTGAGGAGCAGAAAAGAATATTAACTATAGTTCCTTCAAGCTGGCGCTCCTAGCTCTTGTGTGGGTGGTGACAGAAATTCAAGGGCTATCTTGCGGCTATGCCGTTTACTGTCTACACTGATAATAACCCACTAGTGCATCTCAACACTGCAAAGCTTGGCGCTCTTGAGCAAAGATGGGCCTTCAGACTGGCGAATTACAGTTTCACAATCAAGTATCGAAGTGGCAAATACAATGTTAACGCTGACACCCTCTCAAGGATGCCTGGAGGTGGAGAACCCCCAGAGGAAGATTGGTGGGAGGATGTGGAAATGTCACTGTACTATAACCGGTTCGTGGACCAGAATGTTATCACTGCTGTAGTGGAATGTGAGCCAAGGCCTGAGAAGCCCGCTGAAGACCTGTCCACTTGGAAAAGCGTCCAGAGCGGGAGTCGAGTCTTGGTGAGCTGAGCGATTACCTCACTGAAGATAGAGTACCCATATGACTGGGAAAAGCTCTGCCTGACGTCGAGCTCTATCGTCTCTGGCAACAGGGGAAGATATTGTGTGTTCAAAAGGGAATGCTATATTGCTTCACTCTAGACCCTGTTTCCAGTGAAAGGCTATACCAGATCCTGGTCCCTCGGAGGGACGTCAACATGGTCTTGGATGAGTATCATGATCAGTTGGGACACTTCGGGGTTCATAAAATGAAAGCCACTATCAGAAAGATGTTCTACTGGGTTGGAATGCAAGGAGAGATAGAGCAATGGTACATCAAATATTTTTCCTGTAATGTCACGAAAAACGGGCAAAAGAATGACAAAGAACCACTTCATCCAATCCACAGTCAGAGACCGACCAGCTTGTGGTGTTGGACCATGTGAAGTTTGCCCCTGCCCGTGCCATGTACACCTATGCTTTGAAGATGGTTGACCATTACTTCAAATGGGTCGTTGTTCCACTCAAGGACCTCACTGCTTAGACAGCTGCGCAAGTCTTCTATATGAAATGGGTCCAGACCTTCAGCGGCCCGAAATCCGTCCTTACCGACCATGGACCGGCATTTGAGGCTCAACTATTCCAAGACCTATGCCAGTTCCATGACTGCAAGAAGCTGCCAAGCTGCTTATCACCCACAAGGTAATGGACAATGCGAAAGGGTCAACCAGGTGTTTATCCACATGCTGCGAATGGCATCGGTGACCAACCAGGAAGAGTGGCCCCAAATACTGCCAGAATTGATGGAGATTTATAATAACACCACTAACTGTTCGACGGGCTACACCCCCTTCTACTAAATGATGGGGGGGGGGGGGGGGGACGGACAATTGCCCAAGGACAGAACCTTCAGCCTGCAAGTTACCAACATTCCGAATTGGCTTCCAACTCAAGACTGGGTCCAAGACCAATAAAAGGCGCATCCATGAAGCTCAGGAGATAGGGAAAAAAAAGATGGATGAAGTCCAGCGATGACAGCAGGAAGACTATAATCAACACGCTGCTGCAAGTCTTTGAAAATAAGTGACAAGCTGTGGTTAAATAAGTACCCCTGAACAGACAAGGTGAATAACATCTGGGAGACACAGCCATATACCATCATATCCATCCCCTATCCGGATTCAGATGTGTATGAGGTGCAGAAGAAAGACAGGCTTCTTCAAACACTGCACCAAAATCGGATCAAACTCAAAAGAGGAACTGTCCTGACCTCATCCTCTTCAAGTGTTCCATAGCCCACTCCAAGTTAACCTCTGTATGAAGATGTTCACCCAGCAAATGGACATTCCAATGTTCTCTCCCAGTGAGCCAGTATACTTCTGTGTGGTGCCAGCCTCTGTCCTATTCCTCAGTAGTTCCAGTCATCTCAGTACTGTGACCGGTCGCTGCAGTTCCAGAAGTTATCGCGGAGCCTGAAGGCGCTGAGGAACAGGAACAGGAGCCTTATCCTGAATTTCCAGCTGAAGAAGATGAAGAGGTGATGTTGCGAAGGTCACAGAGGTCCATTCAAGGAGTGCGGCCTGTCTGTTACAGAGACTAACTGCATCCTAATTTTAAATATACATATGTATATATCTATATTGTTTTGTATGCTGACAGTTGATACAGAGACTTTAAGAAATATATGTCAGTGCCCCCATCCTAAACATCCTCAGAGTATGAGTGGACATTATTCATGAACTCTGCCCCTGACCCTATGTACCCTTTACCAACCTGTGTAGGACATTTGGCATTATTGCCCCAGGACTGCTATATGTTCTGTTCTAAGTTCCTGCAGTGTTTAAAAAACTGTGCCTGGCCTTGGGCCAAGAAGTGACAAAAATGTGTACATGTGCCCGACTGATGTTGTGAACTTTACTACATATTCTTATACCTTCCTAGCCGGTTGCCGCAAATGCTATGTGTGCCATTCCAAATAATCTTTTTCCCCTTCTAGTCAGGATTGTTTAGATACTGGAGATACTGTATGTGCATAACCTAGATAGTCTTAAATTGTGCTTATAATAATTTCTTCTAGTGTGCTTTCTTTAAATTATTGCCAAGAATGTTGCTTATTCAAACTAAAACTGTCATATCCTGCTTGCTTAATGCCCCTGTCTTAGTAATGCTTAATGCCAGACAGTTAGAAAAAAAAATGTTTTTCAGGATGTTCTCTTCTCTATATGTTGTCCTAAGTGTCTCGTGAAGCACATGAGGGCCCCAAAATTCACCTTGGTAGTAAAATTGCTGTGGACGGAGGAGTCCCTATGTTGTCTTTGTTTGTCTCAGGGTGTGGCCACGGAGGAGGACTCGGATTCTCTTTGCAGGGAGAAGTGCTAGAAGCCAATGGGCCCCATGGCACCGGACCGGATGCGAAACGATAGCCTACGGCAGTGCCGGCCCGCAGAGTTCTCTTAGAGTAGTACTGCCTCAGCCCATGGTGTACAGCAAAGTCTAGTTATATGTTTGTTTGTCATGTGCTTTTGTCATTCTGAAAGTAGTTACAAAGCAACTAAACCCTTCCACAATTATTGCACATACTCAATTGGCACAAAGCATTTGGTTTTCGTCAAAGGCACCAACTGTATCAATGCAAGGAAGAGACTTTGTTTTGCCCCTCTCCTACCTCAGGACTGCCCTTCGCCAACCCTTAACCTTCGGGACTGGGTGCCGAGGGCGGCTGTGTTTTAGAGGGGGAGTTTGTGGTGTCCCAGCACAAGTGGCTGTCCTGTGGTTGAGGACTGACTCGGGCAGCCTGGTGTAGTGTTGGGCCCACTGGAGTTCCTTAGTGTTATAAATTATGTATATACAATGTCAGGAATGGGCAGGGAAGGAGTGCACACTAATTTCGCCCGCTCCCTTATCCCTGCCTACTTATGTACCTGCCCTAAACGACAGGTCCGTAACCACAAAGACAGTCCCTTCCTGTATACATGGTCCGGGAGCAGTGGTATAACAGACAGACTGACAAAATACGACTACATGTTGACACAATAGACCAGAGTCAACTAACCACGTCTAAGCCAGGAGAAGTCAAAGTATCAAGTCGCTAATACCAGAGAGAATAGTCAGAGAGAGGAGCCAAAGGTTCAAAAAGCCAGATATAACAAATACAGAAGACAGCAAGCTAGAGTACAAACTGAGCTCTACAGCAAGCACTGACTGGGAGTAGACTGCAAGCTTATATGGGGCCAGAACAGGTGCTGCAATATGGGTCAGCTGACCAGTCCAGACAGCTGGGCGTAACCCAGCAACAAAAAACAACAAAGAAGCTGTCAGAACCTTTTAACCCTATAGGTTCTGACAGTACCCCCCCTTTTAGGAGGGGCCACCGGACCCTTCACAACCTAAGAGTAAAGAGGTCTTGACTTGGATACAGATGGACCATCAATGTCCTCATCTCTAACCTCATCCTCCATATCCCACCACTAATTGGTGTCCTCACAGTCATCATCCTGATTCTCATTACTACCCTCTGACCCCAAATCAACTGGAGTGCTCTTCAGACTCTTATTGCCAGTGATGTCACAAGATGCCGATTTAACCAGACGCTGATGCAAAACAGGCTTCATGATACTTTTAGAATTAAAATCCGATTGTACATTAGTAGGAACAGTGCCGCCCAGAAGAACACTGCAAAGCGTAGCTCTCTGGGAGGCATGACATACCTGTGCGCCCAAGTGGCCACCACGATGGACGCTTGACACTGGAAGCGATGAAATGAGTGTCCTCACCACAATAGAATGGTGAATACGGTGGGGGGGGAGGGGGGAGGAAGGTAATGGATGGGAAAACGGAGGGGACATGAGGAGGTGAGGGAGGTCACCGTAATTATATGTATATAGATTAACATATCTTTATTCAGTGGTTTCAGCCTCCTGGAGGATGGACCAACTCACATGACCGTATACTGGGATCCACATAGAGGATCGAAATACAGTAGTTAGAGGCACGTAAGAGGACGCAAGTTGGTACGTGCCTTCCATAGGTAAACAAATAGTGACGCGCATCAGAATGTAAACAATGACGCAAGATCATGTGATTCGCAGACTGAACGTGATTGAACCTATTGAAGCGCACGCTAAGGATACACGTCAGTATGGACATGGATTGACAAGTCTAAGGAAGGGGCCAGAACCAATGAACATCGGTAGCATTATTAGGGGAAATGGCGTACACTGCAAGGTCAAACAGTGATTGGTGTACGGTCAAAATAACACCTACAAACGGAGATTACATAAAGGAACGGCAGGGTCTGTTATGCCAGTGTTACCCCGACCCTTGACAAAGCTGGTCTTACCCAGCGAAACATCGGGAGGGTACACCAGTGATATTATAATAGCATAGGAAGGAACTGATTTAGGGATACTTTGCTCTCAATGTGCATAGCAGTAGCGATAATAAGGTGGCAGCAGCTGCACCAGTATATTAACACATTTATATGCCATTGCAGCAATGCCCCATCGATAGGTGGATACATAATACCACTTAGAGTCCTGTTTCCCTATGTAATTTTAATGTTATATTCATATATATGTTCACTGACAAACATTTTAACGGATTAAATAAAAGTTAAATTTTATACTTAGAGGGGATCCCGAGTATTGGGAATTAGTCCCATCTGTGCCTAGGCTCAGATGGGAATTTGTGAATAATTAGATAAGCCCTGGGAAACGCTAGGGGGATTTTTGTGAGATATTAAGGAGGATGAAGAACACTCCTGTTTGTGTTCTCGCAAACGTCTGTTGAAAGCACAGCTAGAGTCATGACTTGGTCAAGGGTGTCAGGAGAGGCATTCGAAACAAGCATGTCCTTTACGATGTCAGATAACCCTAGTCTGAACTGACAAATCAAGGCTGGAGCATTCCAGTTGGAGGCCACGCACCACTTCCTAAAATCTGCACAGTACTCCTCTACTGGTCTGCGACCTTGCTTTAATGTACGCTATTGACTTTCAGCGTATGCAGCGCGGTCCGGTTCAGAATACAAAAGACCCAATCCCCACAAATAAGGCGTCCACTGAGGACAACTCCGGAGCATCAGGACCAAGGGAAAATACCCATTCCTGGGGACCCCCTTGCAAAAGATACACATGGATACCCACTCTTTGAGCCTCAGTACCAGATGTGTAAGGCCTTAACCTGAAGTACAATTTGCAGCTTTCACAAAAGGTTTTGAACATTTTGCGGTTACCTGAAAATCAGTCAGGGAGACTAACTTGTGGCTCCACAGGAGTGGAAGCAGGAACATATGACAACTGGGTACGGACAGACTACAGCTCCTGAATTCTGGCTAGCAAGCTCTGAACTAAGTGCTCCTGATCTTGCAGTCTCCAAGTCAAGGTCTGAACTAATACTGACTGAGACTGAGAAGACTCTTGCTGCTGTACCCTGTCAGCTAAATCCTGGACCAACTAAATCAAACCCTGCATTTGCTCCACCAAAGCAGACATTGCTTTCATAATGCTGGAACAGAGCAATTGCAGGTATATGGGCTTGCTATAATGTCAGGAATGGGCAGGGAAGGAGTGCACACTAATCTCGCCCGCTTCCCTATCCCTGCATACTTACGTGCCTGCCCTAAATGATAGGTCCGTAACCACGAAGACAGTCCCTTCCTGTATACGTGAGGGGTGTAATTGTCAAAATAATACACTACAATGATACAGACTAGGTCCGGGGGCAGTGGGATAACAAACAGACTGACTTCTCCTGGCTTAGACGTGGTTAGTTGACTCTGGACTATTGTGTGAATATGTAGTCGTACCAAGTCGTCGGGCGTAACCCAGCAACAAAAAACAACAAAGAAGCTGTCAGAACCTTTTAACCCTATAGGTTCTGACATACTGTACTATAAAATATATTTTTCTTGAATTTATTTGGTTTTTATTCTATGTAAGTTTAATGTACAATATTACTGTGCCTTTAAAAATTGTGAGCAGCAGCCCATGTGACCATATGAGCAAATGAGACTCCAAAAGATCCTTCTGTATAGTGGGGTACAGGGGAGGAGTTAGTCAGTGCACAGTTAGTCCACCTCAGTGTGTTGTATGTCCTAAGCTGAGGCCTAAGTGCGGGAGAACTACAGGCCCCAACTGAATCAGTTACAGTGCCTTAGAAGGACCCCAGCTACCAGAACCTCAAATCCTACAATTTCGTCCGGTGAAAAGCACCACAAGTCTCAGAACGACGACAAGGCTCGCAAGGCATATGCTGCACTCTCACACTAGGCCAACTGTTTATGTTTTACCAACTTCACAAGCTCAATAAAAGCAGTTAACCATAACCTTACATCGGTGTGTTTATTGACTCATCATGTTCGGCCCAAGAAGACTGTCTACCACCTTCGGACCGTGGTTTGGATAAACGGTGCCCTGGCGTCAAGAAGTATTCAAGGTATGCCCTACTAACACCCAGTTCCCGCCAAAAAAAAGGGGAGTGGTTCACAGTTTTGTTATGGAAACGGTAAATTCACTTTTATAAACTGTTTTTCTTTTTTAGCTCCCATAGGGGGCTTTACCATGAAATCTTTTCATTGCATATACTGTACAATATTATGTATAGCATAGCATTGATCAGTGTTATCAGTGCTATGCTGCTCCAGCCTGCATGGCTGGCTGAGAGAAGCAGGGGACCGATCGGATGGCGAGGAGGCAGGTAAGGGCCCTCCCGCCATCCTCTCAGCTGATTGGTACATTGCAGTTTCACAGTGATGGTCCCGATCAGCTCCGCCGAGCTGATACTTTCGGTTTAGATGCCGCGATCAACTTTGATTGCTGCATCTGACAAGTTGATTAAAATGATTCTGACTGCCTATCAATATATATTAACCCCTTAAGGACACATGACGTACTGGAACGTCATGTGTCCACTCCCGATCTATAACGCGGGGCCACGGCGTGGCCCCGCGTCATAGCGGGTCGGGCCCGGCCTCTAACAACGGCCGGGACCCGTGGCTAATAGCGCGCGGCATTGATCGCTGTGCCGCGCGCTATTAACCCTTTAGACGCGGCGTTCAAAGTTGAACGCCGCGTCTAAAGTGAAACCGAAAGCATCCCGGCTAGCTCAGTGGGCTGTTCGGGATAGCCGCGGTGAAATCGCGGCATCCCGAACAGCTGACAGGACAGCGGGAGGGCCCCTACCTGCCTCCTCGCTGTCCGATCGCCGAATGACTGCTCAGTGCCTGAGATCCAGGCATGAGCAGTCATCCGGCAGAATCGTTGATCACTGGTTTCTTATGAGAAACCAGTGATCAACATAGAAGATCAGTGTGTGCAGTGTTATAGGTCCCTATGGGACCTATAACACTGCAAAAAAAAAGTGAAAAAAAAAAGTGAATAAACATCATTTAACTCCTCCCCTATTAAAAGTTTGAATCACCCCCCTTTTCCAATAAAAAAAAAAACACAGTGTAAATAAAAATAAAAATAAACATATGTGGTATCACCGCGTGCGGAAATGTCCGAATTATAAAAATATATCATTAATTAAACCACTCGGTCAATGGCGTGCGCGCAAAAAAATTCCAAAGTCCAAAATAGTGCATTTTTGGTCACTTTTTATATCATTTAAAAATGAATAAAAAGTGATCAATAAGTCCTATCAATGCAAAAATGGTACCGTTAAAAACTTCAGATCACGGCGCAAAAAATGAGCCCTCATACCGCCCCATACACGGAAAAATAAAAAAGTTATAGGGGTCAGAAGATGACAATTTTAAACGTATTAATTTTCCTGCATGTAGTTATGATTTTTTCCAGAAGTCCGACAAAATCAAACCTATATAAGTAGGGTATCATTTTAATCGTATGGACCTACAGAATACATATCAGGTGTCATTTTTACCGAAAAATGTACTACGTAGAAACGGAAGCCCCCAAAAGTTACAAAACAGCATTTTTTTTTCAATTTTGTCGCACAATGATTTTTTTTCCCGCTTCACCATAGATTTTTGGGCAAAATGACTGACGTCATTACAAAGTAGAATTGGTGGCGCAAAAAATAAGCCATCATATGGATTTTTAGGTGTAAATTTGAAAGAGTTATGATTTTTTAAAGGCAAGGAGCAAAAAACGAAAATGCAAAAACGGAAAAACCTCCGGTCCTTAAGGGGTTAAAGGGGTATTCCAGGCCAAAACTTTTTTATATATCAACTGGCTCCGGA